>NC_054472.1:14120945-14435263 GCF_017639515.1 Carcharodon carcharias
CAATTAACAACTGATTAATCTACTTTGGCCAAAGAATGTTTGACAGTGCCAATGGATCGATATTATGTATGTTCCTTTTTAAACATGAAACAATGCAGGTTATGTACAAGACATTGCAGAAGTACAGAAAAGACTTGAACACTGATTGGTAAAGTATTTGGTGTTTCCGCATGTTTTGTGTTGCAAGAGAATTGGAGTATGCATTTTACGTGCTAAGTCTTTGGTAAAAGAAGAAAAATATTTAACTGGGAAAAATTGTCATTTGATTATTTTCGAAATGGCGTGAGACGTACTGCAAATGCTTATTTTCAATTATGCTGAATCCTCTCAAATTGGTTATAATTTCATACTATTCCTAGACAAAGTTAATAGATAGCTATTGTCTCTAATTCTTGTTGTTGGTAATTACCATGGAGTTATATCTAATCACAATGTGCTCATCCACTGAAATGTTTCTCAACACTTAAGAACAACGGTTTTATGTCCATCACTCTCGCTCATTCTAAAACTTTTCTGATTATAACTACTATTTAGTGTGTCATATACTTCACTTTCTACATTCAAAACATATTTATGAGCAGATGAAGCAATCTCATGGCCATCCACTTTTAATGTTTGGATGAAGTGCTTAGTTTGAGCTTCTCAATTTTATTTTTACTATTTAAACTAATTTATGTTGCAATCATTTAATTGTTAATGCAGAATGCATTAGCTTTATTTTGTGTGAATGTCAGCAACTTTGTTATGTAAAAAAAAACAAATCATCAAAGTAGCTGTTTCTGAGAGGTAGGTGCAAATATAATTTATTTAGGCTTTAACTTTAACTAACTTAAAACAAAACGTTGATAAGTTAGAGCTTAGTTGGGAGGTGTAAATATACAGGTTAAGAAAATGTGCTAAGTCAATTTAGCTGCAGAGCAACCAGACTTAGAAACAGAAGTGATTCAGATGTTCAAAGCATTATTTAATGTTCTGGTTATATTACACCCTCCTGATGCAGTATGATCACATGAACAAAAATACAATTTAATCCTGTCAAGGCCATCATTTTGGGGTTTTGTGTTAGGTACAAGTCTTGTATGTGGAGGTGATTCTCTGTTGGAGCCGTGTGCACTACATCATAAGTGGAAGCGCTGCAATAGTATACTGTTCTGAAAAATTACTGGCTTTTCACATTTTCTGTGGCTTTCTTTGTATCCTGTTGCGATACCAGTCTTACAAAAACTTCTTCTTATAAAAATAAATCATTGACGCAGTTTGTGATAACAGAGCATTATGTCCATTTTTTGCCCCCGTCTGCAATATGTATTCTGACAGATTGGTACATGGGCTAGGCACTAATTCACACCTCTGTAGAACTCCTGGGAATGTGAATAGAATAACTACTTGCTTTGCTATGGTGCGATTCAAAAAATTGTATTGCTGCATGTACCAGGTTTAGAAGCTGTGGGTCAAAGATAATTATTTTGTGGACATCACTTACGTGTCACAGTTTGAGCGAGGCACAGCAAAAGATGACAAATGAATGAAGCATTGTTATCCATTTAGCTATTGGTTGCATCTAATACAATTGTGAATAAGCACCAAAATACTGAAGACGCTGGAAATTTCAAATAAATGCAGGCAAGCAATCAGGCAGCATCTGTGGAGAGAGGAATGAACGGGGTTCATGTTTCAGGGCAATGGCCTTTTTTCAGAACTGGAAGAAATTAGAGATTTAACTGTTTTTTAAGCAAGTGCAGAGGCAGGGAAAGATGGTGGAGGAGTTATGAGCAAAGAACTAAAGGGAAGGCCTTTGAGGATGGAAGGCAGGGAGATTCAATGATAAAGGGGGTGATAGTGCGAGGCAAAGGGGGTGGTAAGGGGATAAGTAAAGGAATAAAAGATGAGTCCAGAGGAGGTGTAAATGACAACGGCAGAGTCATTGATACTACAATAATTTGATTGGGCAATTTTAATCTTCATATAGACTGAACAAATCAAGTTTACAAAGGTAGGCTTGAAGATGAGTTCATCGAGTGCATTCTAGACAGTTTTGTGAAACACTATGTTATGAAACCAAGCAGGGAACAGGCTATTTTTGACCTGGTAATGTGCAATGGGATAGGATTAATGAATGATCTCACAGTAAAGGACCCTCCAAGGAAGAGCGATCATAGGATGGAGGGGTTGTATATAAGGAAAGGTTGGGCCTGTACCCATTGGAGTTTAGAAGAATGAGAGGTGATCTCCTTGAAACATGTATAAGATACTGAGGGAGCTTCACAGGGTAGGTGCTGAGAAGATGTTTCCTCTCCTGGGGGAATCTAGAACTAGGAGCCACAGTTTGAAAAAAAAATGTCTCCATTTAAAATGGAGATAAGGAGGAATTTCTTCTCTGAGGGTCATGGATCTTTGGACTTCTCTATCCCAGAAAGCAGTGAAGGTTAGATCATTGAAGACAATTCAAGGCTGGGTTAGACAACATTTTGATCTACAAGGGAGTCGAGGGTTAGTGGGGGCATGCAGGCAGTAAAGTGGAGTTAAGGCCATAATCAGATCAGCTATGATCTTAGGGAATGGCAGAGCAGGCTCGATGGGCCGAATAGCCGACTCTTGTTCCTATTTCTTATGTTTTCACCAGCACCTGCTGCCTGAGAAATTGGGAGCCGTGATTATGATCTCAAGTTGTTTATACATGACTATCATGCTTTGGTTTAAAATCCATATGTATTACTGAAAAGAAACAGCTCAACTCAGCAAAATCTTTTGTATAGAATAATAAATTAAAAAGGAAGATATTGCCTTTCACGGAAGGAGAGAAGACTTGTATTTATAGAATGCATTTCACGACCTCAGGAAGTCCCAAAGAGCTTTCCACCCAGTGAAATACTTGTAAATTCTCACCCTTGATTAATAAACTACCCTATCAGTCTCAGAAAGTCCCAAAGCACTTCACACACAATGTATTACTCTGAAGTACATTCCACTGTCATGTCAGTGAGTGCCGCATCGGTTCAGAAATAGATTAAAAATAGAAATGATGTGCACGGTTGAAGAACTGCACTGCATTGTAAGAATGAGCAAGCAGAGGAAAGAAGGGAAGAAACTTGTTGGAGGAGTAAACTATAAGCCCTCTAGTTTTCCAAACTGGACATGTGAAGAGAAAATTAACTTAAGTGGTGTTTATAATGTACAGTCTATTATATGTATGTGCTTGTGTGTGTATATGTGTAAGGATATGGGTATATGTATGGATATATGAATATTTATCTACAGTGGGACTATAAAGGAATTGTTAGGAAGGGTTGGAAGTGTAAGAGGAGATCTGTTGATGTAATTATTTCATGTTGTGCAATGAAGGCTGATTTGTTACTTTGAAACAGCTACATTTAGAATTTTATTTGTTGGGACATTTCAGCTTTCTGTTTTAGAAGGCTTGGCTAGAGATTTCTTGCAGAGTTCGGTAGCTTTGATTTATTTGTTTGTGACATAAATGAATTGTTGCGTACCAACTTATTTTCAGTTTATATTTAATACCATTATTTAGTACCATTAATACACCATTCAGTACACTCAGTACTGTGTTCTACTTCAGAAACCCAGGTGGTGAAGGATAGAACTGGAGCCAACCTTTAGACATCTAACAAGCTTTATTTACAGAGATACACATTACAAACATGTACCTCCCAACTCAACGACCACAGTTTCAGTCTGTTCCTATTTATTTTTTTTTTTCAATCACGGCCCTGTGCCACGAAAGGGGCATCTCCCTCTGTTCCTATTTAAAGGAACACAGGGGAACGCCCAGTTAATGCCCACTAACTGCATACAATTAAACATGATTGATAAACAGTTAACGTACTCCACTGGACCGTCAGCCTGGATTTTGTGCTCAAGTCTCAGGAATAGAACTTGAACCCACAAGTTTTTGACACAGAGGCAAAAATGCTACCCACTAAGCCACAGTGGCAAAGGTCTGGCACACCCTTTGAATGGACCTAGCAGAGTCTGATGTCATATTGTAACATAGTGAAGCAAAATTATGCTTAGAGACACAGAAGTATGGATGCTGTTGATCTACGCCTCAATTGGAATCACTTCCATTGCTTCTTTAGCAGTGTTTTTATTTGACAGCCTGTGGTATGTGTTCAGGGTAAGGCACTTTAATATATCGGACTACTCGACTATTATGCTAAATTTTTGAACAGCATTAGCTGTCCACTGTATTTCTAGCTACAAGATTGGGGCCCGAGGCTGGGTACTCTGGGACAAGTGGTTCCCTTCCTGGCCCCTCAAAGCCTCTTAACCCTTTCTACAGGCTCCAGTCAGACATGACAGAATATTCAGCACTAACCTGGATCACCACAGTGCCAACAATTCAACAGCATCCAGGATGGAGCAGTTCACTTGATCAGCACCCCAGCGTTGGGTTAAACATCCACCTCTCCTTCCCTAACGTACTCTGGTTGCAAGTATGTATTATCTACAGGCTACACTACAGCAACTCATCAGAGCTACAACCCCCCCCCCCTCTTGCGGCATATACCATGGAGAAGGACAGTAAAAGTGGTATTGTGTGAACACTATTGCATCCCAATTTTGTACTATACTGACTTGAACATGTATCGCAGTCCCTTCATTTTTGCTAGGCCAAATCTTTGAATTTCCCTAATGAACAACATTGTAGGAGCACCTTCATCACAAAGACTGCCATGGTTCAAAAAGGCAGCACATCATCATCTTCTCTGGGCAACTAAAGATGGGCATTAAATGCACCCTTCTCAAGATTGTCAGTGTTTCAAGAACAAATATATATGAAAGAAAATGCTGTCTGGTGTGTTATACTGGTTTCATATTTGTGCAGTTTTGATGACAAGGCAAGGCTTACAAAATCCCTCATCATAAATGGTGAGCAGAAGCTTTTCCACCGTAGCAGCGATAGCAGGTATGACACCTTGTATCTCTGGTCCTTGGTTCACTTGTGTGTCAGCGTCTTGGCTGCATTCTGCCAGAGTTCAATGATTTTAATCATTCAGCGTCACCATTGAACTTTGTGCATTTAACTTGACATGTTCAAAGATGGCCTTGCGACTCCTTTTCTGGAGTTGCACTTTGCCAGTCGCAGCGAGTGCATGCATACAGCTAAGAATCAATGCTCTTGTTCTCTGCACCTTGAGGTCAGGGGCAATCAATGGGAGTTTTCGTGTTTGTCCTAGTCTCCAACTCCTTCATGTCAGTCATGGACATCAATGTACACTCAGTGCAGTGGGCAATGGAGTAAACCACAGAGTAGAAGGAAGGAAAGATGCGACATGAAAGATGGGAGCTTTTCCAGCTTGCTGTTCTATTTGTTAAATGAGCTCAACTGTTGGTTTTGCAATTCACCATTTGGAAGGTAATGGAGATCCTCCTAGTTTTACAAATCATGTCTCTCATCCTTTGTTGACCGTTTTTATTCTTAGCTCCCTTTTTAAGTAAATGTGTGTTGCTGTGGCCCTATGGATCCCTACCTAGAAGCAATCTCTTAAATAAGTCAAAATTCAATCCCTCCTGTTGAATGAATTAGTGTTTGGCATGTCAATAGGCAAAATGATGAGCCAGCTGGCATTCACAGGACTATTTAAATATTAAACCTTATTCACCTACATTCCTTTCTAAGGAAAGAACAAAAGACTTGAATTTATTTCCTGCCTTTCACAGCCTCAAGACATGCCAGAACATTTTATAGAGTTTTACAGGATGGAAGGAGGCGAATTACACAGTGAGCTATGATGATCTGGAATTGCACCACCTGAAAGGGCATTGGAAGCAAATTCAGTAGTAGCATTCAGAAGAGAAGTAGATAAATATCTGAAGGGAAGAAAATTTCAGGACCATGGGGAAAGAGGAGGGGAGTGGGACTAATTGGATCACTCTTTCCAAGAGCCACACCCCTGCTCTTTCCCCGTAGCCCAGCAAAATTTTCCTTTTCAAAGGCTGGTCTGAGTGTAATCCCTCTTCCACTTCCTACATTGCAACAGTAACTGCATTTAGGGGGGTCCTTCAGTGTCTGTGAAGTCCTTTGGGATGTCCTGAGGTCGTGACAGGGGCTATATCATTTTGTGATCCTATACTGTTCCCCGCTGGCAGAAAGGTTGAGAACCAGAGGACACTGATTTAAGGTGATTGGCAAAAGAAGCAATGGTGACACAAGGAAAAGCTTTTTTTTACGCAGCAAGTGGTTAGGATCTGGAATGCACTGCCTGAGAGTGTGGTGAAGGCAGGGTCGATTGCAGCTTTTGAAAGAAAATTGGTTAATGGTTTCAAGAGAGAAAATTTGCCAAGGGGATAAGGTGGGAGGAGTGGAACTAGGTGAATTTCTATTTCTGGCAAGCACACAACAGGCTGAATGGCCTCCTCCTGTACTCTGATTTTATGGTTCTGATAAATACTTGTCCAGTTCCCTTTGATAATTACTACTCAATCAGCTTCCACCGCCCTTTCAAGTAGTGAAGGCTCTTTGAAGTCTAGCCACTGTTGCAATGTAGGGAGGAAACATAGCAACCCATTTGAGCACAGCAGGATCCCACAAATAACATTGCGACTAGTTTTAGTGAGTAACCTCATGGGTAGGGGGCGTTTTCTTTCCAGAACTGCCACTTGCTTTTTTCTTGCTACATGTTATTTTCCTCTTGCCTGCTGATTTGAATGAAGAAAGAATATGAAAGCCAGAAACATGAGAAAAAAAATTATTTCAGCAGCTTGTTTCCTTTGGTGATCAATGCTTGTTCCTTATTGTTAGATTTGAAAAACGACTTGATTGTTTTGGCTTGTGACATTTGCCCGACCCTAAATGGTAGTAAATTGGAAGTGTTTTTCAACTTGATTTGCATCTAGACAGTTGCATGTTTCAGTGAATCGGCCTCATTAATTTTATAGTGGGTATCTCAGCCAATCATGAATTACTTTGATTTGCCTTTTAATATGGCTCTCCCTGGAAACATGGGTTATTTATTATTTCTGGACCGGACCTATCACCAAAGGATGTGTGAAGTGCGGTGTGATATTGGCCATGGGGCGGTGTCTCTGTTGCATATATTTTGGGAGTTTATGCATAAATGCAGTGTAATTGCCAATCACCCCAATGTAATGAATGAGAAACCCCTCTCGTTACCCATCGCTGCATGCACACGATGGGCCAAATTGCCTCCTCCTGTGCTGTAACCCTTGCTTCCTAAATGTTTGGGTGTTCTGAACAAACGCTGGGCTTTGACTAACATGTCAAACGGTCCGGTGGCATCCCGAGAGATTTCAGTTTTATCGAGCATTGTTTTTACTCTTGCTGCATGGTGTAAAATGGGACAGTGCAGCAATGTAATGTGCCTGGGCTTCTTCAGAGGCTGATTTAAATCAGAGCAGGGATTGACAAGCTACGCATTTGTCCTTTAATCAAATTTGAATGTTAAGCAATCAGCTGCTACTTCCTATTAGAATTAGTTTGCCAAAAATAAGTGATATCCTTGCCAGCAGCCAATCTTTAATTAATTGAGGGGACTATATGAGCACAAATAGACTCAAAGACTCCCTGTAATGATCTCTTGCACATTTTTGGGGGGGGGGGGTCAGGGGTCGGAGGGGAAAACAATTTGAATAAAATACTCATTTCAGCTTCTGCAATTTAAAAGTGGTTATCAAAACTCTTTAAGAAATGGTGTGCGCATCCTCGACTCTCTTCTGAGAGGCATAGGGCAGATAGTGATTCTGAGCAGGATACGATCCCATTCCCAATTTCTCAGCCAAGTAATATTCAAGTGCAGGATGATGCTGATTTTTACAACAAGGGGATGAGTAACTGTCCCCATCTATATCTCACCATTGGTCGACCAAATTAAAATTCCTTTCACGTTGCTCCTTGTTTTCAGACAGTTGGTATAAGCACCGTGTCAATTTAATCTCTTGTTGTATAACTCGGAATACAATTTTTCCCTCAGTACCAATGAGGATGCAGTTCATATGCAAATGGTTGCTAATTTGAAATCTGCCTCATCTGTGGTGCTATTGCCTTGAACGCAAGTGATAAAGTTTTACGTTCATCCCAACCTGTTGCATGGAACCGGATGCCTTCGAAGTTTTGTTCCAAGGTTGTAACTGCTGGCCTGCGGCGAAACAACGTTGGGCCAGTTAGAAACATGAACAGAAAATTCTGGAAAAACTCAGCAGGTCTAGCAGCATCTGTGGAGAGAGAAACAGAATTAACGTTTCGAGTCCGATTGACCCTTCTTTAGAGTTTGGTAAATTAGCTTGGTAATGATGCTGGTACATTTTAAGCCTACATTGGAGGACTCAACAGAGTTAAGATACAATTAGATGATCTCTAAAGTTTCTCTCCAGCTCACTGTGACCCATGATCACAGGGAGACAGTGGCAGAGTGGTAACTTCACTAAGTTAGTAATCCCGAAGCACAGGTTAATGCCCTGGGGAGCACAAGTTCAAATCTCGGTATGGCAGCTGGTGTGAATAAATCTGGAATTGAAAACTAGTCTCAGTAATGGTGACCATGAAACCATCATCGATTATTGTAAAAACCCATCCGGCTCACTAATGCCCTTTAGGGAAGAAAATCTGTCATCCTAACCCAGCCTGGCCAACTTGTGACTCCAGACCCACAGCAATGTGGTTGACTCTTAATTGCCCTCTGAAATGGCCCAGCTAGCCACTCATTTCAGGGGCAGTTAGGGATGGGCAACAAATGAAAGAATAAAGGAAAGAAAATAATCTCGGTTAGACTATAAAGTGATGAAAAGATTTTCATAGAATCGTACAGTGTTGAAGAAGGCCACTTGACCCATTTGCCTGAGCCAGCTCTTTGAAAGTGCTATCCAGTTAGCCTCAATTTTCTTCACAGCCCTATAATTTTTTTCATGAAATATATGTCTGGTTCTACTTTGAAAGTTATTGTTGAATCTCCTTCCACCATGTTGTGAAGGCTAATGGAATGTTGACATTCAGCCTGGAATGCAAAGGGATGGGAGTTATGCTTTGGTTAGATTCCATTTGGACTGCAGTATTCAGTCCTGGGCACCATTTCGCAGAAAGGATGGATTGACTGTAGAGGGTGTGCAGCACAGAATCATCAGATAGTACCTGGGCTGGAAGAGTAAAATTACCATGGTCAAATTGCATAGATTAGACTTGTACTCTCTTGAGTGCAGAAGAATAAAGGGTGGTCTTTTTTAGGTGTTTAAGATGACTATACGTTTTGTTAGGTGGGAGATATGCACCTATATTTTCATAGAGGGTATACAGCAACAACTTATATTTATATAGCACCTTTCACACAGTAAAACATCTCAAGGCACTTCATGGTATTACTGAACAAAATATGACATGAAGCCACATAAGGAGATATTAGGTCAGATTATGAAAAACTTGATCAAGGGGTGCCAAGAGTTCTAAGGAGTGTCTTAAAGGAGGAAAGCGAGATAGAAAGGCAGAGAAGTTTAGGGAGGATATTCCAGAGCTTAGTGCCCAGGCAGCCAGGGACATGCCACCGATGATGGAGTGATTAAAATCGGGGATGCTCAAGAGGCCTGATAAGGGGAGGAGGCTTCTGGGTGGTTTGTGGGGCTGGAGACAATTATAGTGATGAGGAGGAGCAAGACTTTGGAGGGGTTTGAAAAACGGGGATGAAAATGTTAAAATTAAGACATTATTTGACAGATGAATAATGCCGCTGTAGCAATATTGCACAATTGGTTTCAAGCTGTGGTTGCTGACAGATTGACATGTTATGTGAATAAATGGCACCCAACCCAACAGTGCTGTAAAAGAAGTACTCTTCTCCTGAATGTCTTTCTTATGTAATTCATAATCTGATAGAATAGAAGATTTGTCGCTGATTTTGAAACGAGATGAGGGTTTGCCAAATCCACAGTAACTTTTAGGCGTAATGCATTCCTCCAGCTGGCAGGATAAAATAATGTATGACATCTAAGGAGGGAGCAAATCAGTCCATCTGCTCCTGGATGTTGACATTGGCGGCGAGACAGGCTTAAAAAAGCTGGAAAAGGCAAGGATTTAAACAGCTCGCTTGAACCAAAGAGACCAGCACATTCATAAAAGAAAGAACTTGAATTTATATAGTATCCGTCCAAGATGCCCTGAAGCACTTTGCAACAAACAAAGCACTTTTCAATTTTAGCCACAGCAAACTCCCACAACCAGCAATGTGATAATAACCAGGCAATTTTTATGACGTTGGTTCAAGGTTAAATATTGGCTAGGACACCAGGGAGAACATCTCCTCTTCCTCGAAATAGTGTCGTGGGATCTTTCACGTCCATCTGACCGAGCAGACAGGGCCTCGGGTTGATGGCCCACCTGAGAAACAGCCCTTTAGACAGTGCAGCACTCCCTTGGTATGGCTTAGATTGTTGAGATAATCTGTTCACCAAATAGGATAATTTAAGTTTTCAAATTAACCAGAGTCCCAAACCTAGAATATTCAGACTAAGTTTAAATATCTTTTCTGTTTATTAACTGTACTTTGTTAAATTTGGAAAATAATACAATATATTTTCCAATGCGACACATGATGTTGATTTCCCCTCTTACTTCTCAGATCTGTAATAGACAGCAATTTTAAGTAATAAAAAAACACACTTTGGAGATTTCAAATGTAATGTTAAATTCAATTACTTGTTCTTTATTCACTCGAATAATGAGAAGCCACAGACAATTACCCATGTAAGGAGTCTCTCCACAGCCTGCATTTACCGATGGAAGGACGATTTTATACAGAATTTAATTTCCCCTCAGAGTTGCTCAGCGAAACAATTGCGTTAGGTTTGTGATGTAGGAAATGCTGCTAAACCCGTTCACTGCTGTCTCTTTGCTCTGGTTCAGCTGCTACTTTTAACAACAAGAACTTGCATTTGTATAGCACCTGTCACATAGCATAATGTCACAAGGTGCTTCACAGGAACTTTATCTAACTAAATAAGCCACCGAGCCACATATGGAGATATGAGGACAGGCGACTAAAAACTCGGTCAGAGATACAATTTAAGAAGTGTCTTAAAGTAGGAGAGAGATGTAATGAGGAGAAGTGGTTTAGGGAAGGATTTTTGAAGCTCAAGGACCAGGCAGTTGAAGGCGCAGCCGTCCACAGTCGAGTGAAGGAAATCAGGGCTGCACAAGAAGCTGGAATTGGAGGAACACAGAAATCATGGAGGAAATTGTAGAGGGAGGGAAAAAATACTATTATGTCCTTAGTCAAGCTTTTCCAGTACAGCTACAATACTGGCCTCTAACCGACAAGGTGGAAAATTACTCAAGTATGTCCTGTCCACACAAAACAGAACAAAACCAACCTAGCCAGTTATTGCCCATCAGTCTACTCTCGATCATCAGCAAAGTGATGGAAGATGTCGGTAACATGTATCAAGTGGCAATTACTCAGCAATAACCTGCTCGCCAGTGCTCAGGTTGGGTTCTACCAGGATCATTTGGCTCCAGGCCTCCTCATAACCTTGACCCAAACATGGACAGAAGAGCTGAATTCCAGAGGTGAGGTGAGAGCAACTGCCCTTGATGGCAAGGCAGCATTTGACCGAATGTGGCATCAAGGAGCCCTGGCAAAACTGGGGTCCATGGGAATCAGGGAGAAGACTCTGCTGGTTGGCAAAGAAAGAAGATGGCTGTGGTTGTTGGAGGTCAGTCATCTCAGCTCCAGGACATTACTGCAGGAGTTCCTCAGGGTAGTGTCCTAGGTCCAGTCGTCTTCTGCTGCTTCATCAATGATCTCTCCTCTATCATGAGATCAAAATTGGAGTGGAGATGTTTGCTGATAATTGTACAGTGCTCAGCAACATTCAAAGCTTCTCATATAATTAAGCAGACAGTGTCCATATGCAGCAAAACTTGGGCAACATTCAGGCTTGGACTGATTAATAATATTCAAGCTGCACAAGTGCCAGGCAATGACCATCTCCAACAAGAGAGTACTTAACCACCTCCTCTTGGCATTCAATGGCATCACCATCATTGATCCCCCATCCTCAACATCCTGGAGGTCACGTTTGACCAGAAATTCAACAGGAATGACCAAACAAATACAAATAAGAGCGGGTCAGAGGCTGGGAATTTTTTTGGCAAGCAACTCACCTCCTGACTCCCCAAAGCCTGTTCACCATCTACAAGGCACATGTCAGGAGTGTGATGGAATATTCTCCTCTTGCTTGGATGACTGAAGCTTAAATAATACTCATGATACTCAACACCATCCAGAACAAAGCAGCCCATTTGATTTGCACTCCATCCACCCCCTTAACATTCACTCCTACCACTGATGCACCATTGCTGGCGTTTGTACCACATACAAGTTGCATTGCCGTAACTCACCAAGGCTTCTTTGACAGCATCTTCCAAACCTGTGTCCTCTACCACCTAAAAGAGCAAGAGCAGCAGGCACATGGAAAGGCCACCATCTGCATATTTGCCTCCAAGCCACACACCATCCTGACTGGGAATTATATCCCTATTCCTTCACTGTTGCTTAGTCAAACCCCTGCAACTGCCTCCCTAACAGCATGGTGGGTGTACCTACACCACAGGGACTGCAGCAGTTCAAGAAGGCCACTACCTTCTCAAGGGCAATTAGGGATGGGCAATAAGTGCTGACTTTGCTAGCAATATCCACATCCCACAAATGAATTAAAAAAAACAATAATTAAATCTGTAATGCTTCTTGTTATGAATTGGAACGCCATGGGTTAGTTACTCGGTATAACCCATTTACTGGCATCTGTCCATCTCGGGAGACAACGGACTGTGCCCAGTGTATGTGTCACTTCTGGATTGCTCATCGCCCTGCGTGGCTTCAGAGGGCGATTTGTGAGTGGCAGCCCACAGCTGAATAGCATTGCCTGAGACCGACTGAGGTTTTTTTTTTTGCCTTCCAGCAGGGCCTCTTTTTCGTCATTTCTTTCGTCCGCGCGCTTCCTGGCGGCTTATCTCCAGGCATGCTGGTCAGCAGCGAGGACTTCCCATGTATCGACTCAGATGCCGGTGTCGCTTGCAGCATCCTTGTGTGGCAGGTGTGGGCAACCTGTGGGTCTCGCGCCTTTGGAGATGCAGCCGTGGCCTGCTCAGCTCACGTGACCCAGCCAAGTGGAGTCGCCGCTGGCTCAAGAGGGCAGACACGCTGAGGATCCCCTCCACGCTGGTGTACTCCCGTGTTCGGCGCTCTGCCCCGCCAGGAAATGCCCAATACTCACTCATCTGAGGCAGCGGAGGTGGAAGCTGCTTGCCACTGTAAAGGAGGGTGCTGAGAACACAAGCCGGGTACACACAGCTTTTCGATTACTAACCCAAAAACTACCCGGAGTAGATTTCTTTAAAAAAAAAGCACAAAAAGATATTTTTCAAGCTTTGTGCGCCGTTAAGAATCAATGTACAATAACCTGTTTTTTGCGGCAGGGTTGCTGGCGCGTTTGTGTGCTGGGCCCTCAGTACCACGCAGCTCAGGCTAACAGAATCTTGGTTCAACATGCAGCTATCTTTATAGGAACAGGCGCAGGCCATTCAGCCCCTCTAGCCTGATCCGTCATGGCTGCTCGGTGGTCCAACTCCATATATGGTGCCTTCCCAATTCTGGCAGGGCGCGAGGATGTGAAAGAGAGAAGTGGTTTTGGGTTACTTAAAGGCTGTGCTGGATGGTGGGAAAACACTGTGGGCGGATCCTGTTCTCGCCCTGGAAATCTGGTTATAATGTGTGTAGGGCAGAGAAACCGATGCGAGGGTAAAAACGAAAGCATTGAAAGTAGTGTTTACATTTTACTGGCACGGCCTTATTGATGTGTTGCTGATGTAACACCCGTGTCATTATTAAATGATTAAGTCACTACCAGGGAGCAAGCTGCCAAACGCAATCACATTCCCTTTCTACCCATTCATATAGAAAGTTCAGTAATGGATCCCTGTTTTCAATATTTGATGGGAAAAATTGAAAATGCCATCAAGGAGCTGTAAAATGCCATATTAATTTGAACAGTTCGACTCTCTCCAGTGCCATTTGGTCATAGTTGCATCCGCCAGTGCTGAGACCAGTGGTCTCTTTAATATACTTAAACGATGGATGCTCCACGTTTCAGCTCGTCAGACAATTAACACAATTCAGTCTACAGCGCCAAGAATACACATGCCCAAAGAAGAATTGTGATGTTGTTTCTGTCAATGGCAAGGCCATTGACTGCTTCATTATATAAAAATGCATTCAAAATGTAAAGTGCTGCTGCATGTGGGGAAAGAAAAAGTTAGATAACGTGCAAAGTACTGCATAGAAACTGGCTTTTCAGCCCATGGTGTCTGTATTTATTTATTTCTCCTTTCGTGGGATGTGAACCTCGTTGGCAAGGCCAGCATCTGTTGCCCATCCCTGATCGCCCTTGAACCGAGTGGCTTGGTGGGCATCTGGAGTCACATTTAGGGTGCAATCGCCCCGGATTTGCACTAAGTGCGGTAGCGGGCGTGAAAAATGTTTTACCCCTCCAGTCGCAGTGGCGGGTTTTCACCATGGATCGCCCACTTCCCACCTCATGAATTACGTAGTCACAGGAAACATCTGAATCGTCCGCCACGCTGTAGACCTCACCGTTTCCTCACTCCGGGCGCCATATCTAAACTGCAGCCACACACACAGTTCTCAATGCTTGCAGCCCAGCACTGTACCAGTGAAGACATGGCCCTGAAAGCCAAGAAGAGCTCAGTGACCTATCACTGGAATGCCTATTGGAGGCTCACCATGATGTCCTCTACTCCCGCTCTGGCTGCAGGAGGTGCAGCAATCTCACCACTCCGGCTTGAAGGGCGGTGGTAGTGGTGATCAGTGCCAACGCTGCACAGAAGAGGTTGGCCATCCAGTGCAGAAAGAGGATGAATGATTTCATCCATGCCGCCAGGGTAAGGCAACCATCTCATGACTCACACATTCACTGGCCTCTCACTCACTACCAGCTCAAGGGACATCACCACTCACTCTCTCACACACACCCCTTCACACCTCCATCTGGCCTCATCTCCTCTGGAGACTGCCTCCTCAGCCCTCACCATCTTAAGTCCACTTGCACAGATCAATATGTGCCCCCACACACCTACCTTGGGATACCCCCTTCCCCAGTACAGCCCTCACCCTGCAGCCTCTTCCCTTGCCTGAGGCCACTTCTCCCCCATCCCCAAGCAAGCCCAACCCTGCAGCTGTTGAAAAACCATTCCAGCCTTAAGGCTGGCCTCATAAGTAGAGACCCGCCCGTGAGGCCCCCTGGGGGCTTATGGTGTGATGCTGAAGTATTGGAATTTGGTTCCAGACGTGCAGTGATGGGCAACGCAGCCCTGCCATTGACAAGTGGAGCGAATGAGAACAAACTAGTTTCACGGCATATTGTCTGTTCAGGCCCCCAACGGGACCGGAAAATTCCACCCGCAGGCCAGAGCGGGTTAGAATGGCAGATTTCCTTTCCTAAAGGATATGGGTGAACCAGATGGATTTTTATGACAATCAATGATTGTTTCACAGTCACCATAGCTGAGGTGAGTTTTTTATTCCAGATTTTATTGACTGAATTCAAATTCCTCCAGCTACTATGGTGGGATTTTAACTTGTGTCTCCAGAGCATTAGCTTGGGCCTCTGGATTACTAGTTCAGTGACAATAGCACAATGCCACCATCTCCCCGTGACCTGGATTGGTATTTATGCTCCACATGAGTCTGCTCCCATCCTTCTTCATGTAACACTATCAACACATCTTCCTGTTTCATTCTCCCCTTTGCGTTCATCCAGCTCCCCCTTAAATGGGTCTAAGCTGTCCACTTCAACTACTCCTCATGGCAGCAAGTTCCACATTCTAACCTATATCTAGGCAAAGAAGTTTCGGTTATAATCAGATCAGCTATGATCTGATTGAATGACAGGGCAGGCTTGAAGGGCCGAATGGTCTACTCCTGCTCCTAGCTCGCATGTTAATAAGTTTTTGATACATCTTGGAACCAAAGAACAAATGCTCACGTTGTTTATATGGCTGTCTCCGGCACCTGGTAAATGAAAAATTAATATCCACGTTGCCCAGATATGCTTGACAAATTATTATACTTAACATACGCTCTGTCAATGAACAAAGCAGCCTAACTTGTCACGGGGAAAACACCTGCATGCCATTTTTATTAGAACAAAACCAACCTCAAGCGATGTGACAATGCTTTTGGATCAATCATAGTGACTAGCAAGGATTTCTGTTCTGGGCTGTTAACCCAGATAGTGACAGGTGCCTTAATTTCCCCAGCACCCTCTTGGTGAGTGAAGGGGCTGAGAGTCAGGATCCTGCTCTTGATGCATCTTGTGCAGTCTTCCCTGTGTGTGCATATTAACAGGATCAAGCATCAACTGTCAGACAACCTACGTTTGCCACCCTGGCTTGTGTCACCGCACTCCAAAATTAATTAATTGCATGGAGGCATTTCATTGTACTAAGAGGCTACAGCTTACTCCCTGCCTAACAACGCGGTGGGATTATCTTCACTGCAAGGTCTGCAGCATTTCAAGAAGGAGGTTGACCACCACCTCAAGGCAATTTGGGATGGACAATAAATACTGTCCTCAGTAGCAAAGCCCATATTCTGAGAATTACTTTTACTTTAAACTGTTAATCTAAAGTTTATAATTGATACACACACAAGTTGAATTAACAGGTGTGCAAACATATACACCTTGTTATTTATTAGCTTACCAACACTTAGTAGCCAAGTGCTTCTGCTGCTGAGAACATATAAGGTGCTATATTAATCCGAGTTCTTTCGTACTAAGTTTTGTTCAGTCCCCATAGGCGTTCAGTTTTGGCCACTGACCTAAGGAATGATATCAGTGCAACTTCCACCAGAATGATAGCAGGGTTAAATTACAAGGACAAGTTACATAATAAGCGTTGTATTCCCTTGAGTTTGGAAGGCTTGAGGGGTGATTTATTTGAGGTGTTTAAAATAAAAGATTGTATAGGGTAGAAAGGAAGACCCTATTTCCTCAGGTGTGTCAATCCAGAATAAAGGGGCCCAATCTTAAAATTAGAACTCAGCTGTTTAGGAGGCATTGATTCCCAGAATGTAGTTGAAATCTGATATGACTCCCAATAAACGCTGTACATGTTGGATGAATTGGAATTTTCAGCACTGAGGTCTACCGATTTTTATTAGACCAAGGCTTTCTAGGGCTATGGAACAAAAACAGGTGGATGGAGTTGAGGTACAGATCATTCATGATCTAGTTGAATGGTAGAATAGATTTGAGGGGCTGAATGGTCTCCTATTCCTATATTCCATTTAATGTATAAACAGCTTCACTTTCCTACCCCTCCCCTCTCTGTTGGGGCTTCGATCTTATTATTTTTAATAATTAAAGCATTCAAATTTAAATAATCTATTCCATAAGCCATACTCTGCAAACAAAAGGAATATGTTCAAGCCTTGCGCCTTTTTGAATTACCAGGAGCTTGAGGAGCCTATAGTTCCCCATTGATTTCTCCATGGCAACACTTGGGCCAATCGGAGTCAACTTGCCAACCAATCAGCACCCTCTTTTCCGGTAGTATAAATTGTTGTGGATCATTTGAAATTTGGAATTCTTGCATTTGTCCTGATGAGTGCAAGATGAAAAGCTTTGGCAACACGTCTCTCTTTTCAGCAATATTCAAGTTCTCTACCACCAAGTGACTGTTTGAAAATCATAGTAATTCAAGTTTTATGATGTAGTCTCCTTTTGTTACAAACTGATCATTATTTTAAAACTTAAATCTGTTTCTAACTAAGGACACTCTTGGTTGCTGCTCGGTCCTGTTCACCAAAGACGAGAAAGTGTTGGAAATTGAGTAGGTCTGGCACCGTCTGTAGAGAGAAACCAAGTTAATGTTTTGGGTTTGTGAAAATGTTCCAATGAGAAACCACATACCTGAAACATTATCTCTATTTCTCTCTCCACTGATGCTGCCAGACCTGCCGAGAGTTTCCAGTGCTTTCTGTCTTTATTTCAGATTTCAAGCAGCTGCAGTATTTTGTTTTTGTGTTCACTATAGGCAGTTGCTTAATCTGGAATGTACTGCCTGAGAGTATTGTGGAGGCAGATTCAATTGTTGCTTTCAGAAGGATAAGCACTTAAAAGAGAGAGAATTTGCAAGGGGGAAGAGGGAAAGAGCGGGGGAGTGGGACTAGGGAATTGCTCTTGCTGAGAGCTGGCATGGACTTGATGGAACGAATGGCCTCCTTCTGTGCTGTGTAACCATTTTATAATTAGATACTGGGGCTCTGAGGCTATTGTTTAAGAGTTTGATGCACTTCCATAGCAATAAACAGAGAGAAAGGAGCACAAAATGCACATCTAGAGGGGAAACCCCAACAAAAGAATTATGAATGAAATGCTGTAAACTACCAAGCTGATGTCTGCCGACCATTGCTTACTTATCATCAACAAGATAGTTCTCAAATCTCTAGATCATTATCCAAGTGACAGCTTTTGTTGGTGTTAGGACGTCAGAAATGGTTAAAAAAAAAATAATATAGTCGACACGTTTAACTTGGCCTTCAAAAAAGTTGCTGATTTGATTCCTCGCGTTTCTGCAAATTGATCCTACGCTGCTGGATTTTACAAAGTTTACAGTGACTTCTTTCTCTTCTGAAAAACAATTGGTATTCGCCATCTGCCCGCAGTGAGCCCAGCGTTTATAGATGGTTGTTGGCTTTGCTGTGGATCACTTATGGGGCCAAATGGCCTGAAGCTTCTGGCATAAATAATAAACAATAGGGCCTCCTATAATTTCATTGACATTTTAAAATCCCTTGTAAATTGGCATTTACCATTTATTAAACAGAAATGCTAGGGGTCAGCAGTAACCTTGAGTAATGAAAGACCTAATCAGTTGAATTATTGAGCAATCACATAATACATTTGTATCATAAAACTCAGAACAGTACAGACAACTCATAAATCACATTTGTTACTTCAAGAAAAACCTTTAGTTAGTGCTTTTTCACAGTGAAATCTGGAAAGTTCTCTAAATAAAAGCTGTTCTTTTTCATGCTACAAAGAGTCTTAAGTGAAATTTGTTTAACTCGGTTTGTTTGCTGACAGATATTGACCACTGCATTAAGCTCGCTCCTCAGTTCACGGATAAGCTTTGATGTTTTATTGGGCAATTCCATAATAAGCAGAATGGTTACTGCACAGAAGGAGACCATTCAGCCCAATGTGCCTGTGTTCACAGTCTGTAAAAGTAACTCTGCTGGTCCCATTGCCCCAGTACCACTGCAGTTTTTCCTCTCTTCAGTTGCTTACCCAATTCCCTTTTGAAAGCCCCAACTGAAACTCCCTCTGCCGCATCCTAACCCCTCATTGTGTAAAAACGTTTTTCCCCCATCTTGCCAATCTGGCCTCTGGTTCTCAACCCTTCTGCCAATGGGAACAGGTTCTCCCCATCTATCCTGTCTCAACCCCTCATGATTTTGAACACCTTTATCAAATCTCCTCTCAACCTCCCCTTCTCCAAGGAGAACAATCACAGCTTTACCAATCTATCCTCGTAACTGAAATCCCTCGTCCCTGGAACTATTTTCATAAACCTTTTCCGCACCCTCTCCACTGCTTTCACATTCTTCCTGAAGTACATTCGGCCAGAATTAGAAAAATAGGTAAAGCGGCTTCTGGTTACTTTCTTGGAAAAGGTCAAAAAGGATTATGGGGATTGGGCAGGAAATTAGAATTAAAGTGAAAGAACAATCATGTTCTTACTGAATAGTGGAACAGACTCCAGGGTACTTGCCCTGCTGCTATTTCTAATGTTCTAACCATTTTTTTTTAATGTTGTTGCTGTACTCACGCTCTTATAGTCTCAATGCATTAAGAAATTGCCGGCCTATAAATTTGGTTGTGTGGAGCCCACTGTTTGGGCACTGAATGGCCTATTAAACCTCCAATATGACGGACAGGAAGCACATGCTCATTACAAGCTTTCCACCATATTGTTTAAGGTCAAAAATTTGGCAAGCAGTGCCCACACCTGAACCAGGCGTTAGGACCCTGCATGTATGTAAACATGGGGCCTAGGCGCTGTTTAAAGCCCCCACTGTGAGAATGGTTGGTCCCGACGCAGCTGGTGCCAGTGCTGCCTGCTCTCAAACACCAGGCCTACATGCGGCCCTTAAAGGGACTGGCCCATCAGCCACAACAAAGTTCCGCCTTTAAAAATTTGCTGACCCTGAATGTGGAGACAGGAGGAGCTGGAGGGCTGCTACCCAGTCACCCATTCAAGAAAAAAAAAAACATGGGCACTGCAGCCACTGATCCCCAGCCCCACCCCCGCCTTCACCCTATCGGTGCCACCAAACTCCGTCATCGCTTCTGCTCTCCAGTGAGCTCCGGCCCTACTTCCACTACCTCGGAGCTCTGCACCCTACCAGTCTGCACCACGACCTATCATACAGGTTCCCCACCAGCCCCCAGCCCCCACACACACTTGCTTGACAGGGTCATGACAGTCCTCTTCAAGCCTGCTTTGCCAGCGTGTTTTCTCCAGCTCGGTGAAAGTAAGGCATGAGGCCCAAAATCAGGGATCCCCCCCCCCCCCCCCCACGCCGTTCTCAACGTTCAGGCACATGGAATAAATCCTGCAGCCCCTGCCCCAAATGTCCAGACCGCATTTAGACTTGCTGCACAATTCTGATTGAAGGGAGAAGGCCACGCACATTAGTGAACAAAAAAAAAACCACCACTTGCACTTATACAGCACTTCACACGAGCACAGGTGCCTCAAAGCACTTTAAAGCCAACTAAGTGCAGTCACGGTTGTATTGTAGGAAACACGGCAGCCAGTATGCGCACAGAAAGCTCCCACAAACAGCAACTTGATAATGACCAGACAATCTGTTTTAATGAGGTTGATTGAGAAGTAAATATCGGCCAGGAAACCAGGGATATAACTGCCTTGCTCATTTTTGAATTAGTGCTGTGGGATGGTTTACATCCACCCGAGAAGGCAGATAGGGCCGAGGTACTTGCAATGGTTTCTCTTCCCACTCTCTCATAGTTAGTACTGATGTCCCCGAAGGATCTACCCTTGACACCCCCCCTTTTCCTTTCTCATCTTGCTGTCCAAAAGCGCAGCGTTCGTTTTCATATGCACGCTGACAACACTCAGCTCACTCTCACCACCACCTCTCTCTCGGCTCCTCCACTGATGCTAAATTATCAGACTGCTTATCTGACATCCCATCACTGGATGAAAAGAAATTTCCTCGAATCAAATATTGGGAAGACTGAAGACATAGTTTTCGGCCCTCATTCCAAACTCCATTCCCTTCCTACCAACTCCAGCCCTCTCCCCGGCAACAGACTGAGATTAAACCAGTCTATTCACAACCTTGATGTCACATTTGTCGCAGGTTTCCGACCACATATTTGTGCATCGCTAAGTCCACCTGTTTCCACTTCTGTCACATCTTCTGACAGCTCCTGTCTCAACTCACCTGCTGCTGAAACCCTCATTCATGCCTTTGCTACCTCGAGACTTGACTATCCCAACACACTCATAGTCATAGAGATCTACAGCACAGAAAAAGGCCCTTCGGCCCATCGAGTCTGCGCCAGTCAAACAAGTACCCAATTATTCTAATCCCATTTTCCAGCACTAGGCCCATAGCCTTGTATGCCATGGCATCGCAAGTGCACATCCGAATACTTCTTAAATGTTATGAGGGTTTCTGCCTCTACCACCCTTTCAGGCAGTGAGTTCCAGATTCCCACCGCCCTCTAGGTGAAAAAATTATTCCTCAAATCCCCTCTAAACCTCCTGCCCTGTACCTTAAATCTATGCCCCTTGGTTATTGATCCCTCCACCAAGGGGAAAAGTTCCTTCCTGTCTACCCTATTGATGCCCCTCATAATTTTATACACCTCAATCATACCCCCCCCCCTCAATCTCCTCTGCTCCAAGGAAAATAACTCGAGTCTATCCAATCTCTCCTCATAACTTAAAGTCTCCAGCCCAGGCAACATCCTGGTAAATCTCCTCTGCATTCTCTCTAGTGTAATCACATCCTTCCTATAATGTGAATTCCAGAACTGCACGCAATACTCTAGCTGTGGCCTAACCAGCGTTTTATACAGTTCCAACATAACCTCCCTGCTCTTATATTCTGTTGCCTCGGCTAATAAAGGCAAGTATCCCATATGCCTTCTTAACCACCTTATCTACCTGTCCCACTACCTTAAGGGACCGGTGGACATGCACACCAAGGTCCCTCTGCTCCTTGGTACTTTCCAGGATCTTACCGTGGCTGGTCTCCCACATTTGACCCTCCATAAACATCTCGTCCAAGAGACGGCACCTCCGACAGTGCAACACCCCCCTCAGTGCTGCACTGGAGTGTCAGCCTTAATTTTTGTGCTCCAGCCCTGGCGCAGAAATTGAATGCAGTAGGGAATTAAAGAAAAATTTCTGGAAATTGGTCATGTAGAGATCTTCATTCTGGATGCTAATTAAATTGGACTGACCAAGGCCTTGGTAGGTATGTGACATGTAAATGATGCATGTATGATCTGTTGCTCTTTAGCCATGATATTCAATACCTCCTCCAAGATCAGCAAGAAAGAAAGACTTGAATTTCAATAGCACCTTCTAATGGCCTCAGAACATTCTAAAGCACTTTACAGGCAATGAAGTACTTGTAAAGAGTAAAGTAGGAAATGCAGCAGCGCAAGATCCCATAAACTGCAGGTGAATACATGGCCAAATCATCTGTTTTCTGTAGTGTTCCGTGCTGTTCAGATCATGCCAAGGAACCTTGCACATCCTCCCGAGAAGACAGACATTCATTTAATATCTGCTTTGGAAGATTCTGAAATGGTAGCCCATTTGAGATGGAGATGAGGCGGAATTTCCTCTCCCAGAGGTTCACTTAGTTGATTCCTGGGATGAAGGAGCTGTCTTATGAGGAGAGGTTGAGCAAGTTGGCCTATACTTATTAGACTTTAGAAAAACAAGAGGTGACCTTATTGAAACATGTAAGATCCTGAAGGATCTTGACAGGGTAGATGCTGAAAGGATGTTCCCCCTCGTGTGGGAATATAGAACTAGAGGGCATAGTTTCAAAATAAGGGGCCTTCCATTTAAGACGGAGATGAGGAGTAATTTTTTCCCCAAGGATTATTAATTTTTAGAATTGTCTACCCAAGAGAGGCTGGGTCATTGATTATATTCAAGGCTGAGTTAGGTGGTTTTTTGATCTACAAAGGAGTCAAGGGTAATGGGCGGGGAAGGCAGGAAAATGGAGTTAAGGCCACAATGAGAACAGCCATGATCTTATTGAATGGCGGAGCAGAATCAAGGAGCCAAATGGCCTCCTGCTCCCTATTTCTTATGTTCTTAGAAGGCACCTCCAGCAGTGCAGCTCTCCATCAGGACTGCAGACTTATCATACTAGACAATGGACTCGCAGAGGAGAACATGAGTCCACAACCTCCTGACTCAAAAGCAAGATTGCCACAAACTGAGCCAGTTGGCCTTTAACTAGTGAATTTGGGGCGAACTGAAGGTGGGGAGATCTGTTGCACACAAGAAAAAGCCTGATTGTGTAGTAATATTCCACCAGAGAAAAATAAATTGGCTCCTTTGCAGTGCACCACTGACTATAATGGGTATAATTTGTGCGCTTTATTTTCCTCATGTTCTTGAAACGTAATTAGCTTAGGGCACTCATTATCTTGGACCATCTATCGTGACAAAACAAAAACACTGTTCGTTGGGCACTTTCTGTTGTTCGAGGCCTTTTCTGTGAATATGTTCTTTTAATTGACGGAACATTTGTGGTAACGAGCAATGTCACATTTTAGGCTTGGCTCAAAAAATTCAGCAGAAGAAGCAAACGTTAGAACTTCTATGCACATTGAGTCATGAGACAGTCATTGAGCATAACGTTCCACATGCTCTTTTAGTTGGACTGATTTAGTATATCCAGCAGTTGTTGTTTTTTTAATATATTACCAGGGCAAACTGGTAGCTAATTGAATAACTCCTTGATTGAAGAAATATTGGATGCCACATGCTGATTTAGTTTACAAATATAAAATCGTTACTTCCCTGTGGGTGTAATTTGGCGTCGTACAAATTCTACCCTATATTTCTAAATGCTGACAGACGTTAAATGGAGAAACCAGCGGCTCTATTGTGTGCTTGCTTTCCTGCTTCAAGCGTCCTCAGAATGTGCAACAAAATCAGAAAACAAAAGCCTTGATTGGATAATAATGTCTCACATCATTCCTGGTTAGGGTTCTTCATGGCGCTTAGCAGAAATACATTTCACTAATGTTATATAATAAAAAAGAAAAGTGATTGAGAGAAAGGTAACCCTGGCTGCGATTCAGTGGTTTCCTTCTGTGCAGATGTCTGGTGACTACTGCCTTAACAACAACAACAACTTCTATTTATATAGCATCCCAAGATGCTTCACAGAAGCATTACGAAGCAAAAAAAGACACCCGGGCCACATGAGGTGATTTTAGGCCAGGTGACTAAAAGCTTGGCCAAAGAGGTAGGTTTTAAATAACGTCCGACAGGAGGAAAGTGAAGGAGAGAGACAGAGAGGTTTAGGAGGGTTGAATTCGGAGCTGAGAACCTGGACAACTGAGGATGGGGCCAGCGTTGGTGGGGGGATTAAAATCGAGGATTCTCAAGAGGCCAGAGTTAGAGGAATGCAGGTATCTGGGGGGATTGTGGGGTTGGATGAGATTACAGAAATAGGGAGGGAAAAGGCCAATAAAGGATTTGAAAACAAGAATGAAAATCTTAAAATGATGACGTAGCTTGATCGAGAATCACTGTGGGTCAACAAGCACAGGGCTGATCAAACTTGGTGTAAGTTAAGATGTGGGCAGCAGAGTTTTGGATGACCTCAAGTTTATGTAGGGCCAAATGTGGGAGACCAGCCAGGAGTGTGTTGGAATAGTTAAGTCTCGAGGTAGCAAAGGCATGAATGAGGGTTTCAGCAGCAGGTGAGTTGAGACCGGGGCAGTCAGAAGATGTGACAGAAGTGGAAATAGGTGGACTTAGTGATGCACAAATACGTGGTCGGAAACTTGCAACAAATGTGACATCAAGGTCATGAATAGACTGGTTTAATCTCAGTCTGTTGCCGGGGAGAGGGCTGGAGTTGGTAGGAAGGGAATGGAGTTTGGAATGGGGGCCAAAAACTATGTCTTCAGTCTTCCCAATATTTGATTGAGGAAATTTCTTTTCATCCAGTGCTGAATGTCAGATAAGCAGTCTGATAATTTAGCATCAGTGGAGGAGCCAAGAGAGGTGGTGGTGAAAGCGAGCTGAGTGTCATCAGCGTGCATAAGAAAATTAACACTTTTGGATAATGTCACCAAGGGTGACAGCAAGATGAGAAATGGGAGGGGGCCAAGGATAGATCCTTGGGGGACACCAGCGATAACTATGTGGGAGTAGGAAGAGAAACCATTGCAAGTTCCTTGATTATATAATGCTTCCTTCAGTTACAGTGGTGCTCTGACAGTGCAGCACTCCCTAGGAGTGCAGCCTGGGTTATACTCGTGGGTCTCTTGACTGGGGCTCAAACCAATAAACTTCTGACACTGGCTGGTATTGAGGAAGTGCCTGAAGGCTGAGGGTCAGTACACATTGAAGCCCCAGCAAGAGCAAGTGCCTTCAGGTGAAGAGATTAGATCCTGTCACAGACAACAAAATAAAACAAGAAATCTAATTAGCAGCAACTTTGTTGCTAAAAACCAGCTTCCCCAAAATGGAGCCACTAATTTTTTAATTTAAAACAAAAACAAAAATACCTGGAAAAACTCAGCGGGTCTGGCAGCATCTGTGGAAGGGAGCACAGTTAACGTTTCGAGTCCGCATGACTCTTCAACAGAACTAAGGAAAAATAGAAAAGGGGTGAAATATAAGCTGGTTTAAGGGGGGGAGGGGGGTGGGACAAGTAGAGCCAGTGATAGGTGGAGATAACCAAAAAATGTCATAGACAAAAGGACAAAGAGGTGTTGAAGGTGGTGATATTATCTAAAGGAATGTGCTAATTAAGGGTAGAAAGTAGGACAAGCAAGGTACAGATAGCCCTAGTGGGGGTGGGGTGAAGGAATCGAAAAAGGCTAAAAGGTAGATATAAAAATAATGGAAATAGATGGGAAAAGAAAAATCTATATAACTTATTGGAAAAAACAAAAAGGAGGGGGAAAAAATCAGAAAGGGGGCGGGGATGGAGGAGACAGTTCATGATCTACAATTGTTGCACTCAATATTCAGTCCGGAAGGCTGTAAAGTGCCTAGTCGGAAGATGAGGTGCTGTTCCTCCAGTTTGTGTTGAGCTTCACTGGAACATTGCAGCAGGCCAAGGACAGACATGTGGGTATGAGAGCAGGGTGGAGTGTTGAAATGGCAAGTGACAGAGAGGTCTGGGTAATGCTTGTGGACAGAACGAAGGTGTTCTGCAAAGCGGCCACCCAATCTGCATTTGGTCCCTCCAAAGTAGAGAAAACCCCATTGGGAGGAACGAATGCAGTAGACTTAAGTTGAGGGAAGTACAAGTAAAATGCTGCTTCACTTGAAATGAGTGTTTGGGCCCATGGACGGTGAGGAGAGGGGAAGTAAAGGGGCAGGTGTTGCATCTTCTGCGGTTGCATGGGAAGGTGCAGTGGGAGGGGGTTGAGGTGTAGGGGGTGATGGAGGAGTGAACCAGGGTGTCCCGGAGGGAACAATCCCTGCGGAATGCCACCGGGGGGGGGGTGAAGGGAAGATGTGTTTGGGGGTGGCATCATGCTGGAGTTGGTGGAAATGGCGGAGGATGATCCTTTGAATGCGGAGGCTGGTGGGGTGATAAGTGAGGACAAGGGAGACCCTATTATGTTTCTGGGAGGGAGGAGAAGGCTTGAGGGCGGATGCACGGGAGATGGGCCGGATACGGTTGAGAGCCCTGTCAACCACCGTGGGTGGAAAACCTCGGTTAAGGAAGAAGGAGGACATGTCAGAGGAACTGTTTTTGAAAGTGGCATCATCAGAATAGATGCAACGGAGGCGAAGGAACTGAGAGAATGGGACGGAGTCCTTACAGGAAGCGGGGTGTGAGGAGCTGTAGTCGAGGTAGCTGTGGCAGTCGGTAGGCTTGTAATGCATATTGGTGGACAGTCTATCACCAGAAATTGAGACAGAGAGGTCAAGGAATGGAAGGGAAGTGTCAGAGATGGACCATGTGAAAATGATGGAGGGGTGGAAATTGAAAGCAAAATTAATAAAAATTTTCCAGGTCCAGACGAGAGCATGAAGCGGCACCGAAGTAATCATCGATGTACTGGAGAAAGAATTGAGGGAGGGGGCCGGAGTAGGACTGGAACAAGGAATGTTCCACATACCCCATAAAGAGACAGGCATAGCTGGGGCCCATGCGGGTACCCATAGCCACACCTTTTATTTGGAGAAAGGAATTTTTAAATTTATCCTTACCCCAAGGCAAGCCTGAAGCAGTGAGTCCAGTGCAATGCCATGAATGCCCCGCTGCTGGGGATCCATTATACTAGTGTGAATTGAGCGCTCAAAAGTCTGCCCACTTCACATCATAAGCTACCTCGAATTTGCAGCACAGAAACAGGCCATTCGGCCCAGCTGGTCAATGCTGGTATCTATGCTCCACACCAGCCCCCTCTCGCCATAATTACTTACTCTCAACATTCAGCAGCATATTCCTCTTTCCTCCATGTGTTTGTCCAGCTTACCCTTAAATGCATCTGTGCTATTCCCATCAGCCACTCCGAGTGGCAGCAGGCTTCACTCTCTCGTCATTCTCTGGGTAAGGAAGTTTCTCCTGAATCCCCTATTTAAATTTACCAGTGACTACATTATATTTATGCCTTAAGTTTTAAATTCCACTTCCCACCCACCCCTCCAAACACAACCCCACCCTCCCTGCCAAACAGACAAGTGGAAACATCCCAATCAAAAACAGAATTACCTGGAAAAACTCAGCAGGTCTGGCAGCATCGGCGGAGAAGAAAAGAGTTGACGTTTCGAGTCCTCATGACCCTTCGACAGAACTTGAGTTCGAGTCCAAGAAAGAGTTGAAATATAAGCTGGTTTAAGGTGTGTGTGTGGGGGGCGGAGAGATAGAGAGACAGAGAGGTGGAGGGGGGTGGGTGTGGTTGTAGGGACAAACAAGCAGTGATAGAAGCAGATCATCAAAAGATGTCAATGACAATAGTACAATAGAACACATAGGTGTTAAAGTTAAAGTTGGTGATATTATCTAAACGAATGTGCTAATTAAGAATGGATGGTAGGGCACTCAAGGTATAGCTCTAGTGGGGGTTTTTTTTTTATATAATGGAAATAGGTGGGAAAAGGAAAATCTTTATAATTTATTGGAAAAAAAAAGGAAGGGGGAAACAGAAAGGGGGTGGGGATGGGGGAGGGAGCTCACGACCTAAAGTTGTTGAATTCAATATTCAGTCCGGAAGGCTGTAAAGTCCCTAGTCGGAAGATGAGGTGTTGTTCCTCCAGTTTGCATTGGGCTTCACTGGAACAATGCAGCAAGCCAAGGACAGACATGTGGGCAAGAGAGCAGGGTGGAGTGTTAAAATGACAAGCGACAGGGAGGTTTGGGTCATTCTTGCGGACAGACCGCAGGTGTTCTGCAAAGCGGTCGCCCAGTTTACGTTTGGTCTCTCCAATGTAGAGGAGACCACATTGGGAGCAACGAATGCAGTAGACTAAGTTGGGGGAAATGCAAGTGAAATGCTGCTTCACTTGAAAGGAGTGTTTGGGTCCTTGGACGGTGAGGAGAGAGGAAGTGAAGGGGCAGGTGTTGCATCTTTTGCGTGGGCATGGGGTGGTGCCATAGAAGGGGGTTGAGGAGTAGGGGGTGATGGAGGAGTGGACCAGGGTGTCCCAGAGGGAGCGATCCTTACAGAATGCCGATAAGGGGGTGAAGGGAAGATGTGTTTGGTGGTGGCATCATGCTGGAGTTGGCGGAAATGGCGGAGGATGATCCTTTGAATGCGGAGGCTGGTGGGGTGATAAGTGAGGACAAGGGGGACCCTATCATGTTTCTGGGAGGGAGGAGAAGGCGTGAGGGCGGATGCGCGGGAGATGGGCCGGACACAGTTGAGGGCCCTGTCAACCACCGTGGGTGGAAAACCTCGGTTAAGGAAGGAGGACATGTCAGAGGAACTGTTTTTGAAAGTGGCATCATCAGAATAGATGCAACGGAGGCGAAGGAACTGAGAGAATGGGACGGAGTCCTTACAGGAAGCGGGGTGTGAGGAGCTGTAGTCGAGGTAGCTGTGGCAGTCGGTAGGCTTGTAATGCATATTGGTGGACAGTCTATCACCAGAAATTGAGACAGAGAGGTCAAGGAATGGAAGGGAAGTGTCAGAGATGGACCATGTGAAAATGATGGAGGGGTGGAAATTGAAAGCAAAATTAAAAAATTTTCCAGGTCCAGACAAGAGCATGAAGCGGCACCGAAGTAATCATCGATGTACCAGAGAAAGAGTTGTGGAAGGGGGCCGGAGTAGGACTGCAACAAGGAATGTTCCACATATCCCATAAAGAGACAGGCATAGCTGGGGCCCATGCGGGTACCCATAGCCACACCTTTTATTTGGAGGAAGTGAGAGGAGTTGAAGGAGAAATTGTTCAGCGTGAGAACAAGTTCAGCCAGACAGAGGAGAGTAGTGGTAGATGGGGAAGAAGCTAAGGGCCATCCCAATACCTGTCTAACAAACCCCTTCATAATTTTAAAGACCTCGATCACATCAGATGTCGGCCTTTTCTAGGGGAAGAAAAGCCCCAGCCTATCCGGTTTCATGATACAGCAGTTCTAGCCCCTTTAGTTTTGGCATCACCCTTGCGAATCCTTCTTGTACTTTCTCCAGTGCTTTTATATCCTTTTCTTTAATGTGAAGAACGTGGTGTCATTCCCGAAGTTTGGGTTTCGACAGGACAGGACATGCCTCCCACAAACGGGCAGACACTTGGTCATTGCTGGGTTGTGATGTTGAGACACTCAGGACTTGCAGTGTTTTTTTTTCTGTGTAAAGTGGTTACTTCAGAGTCGTCAGACGAGCGTTGTATCCCTGATGGCTCCAGACTGACTGCAGTCTTTAGGAAATGCTGCCTGACATATCATTGCAAATTCTTTTGAAGATATTCACAAACAAAGAGATATTGAAAACAATGTATCTCTTAACTAGATTAGTGGCTGTCCATACCCAGAGTGTTTTCCCAGTGTCACATAAATATAACTGCTCCCCAGGATACTTGTATTTGCCGTAGGGTCTTGCACTGGAGGGGCACCACCAGCAGTGTCTTCACAAGACCCTCCACATCCACTGGCAAGAAACGTGGTCCAATAGGAGTGCCCTCTGCCAAGCCCAGCATCGAGGCACTAATCACTCAAAACCAGCTCCACGGGGTGCAGCATATCGTTGGTACACCTGACGCCAGACTCCTGAAGCAACTGCTCTACTGAGTCGTGGCAGAAGATTTCCAGGAAGGCAGCGCTTTAAGGATGTCCTCAAAGCACCCGTAAAGAGGTCAAATTTCCCTGCCAACCCATGGGAGGCCCTGGCTCGTGATCGATCAAAATGGGGAAGGCCCGTTCGGGAAGACACTGAACACATGGAGGGACTTTGTCGGGAACGTGCAGCGATGAAGTTGAGACACACAAACCCCCAAACGACCCATCTGCCAAATCCTTCAAGCACCATCTGCCCCACATGTGGCAGAGTCTGCAAATTGCGCACTGGAATTATCGGCCATTTCAGAACCCATTGAAGCAAAGTGGAAGCAAGTCATCCTCGATCCCCAGGGCCTGCCTAAGAAGGAGAGAAGGCTGGTACTTGAATTATATGATTGGACCTTTTTCAAACGCTTTGAAGAAACAGCTGGTTGGACCCCCATCCAAATACGATGACAGTACTCAAGCCACAAGTATAACTCGTCTCAGACCTGTCTTCTGTGCCGTTTGCAGGAATAGCTAGCAGTAATCAGTTTTAAACATTTGTTCCGTGACTTGCAAAAGTTAATCCAATTGATATCTAGAGTTTGGCCCCAAATCAGACTGGGTATTTGTGAATCCATTGATCAGCTCTTGGCAAGATGACACTTTATGGTGGAGCTTCCTGCTTTGAAAGTGAATCATCGGTTCCACAAATACATGATTCACGCATAATTGTGTTTTGTTTTAAGGTGCCTAGGCTGCTTGGACAGGGTCATGTTCTTTCATTAGATGTAGAGTAGAGAGACACCAGTATTGGAATTCTGCTACTGTTGCATAGGAATTCTGGCATCAGGGCCACCATTTTACCAACTGCTGGACTGGGCAATTTTCTTAGTTTTACAGGTTCTCGGGTGCATCAAGGTGAAGCCGTTCAAAGCAGGTTTGAGAGAGCCTGAAGTGTGTGGATATCTAGCTAGCCAAGGAAAGGCCAACGGAAATTGAGAACAAGAGCATCCTTCGGGTCACTCTGGAATACAATGTACTTGAGAAAATGGGAATGCTGCAGCCATATGAGAAGCCGCAACCTGTAATAATTGAAGATGAAACATCAACGATGATAAATAAGCCGTGATACAGTGCAAGGTTCTTAATGCAATTGCTCCAGATGGTGGTGCATTGAATGTGTGGAAATTAGAGATAAGTCTTTAAGAAAGGCATTTCCTAAGATATGGCAATATACTTTACTAACATTTTTTAAAAATCCAACGACTCGAAGTGCTACAACCTACAGGGCTTTGGACCAAGAGCTGAAAAGTTGGAAGAGACTGCATGGCTCTTTACAAGCTGGTACCAACGCGATGGGCTGAATGGCCTCCTTCTGTGCTGCAAATTTTCGACTTTCTATGTTTAAAGTCTTAGTGATTGGAGAAATCCCACTCCTTCCCAACTCTCCGCATTAAGCACTGTCACATCTGGCGGTGATGAGGATTTTTTTTGTCATGTCTTATTAATTTCTATTTTGCACATTCTAGTTACCACAATGCTGTATTTTTTATGAGTGTTGTGTTTTATTTCTCATGGTGGTTGATCCTTTCTAAACAAGAATTTTGGCCAGTTTCTTGCTGGGCAGTTACATCCTCACAGAAATAAAAGGTTGACGTTACAAACCTTTCCCAGTTTTTTTTTAAATTTCAGATGGATTTCAAGACGTGTTTTCTAATCTATAGATATTCTTCTTTTGAACTTTGTCAAAGTGTGTTTTCTGTTTTGAAAATTACCTTGCCTGAGTAAAAAAAAATCAACGTGATGTAGTTAGCTCACACTCGCAAATAGGGTTTGAACGCTTCTCAGTCCCGTGCCAGAGGGTGTGGTTGGTTTCAGGTTCGGTGTGTGTGACATGAGAAAAATATATCCCTCTACCTCTACAGAACAGAGGCTGAAGCTGGAGTGTTCTTGATTTTTGTGGCTCAAGACCACACTGGATAGTACAGTTATTCAGCGACATCATAGAAGCTTTAATTGTACATATGGTGCCAGGTTTTGTACAATGTTTGAAGGAACTCTAACACTTACAAAATAATCCATTTTGGCCATCATCTCGCCTCTGAATAAAACGACTGCATTTTGAAGGACTAGTTACCTTTATATCAAGCCAGCATCTGATGCCCAACTAAAAATGAACTACAAAAGGTCTGTGATTTGGTAAATTTGTGCTTACACAGTTGTTTCCAACAGATGTCGTTATCTTTTAATTATTCAATGACTTGCAAAATTAAAGGATTTATAGGGATGAAAGTAATGCAACACTTTCAAAAAAGAAAGTAATTTGTAAATGAGTTATTTGTAAATTGTAAAATTTACAACAACCCCTTCCTTCAGTCAACAATTGGTGTTCCTATTCTGTCACTGAAAGTCATGTCAGATCTGCCACATTTATTCAAGTACCAAAGACATCTTTTAGGGCATTTTTCTGAATTAGAAATTAGAATGACACAGCACAGTCAGAGGCCATTCGGCCCATGGTATCTGTGCCAGCTCTTCAAAAAAGCTATCCAATTCATCCCACTCCCCTGCTCTTTCCCCACAGCCCTGCAAATTTATCTTTTCCCTTTCAACTATTTATCCAGTTCCCTTTTGAAAGCTAATTTTGAACCTGTTTGCACCACCCTTTCAGCCTGTGGGTTTCCAGATCATCATATGTTGCTGCATGAAAATATCCCTCTTCAGCGCAGCGCTGAGAAAAGTCACTTGGTGTTCTGCTGTCTCCAGATAAGCTGACTTTGCCTCAGTCCCTATTCTGTAGAGTTTTATTGACTCCAGTCTACCTTTAGAATGAAATCAATATCCTTTGTAAAGATCAAACTCGAAATGTCATTAAAGAGAGATTCCTCTCTTCCGGAGTTGTACACAGAGTACAAGTTTTTAATATCAGGCTTCTAATTCTTCATAGAGACATTTGTCTGTAAAAAGATTCACATAGGACAAAAGGTCAATAGATCTAAACAGCCTTTCTCTCTTTTCTCCTGCTTCATGCTTTCATACCAGCTTATTCAGCCCAAACCACTACCATTCCCCTCCCCCCACCCCACCCTTACACTTCTAGGTATTACATCCTGAATTATTGCACTGTTGAAATTAAATTGTGATGTGCTGCGTGTAAGATTGCTGATATTTGCAGTTCACCTGCCATTTTGACTCGGGGAACATAGACAATCCAAAATCAGCACTGAGCAATTTGGGGGTTTTTTTGCTGCTTTTCTCATCCTCAGTACTTCACAAGTACCAGTTCAAAAGCAAAATGTTGCGGATGACAGAACTCTTAAAATAGGAACAGAAAGGGCTGGAGACGCTCAGCAGGGCAGGTCAGACAGCATCTGTGGAGAAAGAAACAATTAACACTTCCAGTTGATGCTCTTTCGTTAGAACAAACCTTACTGGGCAAGGCCGTTGACCTGAAGCAACTACCAATTCATTGCTCACCTGTGCATTAGCAACTTTTTAATTTGATAATCCTGTATGGTAATATACAACATTAAATATGGTGGAGGACAGGGTCCAGTTTGACTCTGATATTCACTCCGGAGTCAAATGGACTCGTCAATCTCACCATCTAGGCTCCCATTGAAAAATAGGCCCTGGGGCGAGACTGTGGAAAGCTTTGAGAAGGCGAGCAAGGGAAGTGAAAGAAATACCAGGCAACGCTGAGGTTGCAATCTATTTAACATGGTTTTGTTTATTGTGTCAGCGCTGCCCACACTGCGCAATGAAATGACACCAACAGCAACTTGCATTTATATAACACCTCTAACATAATGAAACCTCTCAGGGTGCTACACAGGAGCATTACATAGCAAAAGTTGACACAGCCTCCTTAGGAGATATTAGGACAGGCGGCCAAAAGCTTGGTCAAGAGTCAGGCTCTAAGGAGCATCTTAAAGGAGGCAGAGAGGCGGAGAAGTTTAGGGAAGGAATTCTAAAGTTTAGGCCTGGCAGCTGAAGGCACAGCCACCAATGGTGAAGCAATTTAAACTGGGGGGGGGGGGGGGGGGGGGGGGGGGGGGGGGGGGTGGTGGTGGGGGGAGGGTGGTGTGCTCAAAAGGCCAGAATTGGAGGAGCACAGATACCTCAGAGGGTGGTGGGGCTGGAGGAGATTACAGAGATGGGGAGATTTGAAGATTTCCCCATTGGATATAGACTCGTACATCTCGTAGCAAAATAAAATTTCACTTCCTACACCACATGGTTGTTATTTATTAATGTTAAAAAATGTATTCACCTTAGTGTTGAATTTGTCAAAGTGTTTCCTTCTGAGTGAGTCCTTTAGCACTAAAAGCAGCAGACAAAAGTGAATGTGCTGTTATCTTCAGGACAGATATGAAAACTGAGATTCAATTTGGCACAACAGTGAATGCTTTGTGTTTGAAATAAGATGTCTAATTGTTTTGCCTTCCCTTGTATGTTTCTCTCCTTTATATTCTCGCTCTCTAACATGTGGCTCTAGGACACACATTGGGCATTATGCCATGAGCTCTTGAAACTAGACCTTCTAGAGATTAGAATGAGGGAAAAGTTGCTATTTCCCTTTTCCACTCTTTTAACTTTGGAGTCATTGAAATTAATGCGCTGGTCTCTCTTTAAGTTTGCTTAATGCAAAGGGATGAAAAGTGGGTTAGTTCACGTTGGAACGGCAGACTTGTACTTTGTGCTCTCGTACTTAAAAATTCACATCCTTGCTTTGCCCTCCAATCCCCCATGGCCTATCTTTGTAACCTCCTCCAGCCTTGCGACTCTCAAAGATGCCTGAACTCTCCTAATTCTGGCCTCTTGCCCGTTTTCTAAAATATATGTTTTATTTTAATTTCCCCATCGTTAGTGCCAATGTCTTAAGCTGCCTGCGCCCCAAAGCTCTGGAATCCCCTCCTTAAATGTTTCCACCTCTTTACATCTCTTTCCTTCAATAAGACACTCCTTAAAATCTGCCGCTTTGACCAAGCTTTTGGTCACTTACCCTTCTGTTGCCCGGTGGCAAATTTTGTTTGGTAATGCTGCTGTGAAGTGCTTTGAGGTGTTTTAACAAAGCTATAGAAATCCAAGTTGTTGTCCAAAATTGTCCAACTTTCAGAATTGTCATTGATGGTTGTCGACTGTATGGTTCAGATTTGTTTGAAAGCGATTTGAGGAAGGTATTATGTATTTGCATTCTATTGTAAGCACTCTGGGGAAGTGGTTAGATTTTCAACTTTCCATCTGAAATTTAAAAACTGAAATCAGTGGGTCTCAGGCAGTTTCTATAAGGGGGGGTGGTCAATCCAAAACTCCAGTTTCATGCCTGAGCAGCAAACTGAAAATGTACCTCTGGGCTACTTTCTTTCTTAAGGTTGCCACTAAATAACACCATTAGCAAGAGAGGAGAATCGCAAAGAAATCCAGACTCTTTATTCTGTTGAGCTTCAGTCGTGCGTTGCTTTTTGTTTTCTTTGTTGCACAGTTGTATTCCCTTCTCTCCCAGCCAACCCTGCCTCTCCTCCCAATGGGTTGGTGGGTGAAGCAAAATCAGCAATAATACTCACTGTCAGCACCTGTCTCCTTTATTCTTATTCTTTGAGGGGATACGGGTGTTGCTGGCTAGACCAGCATTTATTGCCCATCCCTAGTTACCCTTGTGAAGATAGTGGCGAGCTGCCTTCTTGAACCGCCGTGGTCCATGTGGTGTAGGTACACCCACAGTGCTGTAAGGAAGGAAGTTCTAGGATTTTGACCCAGTGACAGTGAAGGAATCTCGCTATATCTCCAAGGATGGTGAGTGGCTTTGAGGGGAACTTCCAGGTGGTGGTGTTCCCATGTGTCGGCTGCCTTTGTCCTTCTAGATGGTAGCGGTCGTGGGTTTGGAAGGTGCTGCCTAAGGAGCCTTGGTGAGTTGCTGCAGTGCATCTCCTCGTTTGATAATATGTGATATTTATTGGCAACCTCAAGAAAGATAATAGCTCAGAGATAGATTTTCAGCTTACATCTCAGGCATAAAACTGGAATTTTGGACTGACTGGCTCTTATAGAAGCTGCACCTGTGGTGGAGGGAGTGAATGTTTAAGATAGTGGGTGGAGTGCCAGTCAAGCGGGCTGCTTTGTCCTGGATAGTGTCGAGCTTCTTGAGTGTGGTTGGAGCTGCACTCATCCAGGCAAGCGGAGAGTATTCCATCACATTCCTGACTTGTGCCTTGTAGATGGTGGACAGGCTTTGGGGATTCAGAAGGTGAGTTACGCACCACAGAATTCCTAGCCTCTGATCTGCTCTTGTAGCCACAGTATTTATATGACTGGTCCATTCAGTTTCTGCTTAATGGTAGCCCCCAGGATGTTGATAGTGGGGGACTCAGCGATGGTAATGCTATTGAATGTCATGGGGAGATGGTTAGATTCTCTCTTGTTGGAGATGGTCATTGCCTGGCAATTGTGAGGCACGAATGTCACTTGCCACTTGTCAGCCCAAGCCTGGATATTATCCAGGTCTTGCTGCATTTGGAAATGGCCTGCTTCAGTATCTGAGGAGTCATGAATGAAGCTGAACATTGTGCAATCATCAGCAAAGTCCTCCACTTCTGACCTTATGATGGAGGGAAGGTCATTGATGAAGCAGCTGAAGATGGTTGGACCGTGGACACTACCCTGAGGAACTCCTGCAGTGATGTCCTGGAGCTGAAATGACTGACCTCCAACAACCACAGCCATTTTCCTTTGTGTTAGGTATGACTCAAACCAGTGGAGAGTTTTCCCCCTGATTCCCATTGACTTCAGTTTTGCTAGTGCTCCTCGATGCCACACTTGGTCAAATGCAGCCTTGATGTCAAGGGCAGTCACTCTCATCTCACCTCTGGAAAGCAGCTCTTTTGTCCATGTTTGGACCAAGACCATAATGAGGTCAGGAGCTGAGTGACCCTGGCAGAACCCAAACTGAGTGTCAGTGAGCAGATTATTGCTGAGTAAGAGCCGCTTGATAGCACTGTGGACGATATCTTCCATCACTTTACTGGTGATCAAGAATAGGTTGATGATGCAGTAATTGGCTGGGTCAGATTAGTCATGCATTTTGTGGACAGCACACACTGGGCAATTTTCCACATTGCCGGGTCAATGCCAGTGTTGTAGCTGTACTTGAACAGCTTGGCTAAGGGCGCAGCTAGTTGTGGAGCACAAGTATTCAATACTATTGACAGAATGTTATCAGGGCCCATCGGCTTTGCAGCGTCCTGTGAACAAGATGGATTATCATGACAATGTCAATGGTTTCATGATCGCCATTACAAAGACAGCCTTTTAGTTATTTATTAATTGAATTCAAATTCCACCAGCTAATTTCTCCAGAGCATTAGCCAGGACCTTTGGATTACTAGTCCAGTGACATTACCACTAAGTCACCACCTCCCCTCACTAAGGTTCCAGTAAACTGTGAAATCCTGACGAATGATGCACACTGTTTCTCTTATGTCAGCCAAAGGGTGACTTGTTAGACTAGACAGGTTGGTGTCTTCAGTCAGTAGAACCGTTACCTTCCTTTGCAACTCAGCAATGTACTTATGCAGATACAGTACATTTACTGCCCTCTTTGCTGCCAAGGCTGCCCCACTAGATATAGATGGGGACGGATTTCACACAATAGAAACCCCAGCAGTATTCTGAGCTTGCTTCACTGAAAGGGATGTAATTTGAATGGAAGCTAATCCAAATATGAAATCTGCCATCACCTCAACAGTTTGCTTGAAACCGAAAGACAGCCAACAGGCGAGTTTGCAAGATTCCCTTGACCACGTTTACGCCTGCAGTTGTTAAACATTAGTTTTGAGTTTTGGTAGTGGTGGGGTGTTTATAAAACCTGGATGTCTGCAATTTTCTTTCAAGCTCAGAGACAATTCTCAGCAGAGCTGTTTCAAAAGATTGCCCTTGCTGTGTGGAACCTGACGCTGCTGTTGTTAGTCCCGTTACTATGTGAAGACGTGGCCATCACCTCGTGTCTCCTGTCACAAATTTTGTCCTCCTTTCTGACAGCTTTCATAAATACTTAAGAAACCCACTCTGTGCATTGATGACCTGATGCAACTGTCCATCTATTTGTAGAAATGATTGATGCACCAAACAATCCACATAAAAGCATAAACTCTCTGGCCAGAATACTCATCGCTGCTTTATACCGTTCACACGTCAATGCTGAAAGTAATCTTCCAACACATGACTCCAAAGAGCAGGCCTCCGAGCCATGTTTCACAACAGTTTTATGTGGCAACAGGGACTCTCTTGTTTTTTTATTTGTTTGTATTTTATTTTCAGCTGCAACCAAAAATAACTGAAATGCAAACAGTCACCCCTCCTCTGTGTATGGTCGGTCACTGACTTGTCAGTTAATGAAATGGGTTTCTTCTGGCAAATACCCAACTTGACACCTGTGTTTTATGGGTCTTTGTCTTTGCTTTCTCCAAGGAATGTATCTGCTCTGCTAAATTTAAGAACATAAGAAAATAGGAATGGCCCCTTGAGTCTGCTGCGCTACTCAGTGCATTCGTGACTGATCTACATTATCTCCATAAGTTTGAAAAGTTTAAGAATAGTATACACAGGAGTGGTGTGCTGCCTGTAAATTAGTTACCTTTTTGTCTCTGCAGAAAGATTTATAATCCATAACTTTAATGAACTGTAACCGTGTAGAAATGATTAAGAAGCTGCCTTTCCCAGTGAGTTTTTGATGGCTTCCGTTCAACTTACTTTGATACTCCATATTGCAATCACTGCAAACTGTGCTGGAGACTGAAAAAGTCACACATCTGTACCCACCGGCCATTCAAACACAGACCATCAGCCACACCAATGATCTTTTTAATCTAATCTAGTGGAAAGGAACAGGAAGTTTTACATGCTGTCTAACTGCGTTGTGTTCTTCATTAGCCTCCGTTCCTCCACCCACCAGCATCTCTGTAACCTTCCCCAACCTACAACCTGCCTTGAACTCTCCATTCCTCCAACTCTAGCACTCTCCCTTACCCTTATTGACAGATGAGGAGTGGAATTCTGCACACCCCCAGGAGCGAACTGGCAAGGGGAGACGGGGACTGTAAAATTGAATGCCATGGTGGTGTCGCTGCTGCCTACCCACCTCTGCTGCGATTTTACGCAGCTCGCTCACCTGCCTTTGGGCCCTTAAGATGGTCAATTAAGGACCTTTTCCTGTGCCACTGGTATTATCCTGGTGACGGGGTGTATATGCGTTTGCAGACTGAGGAGAGTATGTCCCCCTCTGTGCAGGGACCCTGCACCCAGTGGAGGCCCACCACTGCCAAACCCCCCACCCCCCCAGCCCTCCTAAACCAGCACTCCCAAATTTGGTCCTCCACCGCACCCCCCCCCCCCCCCCCGACCTTGCCAAGGCCTGCCAGACAGCCCTTGGTGGAACTTACCTACTTAACTTCTCATCCGGTTTTATTGATGATCATTGTTGGGGTCTGCCTGTAGTCCCAATAGTGACCACCGCTCCCGATGGGAGTGGTGAGATGCCAACGGCTCTCTGAGGCAGGATTTCCTCCCAGGTAGGGGTGGAAGTCTTGCCCTGAACCGATTAAAATGGCTGCGGGGCAAACCAGCTAAGCAGAGGCTGCCTCACCCCTGACTTTTCAGCTGGGAGGCGGGGGCCACCACCTTCATGTAAAATTCCGGCCATGTTTGCAGTCATCCAGCGCCACACTCTGTAATTCTCTCCTTAGACTCCCCTGTCCCTTTCACACTTTCCTTCAAACCCACTCCTTTCACCATAAGCTATTGGTCACTTCTCCATAAAGCCCCTTCTTTGGCTCGACTTCCATTTCTACCTGACTATGCTTCAGTGAAGGGCCTCGAGGTGATTTTCCTACACTAAAGACTCTATATGAATGAAAACTTTTGTCAACTTAAGAACTGAAAGACAATGAATGCTTCTATCCTTTCATTGTTTAATGGATTGTCTGTGCACCTTTACTGACAATGGTACTATTTTGAAATGGCATTCCATATTGTACCCACTAGAACTGTTCCGTACTGCACCTGAATAATGTTGGACTAAAGCACTCGGTACATGAAGAACAATGTAGGGATTCTGAAATAAAAGCAGAGACGGTTATTATCTGAAAAGTGGAAAGAAATGTGAAGCTTTGGGGGTGTCGTTTTAATCAGAACTATTCTCCTATCATGTTATAACCTGCAGTTTCTTGTTCAAGATACTAATTGACCTGGCGTGTAGTCCAAGTTTTATCTTTGTGTTTGTGACGCGTCTTTATCCTAGTTGACACCAATCCAGGCTGATGAGCTGAGATGAACATTTCCCCCTCTGGTGGATCTATTAGTTCTGAGTCTGGAGTGCAGAATTTGTCATCTCGTTTGTAGAGGTCTGAAAACTGTAGTCGGGTTTGATGTATCTAACGATTAAAGTACATGGTTGACATTGAGTAACACTCCCAGCTTGCATAATTGCAATGAGATACTTTTTTTTTACATTTTCGTTAAACACTTGCGATATCATGGCATTACCTCCAACAACAAAGATTTAGAGATTCTAAAGCTTTTGGACAAGTTCAGATTCTCCTCACAGTTCATCTGTGCCACAGTAGCAAACAGTGTGGAACAGACGAATCATTTTTTAAATTCAGAACTCCACTTCTGATAGCTCCAGTGACTTGCCAAACTTTGGAACAGTTATGAAGTAAAGCTGTTGTCATCAACATGAATGGACGAGTGAGCGGTGAAAGAAATAGACAGAGATTGGTGAACAATAGAACACATGCCTGGACACCTTTTAACAGTGTCAACAGTGCAAGGAAGTAAAGGCAAGTGCACTGCTGCTCCTGAATTCAGCCTGTGTTAGAACAATGTGTATCATTCAAGGGAACAGAGAGAAGATCTTTCCTGATGCTGTTTATGCTGGGAGCTATTTTGATTTGTGGACATTGGGCAGGAAATATGGCCTTTGAAACTGCTGAGATAAAAGAAAATGGCAAACTGCATTGCTCAGAATTATCCCTGATAGACCTCAAGGTGAACTAAGCTAGCAAAGTTTTGTGAACCCACACATTGTGTTGAATGTACACATATTGTGCCTACTTCATTGCACCCGTTTGCTCTGGTTCATTCCTCAGGGCAATGCCTTGACCAATCAGAGTCAAGCTGCCTCGTTTAAATTTCAAACAATGCTTGGCAGTTAATTGTCAGCCACCATTAACTGATGCATTCTCCATGGCAACGCTTCTACCAATCAGAGTCCACTTGCCAACCAGTCAGTGCTCTCTTTTCATTCAGTATAAAGTTGTTGCTCCCCCTGACATTGGTATTCTTGCAATTGTCCTGATGAGTGCAAGACAAAAAGCTTCAACAAAACGTCTTTTTTCAGCAATATTCAAAATCAGAAGAATAATTGCCGAACTAACAGTAGTACATTAGTTTTTGTTTTCGTCATAGAGTGTATTGTTAATGATGCATCCCTGGCATTAATTACTTCACCATTGGCACTCATGGCTTCAGCTGCCTAGGCCCAAAACTCTGGAATTCTCTTCCTAAAACTCTCTGCTCCTCTCTACCTCTCTCCCCCCTTTCAGGGTGTTCCTTAAAACCTACCTCTTTGTCCAAGCTTCAGGTCACCTGTCCTAATAGTTCCTTAGGTGGCTCAGTGTCATAGAGCCAGAAGGAGGCTGTTTGGCCCATCGAGTCCATGCCAACTAACCACAAAGCAATCCATATACTCCCTGGTCCCTGTAGCCCTGTAATTTGATTTCCTTTGAGCGCCCGTCCAATTTGCTTTTAAAATCGCTGATTGTTTCCACATCTGTCACCTTGTGTGTGGCAAGCTCCAGGTCATTCCCCCTGCATAGCTCACCCGCAATCTTAAATCTATGTCCCCCAGCCCTCATACCATTGGCTAATGGGAAGAGGTTTCTTTTCACATACCTAATCTAAACCTGTCGTAATTTTGTGACTTCTGTCAAATCTCCCTTCAATCTCTTTTGCTCCAAGTGGAACAACCCCAGCCTTTCCAAACCAACTTTGTAACCGAAACACACCACACACCGCACCCCCCTCCCACCCCCAGCACCCCCGTCCATGGAACCTTTCTGGCACATGTCCTGTAACCCTCTCAAGAACCTTCACATCTTGGACCAAAACTGGATGCAATGATTAGTTGAGGCCTAACATAGGTGCAGCATAACTTCCCTGCTTTTGTATGAAGCCCAAGACCTCATGTGCTTTGCTAACCACTCTCTTCATATGTCCTGCCGCAAAAGATCTATGCACATTCACCCCCAGGTCCTTCTGTTCCTGCACACTCTTTAAAATTGTGCTATGAAGTCTTTATTGCCTCTCCCCATGTCATCTGCCAAAATACATCACCTCACACATCTCTCTTTAAGGGCTTGTCTGCCCTTTCTGCTGGCCTCTATAGCTATGTTGCAGTCAATTCATATCATCCTCACTGTTTGGCACTCCTCTTATGTTCAAGTTTTAGCCTCAAAATCACTCCTGTGAAGCGCCTTCGGACATTTCATTAATAAGGGCAAGGAGGTTATGTTGAACTTGCACAAAACACTGATCCAGCCTCAACTGATGTAATGTGCCTAGCTCTGGTGCCGCACTTTAGGAAAGATGTGAAGATACTGGAGAGAGAACAGAAAAGATTTATGAGAATGGTTCGAGAGATGAGAAACTTAAGTTATGAAGTAAGATTGGAGAAGTTGGGACTATCTTCCTTGGGGAAAAGAAGGCTGAGAGGAGACTTGCTGGAGGTATTCAAAATCATGAGGGGCCTGGACAAAGTGGGCAGGAAGAAACTGTTCCCCCCGGGAAAGTGGGCAGGAAGAAACTGTTCCCCCCGCTCGTCAAAGGATTGAGAACGAGAAAGCGCAGATTTAAAGTAATTGGCAAAAGAAGCAAAAGCGACCTGAGAGAGAATTTTGTTCATGCAGCAAGCAGTTCAGTCTTAGAATGCACTGCCTGAGAGTGCAGTGGAGGCAGGTTCAATCGAGGCATTCAAAAGGGAATGAGACTTCTTTGAAAAAGGAAGAATGTGCGGAGCTATGAGACAGAAGCTGGGAGAATGGCACTAAGTAACTTGCTCATTCAGAGAGCCAGTGAGGACATGATGGGTCGAATGGCCTCCTCCTGTGCTGTAACAATTCCGCGCTTCCGTGCACTTACTATGATAAAGGCACAACATGATTGCAAGTTGTTGTATGTTATTGCAATTAAAGTTAACGAGGCGTTTAAACCTAGAAACTTGTGCTTTGCCTGAATTTTAATTTTTTTTTCGTAGAGATTTTGATGTTAAGTTGTCAAGAGAAGGACAGTCTATATACATGTTGCTTTGATAATATTGAGCTGAGGAGACCTTGCACTGACTTTAAAGCCTATTCTCTGCATGTTCATTTGAGTCATCGATTTTCCTCTCCATTAGTCAAGGTTCAACAAGCACCCAAAGGTTGAATCCAAGACATTTTTTCAGTCCCTTTAGCTCGTGCACTGTGGGTTTTTTTTTCCCCCCATTGCTCATGAAGATCAAACTAGGAATAAATGCATCAGTCAGGGTTTTAATGGGCTTCCTTTAGGCTACGATTCATGCAATGCCATTTCCCTTTTGTGAAAGTGTAATTAAAATTGAAGGAAGCAAAAAAAGCACAAGAGGACAAAAAAAACTGAACCAAGTTGCTTCTTTTTATTTCACTTACTTCATTGTCTGTAAACTACCTGGGCTTAAAACCGGGCTTGAATTGTTGCTCCTTTCCCCAGATTACCAAAGTTGTGGCCTTGGCAACTAGGCCCACCGCTGGAGAAGGCCCAGCAGGGACTGTTCCTGCAGCAGGGCTCCAAAAACTGCCCGGTTTAAAAAATAAATAAATAAAAGGAGGCAAATTGTGAGCAATTTTGGGCCCCATATCTCAGGAAGGATGTGCTGGCCCCGGAGAGCGTCCAGAGGAGGTTCACGAGAGAGAACGATCCCAGGAATTTTCATTAACATATGAGGAACGTTTGAGGACTCTGGGTCTACGCTTGGTGAAGTTTAGAAGGACGAGGGGGGATCTGATTGAACCTGAATAGAAAGGCCTGGATAGAGTGGACGTGGGGAAGATGTTTCCATTAGTAGGAGAGACTAGGACCCGAGGGCACAGCCTCAGGGTAAAGGGAAGACCTTTTAGAACAGAGATGAGGAGAAACTTCTTTAGCCAGAGAGTGGTGAATCTATGGAATTCATTGCCACAGAAGGCTGTGGAGGCCAGGTCACTGAGTGTATTTAAGACCGAGATAGATAGGTTCTTGATTGGTAAGGGGTTCAAAGGTTACAGGGAGAAGGCGTGAGAATGGGGTTGAGAAACTTATCAGCCATGATTGAATGGCGGAGCAGACTCGATGGGCCGAATGGCCTAATTTCTGCTCCTATGTCTTATGGTCTTATGGCTTGTATTTTCGTAGCACCTTTCGTGAGCTCAGGGCGCCCAGAAGCGCTTTGCGGCCGACGAAATGCTTTTGAAGTGTAGCGACTGTCATCAGGTAGGAAATGCTGCAGCCCATCCTACACACAGCAAGGTGCCACAAGCAGCAGGGTGATAACGGCCAGGGAATCAGTTCCCCACTAACTGCACAATTTCTGATTAATCTATACGTGCATATTCCTGAGGTGTGAACTAATTAAAAATGAGCTTCTTTCTGTGTTCAGGAGTGGAGCAGTCTCTGCAGGAAGACTTACCTACAGCTCTTACTGTTTTATCTCCACTCCAAGCTAGCAAGATGTCCTTAGCTCTGATACCAAATTTCACATGAAATTGGATAGAATTTGTACTTGTACAGATCTTCCAACTGCTTTATATATTAAAAAAAAGACTCGATTGCCTCTATGGATTGTCATACAAGTATTTATTGGATCCTTGGGGAGGGGGAAATATCATATTCATATTCATATACTTACAGGGGTTTATGAAGATTTCTCCTGAAGTAGTGTCCCTTTCAAGATGTACACTTTGTGACCAGTCATATTCTTAATGAAGTGGACAATATGGATTTAGAAAAGGTATTTCTCAGTTGCATACGGATGTATTATCATGGAATTTCAAAGACGTTTTGTTTCCTTTAATCAGGCTAACTATGACTGACAGCAGTGCTTATTTTTTTAAAGGGAAGGTTTAGGTGGCCACATATGATATTCATTATTCAGTCTCTTAGAATATTGGCAGCTATTGTCCTGATTAATAAAATGCTAATTGTACAGAACAATGTGCATTTCCTGCATAGAGAAGGCTGTCTTCATGCAGCTTAAAGCAATTGAGAAGCATTTAGTAAAAATAGAGGTAGCTTGAGAAATGGCTCAGCACTCTCGCGCAGGGTCACCTATTTAATTGACTTTACCCAAGCTGAAAGAGAGCCACGTTATCAGTTATCCCACATGTAAACTGGTAGTGCGAGCAGTCAGGCACTCAAAGCCATATCACTGTCGATTCAGCTTGGGAGCAGCTTGCTTCAAACACTTTAAAACCAAGTTTGTGCCTGAATGCGTCTGACTGACGGCTGTCTAGAAACAGATTAATGGGTATCAAAATATTTCAACTAAAAGATGAAGAGGAATTTTCAAGACACTAAAGCAATTGGGTTAAGCAGATTTGGTAATTTATATATATGTTTTAAAATGGTGTCAACATGTGTCAGTGTAATGTGAAGTAAATTATGCTGATAACACTTAAGTGGATTGTAAAAACATAATTTGTAGCCACGTGGTACAGAGTTTTTCAATGCTGCATTTAAATATACTTATAGATGTATTTAAGGGGAAACTAGACAAGCAGAGGGAGAATCGCAGAATTTTTATGGTGCAGAAGGAGGCCGTTTGGCCCATCATGTCTGCACCAGCTCTCCAAATGAACAATTCCCTTAGTGCCTTCTCCCCTTAACCCTGCACATTCTTCCTTTTCAGGTAACAGTCTAATTCCCTTTTGAATGCTTCAATTGAACCTGCCTCCACCACACCCCCAGACAGTGCATTCCAGATCCTAGTCACTCGCTGCATGAAAAAGTCTTTTCTTGTGTGTCTTTTGCCAATGACTTTAAATCTGTGCCGTTGCATTCTCGATCCTTTGACGAGTGGGAACAGTTTCTCCCTATCACTCTGTCCAGACCCCTCATGATTTGAATAACCCTATCAAACCTCCTCTCAGCCTTCTCTTCTCCTAGGAAAGCTGTCCCAACTTCTCAAATCTATCTTCATAACTGAGGTTCCTCATCCCTCATGAATCTTTGCTGCAGTCTCTCCAATGCCTTAACGTTCTTCTCAAAGGAGCTAGATGGTGACAGTGATAAATTTAGATGAGGAAAGATGGGAGGAGGCTTCAGAGGAGCAAAAATGCCAGCATGGACTGGTTGGGCCAAATGGCCTGTTTCTGTACCAGATATCCTATAACTGTGAAGTAAGAACACAGACGAAATGAGATGGAAACCTGAAAGTGAAAGTCAGGGGGAGGCAGCAGCTTAGTGGTTATGTCACTGGACCAGTAATGCAGAGGCCCAGGTTAATCTGGGGACACGGGAATTTAAATTCAATAAATAAATTTGGAATTGAAGCTAGTCTCAGTGATGGTGACCATGAAACTATCATCGATTGTTGTAAAAACCCCATCTGGTTCACTAATGTCCTTTAGAGAAGGAAATCTGCCTTCCTTACCTGGTCTGGCCTACATGTGACTCCAGACCCACAGCAATGTGGTTGATTCTTATCTGCCCCCTGACATGGTTCAGTTCAAGGGCATTTAGGGATGGGCAACAAGTGCTGGCTTTGCCTGTGACACCCACATCCCATTTGAAAGAATAAAAAGATGTGCTTCTGGCAGTACTGCACATTCTGTGACACAGTACTTGTCACTGTGCTCCATCAGTTGAGATGTTGGGCATGGTGTCATAGAGTCATTATAGCACAGAAGGAGGCCATGCAGCCCATCGAGTCCATGGAGGAATCCAGTCGGTCTTATTGCCCCGTTGTATATTCCCATAGCCCTGCGAAGTTTCTTTTCCCCAAGTGTCCATTCAGTTTCCTTTCGAAATTATTCACTGTCTCCACTACCACCCTCCCCCGTAAGGCGGCGAATCCCAGGTTCAGGTTATTACCACTGGCTGCGTAAAAACATTCTTCTCTCTCCTCGCATCCCCCACCCACCTCTTGCCCAGAACCTTCAGTCCATGTATCCAATTTATACATTTGGTTGGGATTCTCCCCACCCCCCCCCCCCCCCCCCCCCCCCACCCACCACCACCACCACCACCACCACAGCGGGAATTGTACAGGCGGGACGGGAAATTTGACAGACCAGCCGAGGGCCTGTTGACTTCGGGCGGGAATCTGCCATCCCGCAAGTCGGGGGGGGTGGCGGTGCTAGACCGTCAAATCCCGGCCTTATATATTTGACGCTGCGCTTTCGAGATTATTTTTCGCAAAAGAATTGAGATTTAAAATATTAGAAAATGGAAAGGGGACAAATGAGCCTGTTAACGGCTTATCTTAGCGATAACTGACTGCAGGCAACACCACAGCGGATGAAAGGAGAAAAAGATCATAAAGAAAAGGATGTGCAGTTGTGTACGAAGACTCTGGGAATGGAAAGGACGGGGGAGGCTCGTGTGTTGCAAATCAGGAGTATCGCCGCTGCATATGCGGCCTCAAGCAGTTAACCTTAAAGCTGAGAGATTCCTGCCAAATGCGTAGTGAAGTTACACTGGCAGAGCATGAGAAGCCTGAGCAAATTCACCCCCCAAGGTTATAAGAAGCTAAATCAAAGCCATCGGTACATGCTGTCGCCAAAATGGTCAGGAGCAAAATAATTCTAGAATCGTTTCGAGTCTTCGGGTTTCTCGGACCAGCTCTCAGGGCAGATGAGCTGTTAGCGTTTCATGTTTGGGTTTGGCCTGATAAAACTCAGGTTGGCAGCAGAGTCATCGTTAATATTAATAAACAGGCGGGAGAAGTGAAATAACCCGAGATTCTCAGATTATTCTTGCTCTGTTGCAAAACTGGTTTCCTGTCACAAGAGTTGGGTTTGGCCTGATAAGTCAAGATGTCATTTGTAATGCAAAATTGACGCAGCCCTGTGCCAGGGCTAAATGACTGCCCGGTGCAACTCTGATATTTCACTGCAATGTAGATTTTGTAGAAGGGAGACTGTTAAGTAGTCACTCGAGAAGTAGGGGCACTTTTTTAATCACTGTGGAAGCGAGTTAAAGTTAAGAGCCCTTTTTATTAGAACATTTGGGATACTCTGAAGAGTAGCATAAAAAATTACTTCAAAAGGCAATGTGGGAGGAGAGCTCCAAAGGAGAGCTTTGATATTTTGACTACCACAAATTCCAGAAGTCAAAATATCATATGGTATCTTAGTAAGACAAATCCAATATTGTCTTAGCAATTTCAGTGGCATTATAACCCTTCACAGTTAATTAAATGTGAAAGGAGTAGGCAGGAGAGAGGGATTAATTTTAAGTACCGTTGTGGAATTCTGTTTAGAGAAAGCATTGCACATAAAAAAATATTGGCCAATGTCTAACAATGCACTGAATTTTAATACACTCAGGAATTGAAGGATTAGATTGATTCTGAGTAAGAAGGCGCTGCGGTATGATTTTCCCATGCGTATCCAAGCTGTAGGGAGCTATGTTTTATAGGTCACGTGGAAGATGGTTTGTTTGACAAATTATTAGGTACTGCCTTGTTTTTTCAGCGATTGGCTTGACATGAAGGAATTCACACACCGTTGCAAGTTGGTATGATTATCAATCGAGTTAATAATGGTCAGCCTAGAATAATTATAGCAGCTTTTATAGTTTGTCACAAGGAAACAATAGTTAAAAAACGTTTACGTACATTTTCACCATTTTCTATTTTGGAATTTCTATTTAACTAGCAAAGAATGAATTGGGGGTAAATTGAGAGTTGAAATATTTTCCTATAGACAGATTTTATATTGCATTACATTACGTTTGCACTTAATGTTTTCCAAACAGCTTTTAGGTGATAACCTGTTCTCAACGACTCTTCAGCTTCTGAATGAATTCACATTTCCTGTGGCTCAATTGAAGGTTCCACTAGCACCTTTGATCCCAACACCCTCTTTGACCATGATGGCCCCTCCGTCCAGCTCTGGATCATTACCTGCTGTTTCTGCCCCTCCCATACCACATTCACCCACTGCCAAGTAAATCAACTACTTGATTCTTCACATCAGTGAGCTTCAGAATGGAGACGTGCTCCATAATGCAAAATGCAGGCTTATGCTCTATGCTGTAAAAAGGGAATTGTATTTAGAATAAGATAACCAGCCCAGGGGAATTGTAACACCAACAATTGAGTTTAATTAAGACTTGAGGAAAAGCACTGCCACTTCCAGCTACTGGCATTATGAGACTCATAGTGACTTGCTTATCACCTCATTTATAACAAGTTACATCTGAATAAATGTAGGAAGTTTACATTAATAAAATGTAAGCTCTTCTGCAATGGATCTGGCTGAATCCAGAGATAGTTATTGGTGGAAAGAGCAGTGAGAGGAATTATACCAGTGATCGCTCACTTTTACAGTATGAGTTTAAATCTGAGTGAGAATTCAGAAGTAGAAGTATCCAGTTTTCTGGAACTCTGAAGTGAAGTGAATTTGGGTAGCTTCAGCTGAGTCCTTTGTGGATGCATGAATCATCCCAATAATTTATCAGTGAATTGGCAATTTTGGTTAAGGAGATCTCCAAATATGAAGAAATACTCTATACCCCATACTGTCATTAGTCATCTAAAGGAGCACAGAAAATCAATCTAACTTAACATAACTGGGCAGAAATAAAGATATAAAATCCATTTCATACTGGTCTAATACTTGTATATTGAAGAGGACATTAGCATGCTTAGTAAGATGTTTAACAGCAAATCTATCCAGTGTTGAACTATATGTTGATCTTCCTGCTCCATCACTGCTTTTCGCTGTAAAATGTAAAGTACAGCTTTAATGGTACCAAACAAAGCTTAACTGATCAATGGAACCACAATGTATAAATCACCAGATGATAAATGCAACTTGTGGAAATAAAAATGTGTAAACTCATTTGGTTGTACCAGTGGAGATAGAAGTTTCCACTTGACTGCAGCGACATAAGGCATCACACAAATGGCATATAAATGTGTTAAAAGCAAAATACTGCGGATGCTGGAAATCTGAAACAGAAACAGAAATTGCTGGAAAAACTCAGCAGGTCTAACAGCATCTGTGGAGAGAAAAACAGAGGCAACGTTTCAAGTCTGTATCGCTCTGAAGAAGAGTTAACTCTGTTTCTCTCTCCACGGATCCTGTTAGACCTGCTGAGTTTTTCCAGCACTTAAATGTGTACTTTGTTGTCAAATGAGGCTGGGCATGAATTGTTTCACCACTTCGCAGGTGGTCACTTTTTTCCACAAACAGTGAAAATAAATGCTGGAAATACACGGCAGGGTGTCAGTGGCTATAAGATATTTTTTAATAAGTTAGCATTTAGGATGGGACTCTTCAGAACATTTTCTCCTCCCCTCAGTTTTATCATCAATTATAACTTGAGCCCTGTCATATGGCTGCATTGAGTTGTCAACCTTGAACTTATGCTGGGGAGAAATACTTGCAAGTTGAGGAACATAGGAACAGGAGTAGAGCATTTAGCCTCTCGAGCCTGTTCCGCTGTTCACAGAGATCACAGCTGATCTACGACCTTTCTCTACACACTTGCCTTTGTCCCATATCCCTTAATACCTTTGGTTTTCAAAAATCCATCAATCCCAGTTTTAAAATTAATAATTGATCCAGTATCAATTGCCATTTATGGAAGAGAGTTCCAAGATCCTACCACCCTCTTCAAATATCAGTTAATGTGAATCTGTCAAATAGTGCATTGTGGCGGGGTACCCTGTATTCTGCTGTATTTTGAAATAAATAAATCTCTACCTTTGAACCAGTGCAGTAGAGCTAGTTTAATTTAGGTGAGTGATGCCTTTTAACCTGCAAAGCCTTTGCTATATGGTGGTAAGACTTAAACAGTTGAATGGCACACCAGAATAATAGACTGCCCTTCAACCTTAAAGAACGATGATCAGTTATTTTCAAGAAGAATGCAACAAAACTATCGCCTTAATCCAATGATTGATGTTAAGAGTCAAATGAAATGAGCTTCAAGATTCCAGATGATAAAGCCGCATGCCCTACAACCCAAAGCCAATTGCTGATCTTAAGCTGGATTTCAGCACTATTCACAGTGTGCAGCACTGTTGCTGAACCTGATCTGGGAGCAGATGTTAGTGAAGGGAGAGATTTGTTCCAGCAAAACCTTTCAATAAGTGAACGAATGGGATTACATAAAATCCAGCTGCTTTACTTATGGAATTTTAAAATTTTGAAGCGTTCTTAGAAAGCAAAACTGAAGGCTTCAAAAGATTCCATGTCAGAGCAGCAACTGAGTAAATAAACGTATAAATAAATATATATATATAAAAAATGACGTAGCATATACTGCTCGTTATGCACCATTCTGTTTCTTGCCTTATCATATTTCACACTGCGCTCAAATTATGGTGTTGCACACAGTGTATTAAAGTGATAAAAGCTTCAAAGAATATGCATTACCATTACCGTATTTGAGAAAGCAAAAAGCCCATAAAGCAAGATCGAAAACATTAAAAGGGAAGGAGAAGTAATGATTAGGATTTCCTCCCAGCATTTGGTTTTTAAGGATTTGAAGCAAGTGGGAAAATGGAAAGACTAAAGAAGTTAATTAAATTAGAGGCCGAATGAAAACAGCATTAAAATCAGTGACGATGGGCAGAATGTTTACGACCTCCCCCTGACCCCTCACCCAAAGCCTTGCTGCCAGCAAGTGCAGCCTCGAGATCTGCTTTTTGCCCCACCATCGGGGTCGCGAACCCTGTGGTAAAATTCAGCCCTACGTTTCCTTGCTTTGGGTACGATTAGGCTAGAAGAATATTCGATTGGCCTGCCTGGAATTCAGGAGGAAGAGAAGAAACTTTACTGGAGAACCACCAATTGTATTGGATGAATGAAGACATGGGTGGCATGGAAAAAGTATTCAGGCCTTTGGTCTCAGGATTAGGGCAACCTGAAAAATTAAGTATTTGAAGGTATGGCTAGATTTTCAAATGCTGGTGTGGGCGCAATATAAAAATCGTGATCCCAGAGGTCATCTCAGGATCCCAGCACCCCCAGGCAGTTTGAAATTTTCCAGTTGCTGCCAGGGAGCCAGAAGAGAAACTTGCTTTCTGTCCATTAGGCTCCTTCAGGAGCTTGTTACTGGGCCAGGGAGGTTGGCTCACCAATTTATACTGCTTATTTCGGCAAACTCAGACTGTCGAGTGCATGTTAGTGCACAGTTGTCAGGTTCCCCACAGAGCCAAAAAAGAGTTCTTGTTCTCATGGTCAAAATTTATCAGGGAGACACCTGCACCAGAAAGAGTGCATTGCCTCTGTTTGGCCTGCTTGCCCTCAGTCTTGAGCATTTGTCCCCCTGGCCCTCTGAGAAGCTGCCTCTTGTCTTCAGCGGCAGTTGGTGGCGTAATGGTAATGTCACTGGGCTAGTAATCCAGAGACTCAGGCTAATGCGCTGGGGACACAGGTTCAAATCCCACCACCGCAGCTGGCGAAACCTAACTTCAATTCACAAAGCCTGGAGTTTAGATCTAGTCTCAGTAAAATGGTGACCATGAAGCTATTGTCAATTGTCGTAAAGATCCATCTGGTTCATTAACTTCCTTTAGGGAAGGAAATCTGCCATCCTTACCTGGTCTGGCCGACATGTGACTCCAGGCCCATGGCAATGTGGTTGTCTCTTAACTGCCCTCTGAAATGGCCCAGCAAGCCATGGGCATTTAGGGAGGGGCAACAAATGCTGGTCTTGCCACCGAGGCCCACATCTCATGAAAGATTAAAAAACATGGCTGCTACGTCCCTTTGGCTATTGGCGCCAGGTAGGCGGCACCTCCCTGCTGGAGGCACTCGGGGCTCACCACCTGCCCAAAAGTTACATCATGGGGTCAGGGCCTGGAAATCATCCGCGTGTCGGATTCCCGACCCCACTTTGGAAATCCGGCCCCAAGATTCTGAGTGTCAATTTTGGCAATGGAGGAGATGTGAGGGTTCCATTTGAGAGTAGACTGGAGAATAAGTTAAAGAATTTGTTTTTGATAAAAGAAGAATTATGTTGAACTTTACTGCTCAAGCCATCAAATATAAAAGCTTTGACTTTGCTGATTAGACATGGGAGATCTGAAGAACCTGGGTGATCAAACGAGTTTTGAACTCAAAGCAGCTACAGGCCCCTACAGCTAGTGCTATGTACGATGGCCTAAATTTAGTTTTGTTAAATCAGAATGTTTGCCCTCGGCATGTTAGGATATTATCTTTCATTTGTATTAAAATTCCTTATGTAGAGTTTTTGTGCCTGCTACCTGCTATTTTGTCTTCCTTAATAATAATCCTGTGCCTCATTTGTTTTCTAAAGATAATTGTCTTTTATTGGTAGGGAATAATGGCTACAGTGTCACTTTTAATATTAAAGCTGTGGTATTGCTTTAATCTAAAAACTCAAGCAAGGCTACTTCCTGCCATAATTGAATAGAATGAAGGAATTAATGAGCAGAACCAACATAAGCAATGAGATAAAAAAAAAGTTCTGTTGAAGGGTCATGAGGACTCGAAACGTCAACTCTTTTCTTCTCCGCCGATGCTGCCAGACCTGCTGAGTTTTTCCAGGTAATTCTGTTTTTGTTGTGTAAACAATGAGCCATTAGACTGAGGCCCCTGTCTGCTCTCTCAAGTAGGTGTAAAAGATCCCATGACGTTATTTCAAAAAAAGAGCAGGAGAATTTTCACCGCTGTATATTTACCCTTCAACCAACATCACCAAAATAGATTATCAGGTCATGATCACATTACTGTTTACAAGAGCTTGTTGTGTGCCATGCTTCAAGCAACAGTGACTACACTTCTAAAGTACTTTGTTGGCTACAAAATGCCTTAGGGTGCCCTGAACTCATTAAAAAGCACGGTGTAAACGCAGGCTCGCTCGCTCTCTCTTGTTTTGTGAAACTTCTGAGCTCCCATTTTTTTTCCTCCCGCTTCCTAACCGCCCAAACAACTATTCTGAATCAAAGGTTTCAATCTTTTTCACTTACCCCTGACCGAAATTCTTCAGCAAGGGCTACCCAAATCATGGAATCACATTTAACAGTAGCCGTTTTGTTTTGGGTTTGGCAAGCACGGGCTGGTCGATCATCGTCTATACTCTGCCTATTATGAACAAGGAAAGGAGCATGTTGTTCGATGCTCACAAGTTTCCTTAAACAGTAATACACCTTTTATAACATCAGTCACAACTTAGGCGCTCGTCATCTTCTTCAAAACAAAAACCAGAACTATATCCCTTTCATCAGCAACCAGAAAATGTATTTTCAAAATTTTTCAGAGATGCTGCATTACCCTAAAGTATTTGGTATTTGGTGCCTCAGCTTATCTCTTTTACCTCATACCTTTAACGTGGCAAACATTCTAACGTGCTGAATGAGAGCATTATCGGTAAATAGAAACTGTTGAAATTGAGCCACAGACGGACCTATCAGGATAGATGATTGAAAAGTTGCTCAGAGAGGTGGGTTTTAATTTTTTTTAATTCATTCGCGGGATGTGGGCATCACTAGTGAGGCCAGCATTTATTTCCCATCCCTAATTGCCCTTGAAATAGGCAATAAGTGTTGGCCTAGCCAGTGACGCCCACATCCCATGAGTTAATTTTAAAAAGGAGCATCTTAAATGGAGTTAGTTTGTTTGTTTGCGTATCTTCACACTCTCCTTGGAGAACGGTGGGAGCGTTGAAAGGATTAACAGGCTGCGTTACAACCCATTCAACTGTATTGTGAGCACCCCTTCCGTGGTCATCAAGCCCTGGAGTCTCCCCCACCCCCATGCTGGCTCAGAGGCAAGAGTGTTGCCAGCAGAGTCACAAGGCCTCCTTCGATATAAGGGAGAGAGGTAGACAGTTGGAGAGGTTTTGGTTGGGGGGGAGGGGTGGAATTCCAGAGCTTGGGGACGAGGCAGCTGAAAGCACAGCCACCAAATGGGGGAGCCATTAAAATCAGGGAGGTCCAAGATCCCAGAACTGGAGGAGCTCACTTATGTTCGGAGGTTGGGTTTGGGGACGAGTGCAGGGGAAGGGAAGGGACAAGGGCTTTGAAAACAAGAATGAGGCTTTTAAAATGGAGGCGCTGTCGGATGGGCAATCAGTGTAGGTCGGCTAGCGCAGGGGTGATGGGTAAACAAAACTTGGAGATACAGGAAGCAGAGTTTCGGTTGACTGTGTACACCATATCGGTAAAGGTATTCAGTTGAGGGGTCATGAGGACTCGAAACGTCAACTGTGCTCTCCTCCGCCGATACTGCCAGACCTGCTGAGTTTTTCCAGGTATATCTGTTTCTGTTTTTGTATTAAATTAACCACACCTGTGACCGTACCTGACTGAAATATGGTCGGCGCTGGCTGCCAAAACCAGCCAAGCAGTGACATATACGGATTTACCCAGCAGTCAGAAAGAATCTTCAAGCTGTTCAAGCCACTCACAATTGAGGATGTTAGTGATTCATATATAATGAATCATTGTCTCCTTTATGGTTCCTTTATGATCCTCAGGTGCATCCATAGATCTGTTCTAAGCTGTGGAATTTATTGTCATTCCACTGAGCATTAAAGCAAATAACGGCTAATCCGCAGAATAAGATTGTTAGCCTTTAATTCCCTTTGGGGCATAAGAAATACAAGCAAAAAATTGCCTCATGTTTTTGTATCAAAAAGCAAACCAACAAAATTCGTACAATTTCACTGTTCGTCGGATAGTTAACAAAATCACTATTAAAATATTTAATTTTGAAACATTTAGCTCTGTGAGATGAAGCGCAAGTTTATTTGAAAGAAATAAGTACAATTGGCAAATGTAAAATCCAGATGAGAGTGTCTCACTCGTATTTCTGTCAGATGCTCATCAGCTTACTGTTCATTTCCAGCATTTTCACCTCTATTCTAGCTTTTAATACGCACATTAAAAATATACGCCACTTTGCAGTTTAAGGTTAATAAGTGACCTCCTCATTGATATGAAGTGAAATTTCCAAATTGCTGCAATTATGATTCCAATTGGAGTGAGACTAACCTGTCCTTCTATCATGTGATAGCCATTGTTTCTAGTTAAGAGCCTTGAAACAGTGTTTTGCAGACAATCCTATGAAAGAGACTGACTGGCCAAATTAACTTCTAGCATTTACTTCTTGATACAATTCAAAATGAATTGTGAAAAGAATGTCTCTTTTAAGGATTGAGCATGTGCTAGGTTAAGCGATAAATCATCAGTTAAAAAGTTTTCAAAAAAATTAAAATGCAGAATGAGTGACTACGTAGAACCATAGCTTAGAAAAAACCCTGTGCAATATTGTCAAATACTTGTCGCCATGTAGTTGTCTTTGACCTCTGAATCAGAAGGGAGCAGGTTCAAGTCCTACTATAGGACTGTGGCAGTTAATTTCCAGTGACACTGCTTTGCCAGAAATGCCACTTCTTGTGCCATGTTTAGTGCTAACTAGTGATTTAAGTATAACAACGTTACACCCTTAAATGCATTTCAGTGCTTAGTCTATTGTTGAGGTACTGTTTTACAGCTTTCCCTTCAGAGGGGCAGGGTAACTCGAACAGCAACTTTCAGACCTAGCTGGGCGTGTGTGCAAACTCCTGAATTTGCTGTCCAATTTACTCCATAATAACGATGAACGCTGATAACCTCACTGTTGTTCTCAAAGGAATATCTGGGCAGTTTATTTTAAGAATGTTAACACTTCCAGTTGAACATTAGATTGTTATGATCCGGCTAATGTTAGTACTGGACAAGTCAGATCCCAGAGTGGAACCTGGCCTGATAAATCATAATTTTTTTTTTAAACCGCGGAGAGCACTTAACAGATTCACAGGAGTCTGCTGTTAACTTTTTAACAAAATAATAAAACAGTCATTAAACAAGAAACATTAACTATATTCCACTAGACAACAAAAGAGCTGGAAAGATTTCAACACAGACACCGAGAGAAAAATGATTCAAACTCACTCTGGACCTTTTATCCCAGCAATACCCTTACAATCCAAACACTCCTGTGAAGATCTACCAGTATTTCCACACCAAAGGCAGAGCTGGCTCAGTTTCAAAGAGTTTTCTTTTCTAGTGGACTTCTGAGCATTCACTCAATGTCCTCCCACAGTTAGTATCACCCCTGAGACATTCAAAAGACTCACCATTATTTTAACTTTAGAGCAATACATATGAGTTCCCTAAACTTATTTCCTCAGTAGTCTGGCACCATTTTCAACTAGATAGCCTTAGACCCTTCTTTCCTCACTCTCTGATGTACATATACCAACTGAACTAACTGAAGCCTTTCCATCTCTCCTTGTGGGTCTCCCTTTGGACCCCTTGGTGCTAGGCAACAGCACATGTTTTTTCTACTTTGTTTTTGTTTAGCTTCCTTAGACTACTAACCCCTCGGTAACCCGTCTCTTCACTTCAAGAGTTGCAAAACCTCATGAAAAATGCATGTATACATACAGGGCCCCAGAGTTGCCGGCATCCATCTCTCAAATAAAACTCGAAATGAAACTAGATCCAGGTTTCACCATTATTAACACACGCATACAAAATATATATTAAACTTAAATCCATATCTGGTTCCTAACAAGGGATTTAGGTAACATCATACAGGGCAGATGGTTTGCATAGTGATAATGTGTCTGGACCAGTAATTCAGAAACCCTGGCTAATGCTCTGGGGACATGGATCCAAATCCCACCACAGCAACTGGTGGAGTTTGAACTCAATTAATAAAATCTAGATTTGGAATGCTAGCTTCGGTAATGGTGACCATGAAGCTATCATCGATTGTCATGAAAATCCTTGGGCTCACTAATGTCCTTTAGGGAAGGAAATCTGCCACCCTCACCTGGTCTGGCCGACATGTGACACCAGACCCACAGCAATGTGGTCGACCCTTCACTACCCTCTGAAGCGACCTAGCAAGCCATTCAGCTCAAGGGCAATCAGGAATGGGCAGGAAATGCTGGCCCTGCCAGTGACGTCCACGTCCATGAAAGAATAAAGAAAAAAAATACAAATGTAACACTGCACCTCGTAATTTCAAGGTCTCCAGGACTATCATTCCCAACTGAACTTCACAAAAGTAGCAGCTCACCAAAATAAGTTAAACCTACAATTAACTTGTTTCATATTTCCTTGCAAGTCAAGCAGATAAAGCCTCTACCTCAAGACCAGTGGCATATTTATTGCTATTACAATGAGCACTAATTGGATAACTAGTGGCTGTTGTGTAAGCACTTGGTTTACGATTCAAGGCTTTGCAGATTTATTGCAAAGTCATAAGTCCTTTCCCCCTGTTTAATAGCAAATTCGCCTGGGCTGGTGGATCATTGGTGCTGCTCCACATCAGGCGATAGCTGTGCTGCATCTGCCCTGCGGCTTAAACTAGTGCCACCCACAGCCAAACAAGCACTTCCTTTCTATGATAAAAGCAAAAAACTGCGGATGCTGGAAATCCAAAACAAAAGTAAAAATAAGAAATAATTTATAAATTGATTACTGCACCTGCTGGTGTTACATTCTGCTTGTGTTCCAGTCACTGCTGCAGGAACCCATTAAGACACGCACACTCCACCACATGTTCAAACCCAGCTTTTGCGAGGCCAATTTTAAACTTAGCTGCAGAATTGTTGAGGGGCTTTGGTACATGTCACTTTTCAAAAACAATTCCAGTCTTATGTGCTTGGGTTTACAATGTGTGTTATTCTTGCTGATAATAAGTGTACCTCCCAAAATTGCTCTGATGTGGACATATGCAAGAGTACCCATGGGAATTAATTTTTGTGTGGGTGTAATTAATATTCAGTTTTCTCTGTACTTTGTACACCATTTCAATGCATCCTAATGAAAGGCTGCAGGGAGATTTATTTCTGTGGCAACTATCGTTTATATGGTATTATTCTGTGTTTGGGGAAAAACTCGATAGACTAATGACATTTAAAATTTTAGTATAAGCTTGAGCTTTTGAGCTCTGTTGCATATTTTTGTATACGTTATTCAAGCAAACTTTACTGCATTTAAGATCTTGCATAGAATGATCTTGCTATTTGAAGTATAATTCCTCACCTTGTTACAGTGCTAATAGAACCATAGAAAAGTTACAGAAGAAGGCCATTCGGCCCATCTTGTCCATGCCAGCCCAAGGACACCCAGGTGCCCTTCCTAATCCCACTTTCCTGCACCTGGCCCATAGCCCCGCAGCCTACAGCACTTATGGTGCAGATCCAGGTATTTTATCAAAGAGTTTAGAGTTTCTGCCTCTACCACCAACTTGGGCAGCGAATTCCAGACACCCACTACCCTCTGCGTAAAAAAGTTCTTCCTCATGTCCCCCCTACACCTTCTGCCACTTATCCTGAACCTACATCCCCTGGTTCTAGGATTCTCCACCAAGGGAAACAATTTTATCCTGTCCACTCTATCTATTCCCCTCATAATTTTGTACACCTCAATCAAGTCACCTCTCAGCCTCCTTTTTTCTAAGGAAAATAACCCCAACCTATCCAATCTCTCCTCGTAGCTACACTTTTCTAACCCTGGCAACATTCTTGTAAACCTCCTCTGCACTCTCTCCAGAGCTATTACGTCCTTCCTGTAAGGTGGTCTTTGAAAAGGTAAAATATTTCATTTCACTTTAAATAACGCATATAGTGTAAACTTGGTATTCCGACCCATGGAAGGTTGTACCTCAAAGGCACTAAATATATGTAACTTTATACCAGAATTTATTTCTGCTAAGCAGTTTTAATAATTATTAAGGCATTTAAAAGCTTTTTAATGCTAGCAAAGTGAAAACATGTTATATTAGTTTGTTATATTAAAACTAAAGGGGAGTTTTAGAACTTGTTTTTGGACAAAGTGGGTGTTGTTTGTAACTTCCAAAATTGCAAGCCTATTAACCAAAAAAAAACACTGTGAAAATCCTCCAGTTACGAGATTCATTCAAACAACTGTAGCTCTGAAAATTCTTTACGTGTAATTTTACAGCCGTTCGGCCTAACCGATCTATGCCTGTGTTATTGCACCCCGTAAGCCTCCTCCTGCCTTAACTCATCTCACCCTATCATCATATCCTCCAAACAATATCTTCCTTGCAGCCAATTATATTCTCTCACGTTGGGTTGTCACAACTGGTTTAAGATGAGAAGTTTTGAATTGCAAAGAGCATTCCATCACAACATGCATACTTCAGTCATGCTGCTAAATACTGCAATAGTTTGACTCAACAAGATGTATTTTTTTTTGGTATTATGAATCTTCTGTGGCTGTACAGGTAGAACATTTGGACACTTTGATTTAATGCCTGTCTGTTTGTTTAGTACTGGCAAAGTAATTAAATACAGATTAATCAATGATTATAGGGTGAATTTTAAGTGCCCCTGAAGGGCGTGTTTCCCACAGTGTGGGGTGGGAGGAGACATAAAATAGGTTGCATGTCCACCCCACCAACTTTCCCGCCCGCCCCCATAATACGAAGGGTGGGTGGGTGACAAAATCGGCAGCCCACCTGCCATATTTAAATAAGTACCTACGGGTCAATTAGGCTTGTTACGTGGGTAACGTATTATCAGGATCAGTTGGCATGATAACAAGTCCAGTTGACCCTGATAATGTGTTGCCCATGCCATAAAATGGTTGGCGTGGGTAACTAGGTGGAAGCGGGCAGCCTGGATTTTTTTTTTCATTGAGATGGTTAAAGGGTGGGAAGGAAGGAGGTGGTCACAGTTCGAGCCCTTTGCCGATTGCAAAGCAACCCCCCACCCTAAGGTTGAACTCTTCCCCCCGCAACCCCCCACCCCGCACCCCACTTCTTTCCTACCCACTCCCTCTCCTAAACCCACCCCCTCCCCTCCCCTCCCCCAGCCCCCTCCCTAACGTACCCAAACCCTCCCAGCCCAAGACCCCAGACTTACCTGCTCTGGGCATCCACCTGCTCCTTCAGCTGCAGTCCAGGCAGCGATCACTAACGCCTTTGTGGCACGGCTGGGACTGATGGAGCTGCCGCCCAATCAGATTGGCCGGCAACTCCAGAGGGCAGGGCCTCCTCCCCAGCGAGGGGCGGAAGCCTCACTCGGCCCTCGTTAACTTGCCCCGCAGCGCTTCATTGCTGTGGGGCAGGTCGGTGTGGAGCAAGTCGGCTCAACGCTATTGTTTCCCAGGGATGGGGGGAGCTGTTGGGGGGGTGTGGGAGGGGGTGAGCTGTGGGGGGTTGAGCTGTGGGGGGTGTGGGGGGGTGAGCTGTGGGGTGGTGAGCTGTGGGGGCTGTGGGGGGGTGAGCTGTGGGGGCTGTGGGAGGGGGTGAGCTGTGGGGGGTGTGGGGGGGTGAGCTGTGGGGGGTGTAGGGGGATGAGCTTAGGGGGGTGAGCTGTGGAGGGTGTGGGGGGTGAGCTGTGGGGGGGTGAGCTGTGGAGGGTGTGGGGGGTGAGCTGTGGGGGGTGTGGGGTGTGGGGGGTGAGCTGTGGGGGGTGTAAGGGGGTGAGCTGTGTGGGGTGTGGGGGGTGAGCTGTGGGGGGTGTAAGGGGGTGAGCTGTGGGGGGTGTGGGGGGGTGAGCTGTGGGGGGGAGCTGTGGGGGGGTGGTGTGGGAGGGGGTGAGCTGTGGGGGGTGTGGGAGGGGGTGAGCTGTGGGAGGTGTGGGGGGGTGAGCTGTGTGTGGGGGTGAGCTGTGGGGGGTGTGGGGGGTGTGGGAGGGGGTGAGCTGTGGGGGGATGTGTGGGGGTGAGCTGTGGGGGGTGTGAGGGGGTAAGCTGTGGGGGCTGTGGTGGGGGGTGAGCTGTGGGGTGTGTAGGGGGGTGAGCTGTGGGGGCTGTGGTGGGGGGTGAGCTGTCGGGGGTGTGGGGGGGTGAGCTGTGGGGTGTGTAGGGGGGTGAGCTGTGGGGGGGTGAGCTGTGGGGGCTGTGGTGGGGGGGAGGTGTGGGGGGTGTGGGAGGGTGAGGTGTGGGGGGGGGAGCTGTGGGCGTGTGGGGGGATGAGCTGTGGGGGGGTGTTGGGGGTGAGCTGTATGGGGTGTGGGGGGTAGCTGTGTGGGCTGTGGGGGGGGGAGCTGCGGGGGTGTTGGGGGGTGAGCTGTAGGGGGTGTCGGGGGGAGCTGTGGGGGCTGTGGAGGGGGAAGCTGTGGGGGGTGGGGGTGGTGCAGTCCGCCATGTATTAAACCTGCATAGGCAGATGTTAACCAGTTACAGCCTAAATGTGAACATCATAGTTAATTATTCAAATATTCCTTAAGCACTGAACATTATCAAGTTATGTCGTCTTGTTCCCAGAATTCAAAATAATGCCACTTTAATACTCAAAGTGTCGGAGGTTCACCGAGTGTATCTTTTTCACCTCTCCCTGTGGCTGGTGGACTGATCCATTGTCGCTCGGCCACAGTAAATGTGGCACCTTGGATGTACATCCGCATAACATTTAGTTCCTAGCCCTTTACAAATACCATGACCATGTAACAAATTATTTGCTGCGAAGCAGCAGCTTGTTTTAATTCAGTGAATTTGAATCAGTTCAGCGATCAGTGAAGCAGCGCAGAGGAGAATTGTGGTTTTTGAGGTGAATAATGAAGATATCTTGGACAAGTCAAACTACCAATGAAGAGGTGCTAGTAAAATCTTTGAGACCAAAAGAACTCCGCTGACCAAGAGTGGGAAGAGACAGTTGGAATTTCTTGGGCACGTAATAAATCATGATTTAGAAAGTCTGGTGCTGATGGGGAGGATCGGTGGTAAAAAAGATCAAGGGTAGACAAAGGGCGACCTTTCTAAAAGAGCCTCACAAACTGGATGAATGAACCATCAATGAATATTATCAGGAGCAAGATTAACATTGAGGTCCGTGGTCACCAGTGCCCTCATAGGGCGTGGTACCTGACGAGACAAGAGTTCTGAGTTTTGATCTGATGAACCATTTAACGTACAATTATTGTATTTAAAAAGGCAACCGGAATTTCCGGCCTTCATCAGATTTCAGGTTATTTTCAATGTCCAGCAGATTTTTTTTTTTAATTTAATTTTTTTTTTTACAAGTTTTGTATTTTAAGCATCTGTTACTGAGCATTGCTTGAGCCGTAACTCCCTAGCTCCAGGGCAGTGTAACTGGAGGGTAGCCCCAAAAATGTGCTGGGGACCACCACCCCCACCCCCTCGCGGAAGTTCCCAGGCAAGGATTGCAGGGCAAATGCCCGGGAATTATAAGCTTCCAATAGGAAATTGCCCTACACTGGGAAACATCCGAAAATGCGATTTAAATCGCGAACCCTAATGGTCCTGACTGAGTTACATCAATATTTACCCAGAAAAAGTTAGAAGAATTAAAACCACTTCTAGGTAACTATTGTACAGGCCCACACCGAACCCCTGACGGGACTCCGCCCATACCCCCTCCCCCCTGTCCACCAACTGCCGGACCCAACCCCCCCCCCCCCCCCCCCCCCCCCCCACCCAAATTCTACCCACTTAGCTCACAAACCTACCTTCTCCCCGGCTTGAAAGCGGCTGGGCCTTTAAACTCACCTGATTTACGGCAGCCTGTGCCATAAAAAAGGGGGCCAAGCCCTCCTTGCGGCTGACTCTGAAGCCCTTGACTGAAGGCTTGCCGAGCGCGCTGCTCTGCACAGTTCTCGCCCGGCCCTGAGTTTGGAAGGTCGGGCGAGGTAAGATCGAAAGGATCTTGAGGTAGGAAAGTCAGCGGAGTGGCGGCCCGACTCTAATTGCCACTCCGCCTAAGGTCAGGCCCTTTGTGTTACAAGGTAACAAGAGAACTTCAAATGTTTAAGCAAGAATGAATTACACGTTCTTCATAGGCTTTCTGTTTATTTACAAAGAGGGGCTTAATGCATAACCCCACAGTGCGCTGTCAAATTAACCTTGGGTGACTAGATTTTACCCTTACTTCATCCTATTCCCTTCTCCATCATTCTAGTTTCTTTCTCGATCTTTAAAACTCGTTAGTTAAAGAGGGTAGACTGTTGGTCCCATCGTTAGACAAGGTCCCAGAAGCCCTGTTGCCTCGGGCTCCGGTTCGCATTCCCAGAAACTTGCAGGACTAGAACGTTTTGCGCTGGAGAGTGAGGAAAGAAGTCTGACTGACTGGGCTCAAAGGTTGGGCCAGTGCGTAAAAAGGAAGATGTGGTCCCAGTGCCCAAGATCCAGAAGAAACAGCTGAAATTCCTTGGGCGCAGAATAAGAACGTATGAGTTGGAAAGTCTGACGAATTCTGAAAGATCGATGGTTAAAAAAAAAGTTTGAGATAGACAAAGAACCATCTTTTTAATAATAACCTGCTTTTTTTTTAAACACCATTTCCTTTATCCACGGCTGCATATGCCTACGCACTGAACTCATTGTGCCAACACTGCAAAATTATCTTAGCTGTGTTAAAGAAATGAGTTCTTACACCTGCCTTATACAATCGAGTTGTCTGTGACAGGAAATGTTCAAGCACAACCCTTTAATATGACAAACCAAATACTGTAGTTGGAGGCGTTAGTCCGAACCCTTCCAGAGTGGAGACTGTGTCTGATGACCTTAATCAGAACCACCAGCAGCAACAATATAAATATCTTGAGCCTGCGATATTTGATGTTGGGTTGTTGTTGTGGTATAGAATTACATAGAGGCCCAGATTTTCACCATGTTAGAGAGGCTTTCCGTCATGGCGAAAATCCCGGAAATGGCCGAGAATTGTAAGTCTGAACCCCTCCTTCCCACCCACCCCACATGCACCCCTCCCTTCCCCCCCCACCGCCCCTTCGCCAAGCTTGGCATGTTCCATTTTAATGGGGGCAGGGCTGGAGTCAGGCCACGGTCCACAGAGGCAGCTGGCCATTTAAAGCATCAGCAGCCTCCACCGAAGTGGGCTTTTGGTAGGCCAGGAGTGTGAACCCCAGTGTGTGCAGATTAGACCAGGTAAAAGCTGTTCTAAACTCGAAGGTTCGTTTGATTCACCAGGGTACCCCTTTGGATATGGTCCCGAGATACCTTTGAGAAAGGTAGGCACCTTTAGGGTTGTTAAAAGTAAACATGATTGTGCGTAAAAAGTGCACAAACTCATTGGAATTGTCAAGCTGTCAAAGAACTGTCAAAAGACTACTTGGTGAATTGACACGGAGGGGGTAAGGTCAAAGGATGGTGGATAGAGGCATGGGTTGGCATGAGTTGATACTAAGTTGACACAGGGCTAAAAAGGGCCATGGAGATCTGGGGGGGACATAAGAGGGTATGAGGGGCCATGAGGGTCAGCTAGAAAGGCATGGGTTGGCATAGGGGATATGAGGGGCCATGGGGGTGGGTGGAGGGAATGAGGTGGCAGAGGTTGGCATGGAGGGGCATGGTGAGTCCGGGGTGGGAGGTGTAGGATGTGAGGGCTGGAGGGCCGTTTTTAGTGCTTTTTAATTTAATTCAGTGCCGGAGCACAGAGACAGGCTTTCCAGGCAGCTCGCCTCTGCACCCGGCAGCCTCTGCACCATTTCTGAGGCAGCGCCGCCGCCCCCCCCCACCCCCACCACCACCACCACCACCACCACCAACCCCGGAATTAAAATTTGACCTGTGGGAAGCCATTTTTAAAGGTTGGATTTGCAGAGCATTCTCCCACTTTGCGCACCAGATTCCTGAGTCAGGAATTTTCAGCACGGAAACAAACCATTCTGCCCAGCAGGTCTATTCCAGTGTGAATGCTCCACACGACCCTCTTTCCACCCCCTATTTCATGTAGCTCTGTCAGTATACGCTTGTTTTCCTTTCTCCCTCAACCACATATTCAGCTCCCCCTGAAATGCGTCCATCCATAACTCCCACCGTTGCTAAATTCACTGCTCAGTATAAACAGGACAGCTCTGGCCCAACTGAAATAAAGAATGTATTTTTTTTTAAATAGCTGACACCGTACATGGCAGCTCGTAAGCTGAAGTAAAATGTTTCCTAGGATGCTAGTTACATCCTGACTTTGGGTAATTCTGTTTATGACTCCCTTACTACTATTGATGTGGACTCAAAATCTCTGCATTTAATCAGTTTTGGCTTGATCCATCAATCAGCTGCTTGTGTTAAGTAGAATAATACAGCTCCGAAGGGGGCCATTCGGCCCATTGAGCTGTGGGGTCGGCGCTACCCAACCCCACGGCTCAATGTGACGAATGGGTTGGCATAGAGGATCTGCGGGGTCATAGGGGTGGGTAGAGGGGCATGTGTTGGCATAGAGGGTATGTGGGGATCATCGGCGTGGCTAGAACAGCATGAGTTGGCATGGAGGATCTGAGGGGTAAAAGGCTTAATGGGTATGAGGGGTCATGGGGTGGTTAGAGGCCTTGGGTTGGTATGAGGGGCCATGGGGGTTATGAGATGGTATAGGTTGGCATGCATGGGGCATGGGAGTGTATTGGGGGGGGGTGGTGGGGGAGTGAGGGCTGGAGGGCTGTTTTTATTTGTTTTATTCTTTGTTTTATTAATTCAACACAGTCCCGGAGCACGGAGATGGGCCTTCCACCCAGCAGCCTCCACACTCGTTCCAGGACTCTCAGAAGTAGCATGTCATGCCCCTTTTGGTGTATTTTTATTCCAAGTTGTGCCGTATGACAGATTTAGATCTGTTGGCATTTATTTGGAGGTAATCACCGTATATATTTCATCAGCAGTGTGCTAAGTCGTTAAGTTAAATATCCCCTCAGAGAATTTGTGCTTAAAGCTTTAATACTTCATAGTTTAAGGCCTACAGGTTCAGCTAAGACATTTATTATGAATGGCCGTCAAGCATTAGGCTATAAATATAAATCTTAATTTTATGCTATTCCATAATTATCCTGTAAAATATTCGTTTGGATTTGTACAGATTTTTAAAAATTGTGTGATAAATTGTTTTGGCTAAAAGGCGTTTAGCAGCATCCATTAACTTTACAGCAATTAGAACAACTTATTTAGGAACCTCCATTAAAGCAAATATAGTGTTCCATTGGGTGCTAATCTCCTGAGGTGCATTAATGGAGACAAGTAATAAGTACAATTCATTTCAACAACAAAGGGGAAATGTGTTTTTAAATATGAGTAACCCATCAATAACTCATCGTTCTATGAAGCTCAACGGCCATTTAATCATGCATAGGCAGCTCAATAGTGGCACATAGGTCCAAGCCATTGCTTCAGAATATGGAGTGCCCCTTCATGCCAACCTTTGCACATTGATACTCTAGAACATAACCCTGCAGGGCGATTCACACCAACTATTTTCCATACATTGATTTATCACTCGGAGCTGTGATGCGGAGAGAAATACTGAGTGAAGTCCAAGCGCTTCCCACACGGAAGAGAGAGAAATTTGAAAGAATCGGTCTCCTTAACCTGCTCGAATGCACCTCCAGCAGCCAGTGCCGGACAGCATTGGTGGCTGACTGAGAGAAGGTTACCCAGCCCAGTCACTGAATAAACCTTTAGCCAATGCTTATTATTCCTACAACATTCACTATAACAAAGCACCTACAGTATTAGCACAGTCATTAAGTTACTTTCGAAGCGGATAGGGTTATTCAGCAAATCAGCCACCCACCTTCCGACCTTCTTGCCACATTCATCTATCATCCCCTGTTCCAGAAACACATCTGATTTTCTCTTATACGCGTTCTGCTGCTGATTATTTCAACCTCCGTTTTTGTTCGACTTTTTATGGGAAGTAGTTCTTCCTGTCTTGTCTACTTAATGCTAATTTTTAGCTGATTTTCTGTCCTCTTTGAAACCTTTGGCAACATGAGCAATTTGTCTGGATCAGCTTTGTCAATTCCCTTCAGAAAATATAAACACTTCAGAAAGGTCAAGTTGACCTAATTAATGTTAACAAGCCCAGCCTCCTTCACCTTTCCTTAGAGCTTACGTTCTTGACATGGTACATCATTATTGTTGTTCTTTGCAACACCTTCTTGAGGACTAAGTATTCTTCAATAGTTCAGGACCCGTACTTAACCTAATACTTTATTTGAGCTGCAGATATTGCGCCACAGGGGGAAATTACCTGGACACTTTGCCCCAGGAGGTGGTCACATCCCTCAGATTAGGTCATTCAAATTTGGTCTGAGATCAGGGATAGAGGGGGTGTGACTGCAGGTGAGGCAGGTATGGGGACCCAGGGGGTAGCGTTCGAGGAGCTGCGGCCCCTGCAATTGTCCAACAGTTACAAGGTTCTTGCAAGCTGTGTGGACGAGAGTGGGGACTGCAGGGAGGATGACCACAGCACCTCGGTACAGAGAGCCATTCAAGTGGGGGGAGGAAATAGGAACGTAGTAGTGGTAGGGGACAGTATAATTAGAGGGATAGATACTGTTCTCTGCAGCTGTGAGCGTGAGAACCCGAAGGCTGTGTTGCCTGCCCGGTGCCAGGGTGAAGGGCGTCTCCCCTGAGCTGGAGAGGAACTTGGAGTTGGAGGGGAGGGATCCGTCTGTCGTCATCCATGTTGGTACTAACGACATTGATAGGATTAGAAAGGAGGTTCTGATTAATGAATTTGAACAGTTGGGAGCTAAATTAAAAAGCAGAGCCTCCAAGGTAATAATCTTGGGATTACTACCTGAGCCACAGGTAAACTGGCATAGGGTAAATAAAGTCAAGGCGTTAAATTCGTGGCTCAAAGATTGGTGTGGGAGGAATGGGTTTCAGTTCATGGGACACTGGCACCAGTACTGGGGTAGAAGGGAGCTGTTCCGGTGGGATGGGCTTCACGAACCATGCTGAGACCAGGGTCCTGGTGAATCGAATAACTAGGATGGTAGAGAGGGCTTTAACTAAATAGAGGAGGGGAGGTTCTGGAAAGGGGATACGTGGGTTTACAAAGCAAAAGGACATGGCAGCCTCACAGGGCAGCTATCCAGGGAATGATACCCAGAGTGTGACAGGAAGGAGCAGAGTATACAAACATAGAAAAAAGCAGTAAATGGGGGTCAAAGGGGGGGGAAAACAGTAAAAAGGCAAAATTAATGGCCCTTTACTGAAATGCACATAGTATTCAGAGCAAAATAGATGAATTAATGGTACAAATAGAGGTTAAAGGATGTGATCGCCATTACGGAGACACGGTTACAAGGAGATCAAAGCTGGGAATTAAATATTCAGGAGCATATGACTTTTCGAAAGGACAGGCAGGAAGGAAGGGGTGGTGGGGTAGCTTTGTTAGTATGAGATTGAATAAGTATGATAGCAAGAAAGGATCTTGGATCGGGTGATGTGGAATCCATATGGGTGGAAGTCAGAAATAACCAGGGGAAGAAGACACTGGTAGGAGTAGTCTATAGGCCCCCTGACAGTAGCTATACTGTAGGACAGAGAATAAAGCAGGAGATAATGAGGGCATGTAAAAAAGGCAGTACATTAATCATGGGTGACTTTAATCTTCATGTAGATTAGGAAAATCAAATTGTCAGAGGTAGACACGAGCAAGAACTCCTAGAGTGCATTTGGAACAGTTTCTTAGAACAATATGTTGTGAATCCAACCGAGGATCAGGCTATTTTGGATCTGGTAATGTGTAATAAGGCACGTTTAATAAATGATCCCAGAGTAAAAGATCCCCTTGGAAATAGTGACCATAACATGGTAGAATTTAGCATTCAAGTTGAGAGTGAAAAACTTGGGTCGGAAACAACTGTGCTAAACTTAAATGAAGGTAATTACAATGGAATGAGGACAGAGTTGGCTGGAGTGGACTGGGAAAGCACTTTAGCAGAAAAGATGGTTGATGAACAATGGCAAACATTTAAGAAAATATTTCATGATTCTCAACAAAGATATATCCCAGTGAGGAAGAAGATTCTAGGAAGGGGATAAACCAACCATGGTTAATGAAGGAAGTTGAGGACAGTATCAAATTGAAAGAAAAAACATACAATGTGGCAAAGATTGCAGGGGAGGCTATGGTGTAGTGGTATTGTCGCTAGGCTAGTAATCCAGAGATCCAGGGTAATACTCTGGGGACCTGGGTTCAAATCCTGCCATGGCAGATAGTGGAATTTGCTGTCGACCCTGTAGAGTCCTCCTTACTAACAACTAGAGGCTAGTGCCAAAATTGGGAGAGCTGTCTCGCAGACTAGCCAAGCAACAGCCTGACATAGTCATCCTCATGGAATCATACCTTACAGGTGGAGTACATACCTTACTCCACCGGACAGACCCAGCAGAGGTGGCAGCACAGTGGTATGCAGTTGGGAAGGAGTTGCCCTGGGAGTCCTCAACATCGACTCTGGACCCCAGGTCAAACCTCCTGCTGATTACCATGTACCACCACATCACTTGGAGGAAGCACTGAGGGTGGCAAGGGTGCAGAATGTACTCTGGTTGGGGGACTTCAATGTCCATCACCAAGAGTGGCTCAGTAGTAACTCTACTGAGCTGGCAGAGTTCTATATGGCATAGCTGCTAGACCGGGTCTGCAGCAGGTGGTGAGGGAACCAAAAAGAGGGAAAAACATACTTGACCTCATCCTCACCAACCTGCCTGCCACAGATGCATCTGTCCATGACAGTATCAGTAAGAATGGCCTTCTGCTGTGGGCCATCAGCAGCAGAATTGTACTCAAACACAATCTGTAACCTCATCCCCCAATCTACCATCACCAGCAAGCCAGGGGATCAACCCTGGTTCAATGAAGAATTCAGGAGAGCATGCCAGGAGAGCACTAGGCATCACTAAAACCCGGTCAACCCGGTGAAGCTATAAAACTATTTGCGTGCCAAACAGCACAAGCAGCAAGTGATAGACAGGGCCAAGCGATCCCACAGCCATTGGATCAGATTTCAACTCTGCCACATCCAGTCATGAATGGCGGTGGACAAGTAAGCAATTCACTGGAGGAGGTGGCTCCACAAATACCCCCATCCTCAATGATGGAGAAGCCCAGCACATCAGTGCAAAGGATAAGGCTGAAGCTTTCGCAACAGTCTTCAGCCAGAAGTGCCGAGTGGATGAACCATCTCGGCCTCCTCCGGAGGCCCCCAGCATCACGGATGCCAGTCTTCAGCCGATTCGATTCACTCCACGTGATATCAAGAAATGGTTGAAGGCACCAGATAGTGCAAAGGCTATGTGCTCTGACAACATTCCGCAAGAAGACTTGTGCTCCAGAACTTGTCACGCCCCGAGCCAAGCTGTTCCAATACAGCTACAACACTGGCATCTACCCAACTATGTCCTGTACACAAAAAGCAGGACAAATCCAACCTGGCCAATTACCGCCCCATCAGTCTACTCCCCATCATCGGTAAAGTAATGGAAGGGGTCATCAACAGTGCTATCAAGCAGCACTTGCTTAGCAATAACCTGATAGACAGTGATGCCCAGTTTGGGTTCCGACAGGGCCAGTCAGCTCCTGACTTTGTTACAGCCTTGGTTCAAACATGGACAAAAGGGCTGAACTCCTGAGGCGAGGTGAGAGTAACTGCCCTTTGACTGAGTGCGGCATCAAAGAGCCCTAGCAAAACTGGTGTCAATGGGAATCGAGAAAAACTCTCCGCTTGTTGGAGTCATACCTAGCACAAAGGAAGATAGTTGTGGTTTTGGACATCAGTCATCTCAAATCCAGGATATCACTGCAGGAGTTCCTCAGGTCCTAGGCCCAACCATCTTCAGCTGCTTCATCAATGACCTTCCATCATAATGTCAGAAGTGGGGATATTCACTGATGATTGCACAATGTTCAGCATCATTCACAACTCCTCAGATACTGAAGCAGTCCATGTCCAATTGCAGCAAAACCTGGATAATATCCAGGCTCGGGCTGACAAGAGACAAGTAACATTCGTGCCACACAAGTGTCAGGCAATGACCATCTCCAACAATAGAGAATCTAACCATCGCCCCTTGATGTTCAATGGCATTACCATCACTGAATCCCCCACTATCAACATCCTGGGGATTACCATTGACCAGAAGCCGAACTAGACTAGCCATATAAATACTGTGGCTACAAGAGCAGGTCAGAGGCTAGAAATCGTGTGATGAGTAACTCGCCTCCTGACTCCCCAAAGCCTGTCCACCGTCTAGAAGGCATAAGTCAGGAGTGTGCTAGAATATTCCCCACTTGCCTGGATGAGTTGCAGCTCCTACAACACTGAAGAAGCTGGACACCGTCCAGGACAAAGCAGCCCACTTGATTGGCACCACATCCACAAACATTCACTCCCTCCACCACCAACGCACAGTAGCAGCAGTGTGTACCATCTACAAGATGCACTGCAGGAATTCACCAAGGCTCCTTAGAGAGCACCTTCCAAATCCCTGATCACAAACAGCTAGAAGACAAGGGCAGCAGATAGATGGGAACACCACCACCTAGAAGCTCCCCCCCGAAGTCACTCACCATCCTGACTTGGAAATAAATCGCTGTTCCTTCACTGTTGCTGGATCAAAATCCTGGAACTCCCTCTCTGACAGCACTGTGGGTGTACCCACACCATATGGACTGCAATGGTTCAAGAAGGCAGCTCACCACTAACTTCTCAAGGGCATTAGGGATGGGCAATAAATCCTGGCCTAGCCAGCAAAGCCCACATCCTGTGAATGAACAGAAAAAAAAGATTAGTGGTAAGGCAGAGGATTGGGAAAGTTTTAAAAAGCAACAAAAGATGACCAAAACAATAATAAAGGGAGAAAATAGATTTTGAGGATAAACTAGCAAGCAATGTACAAACGGACAGTAAGATGTATCAAATTAATGTATCAAAAGGAAGAGAGAGCCTAAGGTGAACATAGGCCCCTTAGAGAATGAGGCTGGGGAAATAATAATGGGGAACCAGGAAACGGCGGAGGAGTTGGATACTTTTCTTCGGTCTTCACGGTAGAAGATGCTAATATCATTCCAAAAATACTAAATAATCAAGGGCAAAAGGGTGGGGGGCGTGGGATGGGGGAGGAGATAAATGCAATAATTATCACCAGAGAAAAAGTACCAGGGAAACTCATGGAGCTAAAGGCTGATATGCCCCCTGGACCTGGTGGGTTGCATCCTAGGATATTAAAGGAAGTAGCTACAGAGATGGTGGATGCACTGGTAGTAATCTTCCAAGAACCCTTAGATTCTGATAAAGTCCCAGAGGATTGGAGAACGGCCAGTGTAACACTCTTATTCAAAAAGGGAGGTAGACAAAAAATAGGCAACTATAGGTCATTTAGCTTAACCTCTGTCATTGGGAAAATGTTGGAGTCTATTATAAAGGATGTGATAACAGTCCATTTAGAAATACATAATATAATCAAGCAGAGTCAGCATGGCTTGATGAAGGGGAAATCATGCCTAACAAGTTTATTAGAATTCTTTGAGGAGGTAACAAGCAGGTTAGATAAAGGGGAACCAGCAGATGTAATATATTTAGATTTTCAAAGGCATTCAATAAGGTGCCGCACATAAGGCTACCTAATAAGATAAGAGCCCATGGAGTTGGGGGTAGCATATTAGCGTGGATAGAAGATTGGCTAACTAATAGAAGACAGAGAGTTGGGATATGGGGGGGGCATTTTCAGGATGGCAGCCTGTAACTAGTGGAGTGCCTCAGGGCTCATTGCTGGGGCCTCAGTTATTTATAATATAAATGACTTAGATGGGGGAAGTGAATGTACTATCGCCAGGTTTGCAGATGACACAAAAAGAGGTGGGCAGGCAAGTGTAAGAATGACACAAAAGAGTCTACAGAGGGATATAGATAGGTTAAGCGAGTGGGCAAAAAACTTGGCGGATGGAATACAATGTGGGAAAGTGTGAGGTTATGCACTTTGGCAGGAAGAATAGAGGAGCTGAATATTATTTAAATGGAGAAAGACTGAAGAAGGCTGCAGCACAGAGGGATTTGGGGGGTCCTCTTGCATGAATCACAAAAAGCTGACATACAAGTTCAACAGGCAATAGGGAAGGCAAATGGTATGTTGGCCTTTATTTTTAAGGGAATGGAATATAAAAATAGGGAAGTCTTGCTAAAACTATACAAGGCACCAGTTAGACCACAACCTAGAATACTGAGAACAATTTTGAGCAAGATATACTGGCATTGGAGGCAATCCAGAGAAGGTTCACTGGGTTGATTCCGGGTATGGAGGGATGATCTTGTGAGAAGAGGTTGAGTAGGTTGGGCCTGTACTCATTGGAATTTAGAAGAATGAGAGGTGACCTTATTGAAACATATAAGATTCTTGGGGGGGCTTGGCAGGGTAGATGCTGAGAGGTTGTTTCTCCTTGTGGGAGAGTCTAGGACCAGAGGGCATAATCTCAGAGTAAGGGAGCGCCCATTTAAAACAGAGATGAGGAATAATTTCTATTCTCAGAGGGTAGTGAATCTGTGGAATTCTTTACCACAGAGGGCTGTAGAGGCTGGGTCATTAAGTATATTCAAGACCGAGATAGACTGATTTTTAATCAGTAAGGGAATCAAGGGTTATGGGGAAAAGACAGGAAAGTGGAGTTGAAGATATCAGATCAGCCATGATCTCATTGAATGGAGGAGCAGACTCGATGGGCTACTTCTGCTCCTACGTCTTATGGTCTGTGGTCTTATTATATATGGAAAATCGGCTATACTGATGAAAAGCAATATTATTGTATCATTGTCTTTTATACCTGGTTCAGTGCTGGGGAATATTATCTTGCTGTTCACTAAGAAGACCAGCAACTGAGAGATGATTGATCACATTGAATCACTAACCTAGTGCACCACAGAATAATGGGACATTGGTTTCCTGTTCGTAAAATCTCAGCTGTCCGAGGGAGGCATCGAACAGGGGCCAGACTCCCTGTCCAATTGCATGCCCTTGAGTGGCCTGTTCCTCCACAGCAATGGTATTGATAGAGACACGGGAGAAAGTCACCAAGGAGAATGCCTGAGGTGCGTGGTTCAGGAACATGTCGAAAGCCAAAAAAAATTATGGCTAGGGAAGGCTCTCTACTTTAATACCATACTAAAGCTAGATGGAACACAAATCATCGAAACAGGAAGCTACCCATTTACTGAGTGCTTCAGTGGCCCACTGAAAATTGTTGGTTGGAGCTGAGCGACTTATGTTTCTCGTTGAAATATTCCTATAACATTGCAGCTTGGCTGTAACGTATTTTGCAAGTTATGAAAATAAACTAATGTCACAACATTGTTCTAAAGTGAATCACCTAGGTGTCTTCTTTTTAGTGCACTTGCCCCCGTAAATAACCAGTTTCCCCAAGTCAAGATCCATTAACTTTCACTCTGCAGTTAATTATGTTCCTAGTAAATATATTTCCAGTGAATATGCATGTCCTCATTCAATGATAGTTTCCCTATTTCTTTAAAGAAGAATAAGACCTATTCGTGCAGGTTTAACCGTGATGATGAAATATTTTGGAAAATTGTGTGCAACAATAGCAAAAGCAAGACAAATCTAACGTGCTTTAAAAGGCCATAACGGGGACAGACCATTAAGATGTATGGCCACATGGTGACAAATGCTAATTTAAGACATCGAAAGCTCCCAGAATTCAGTTATGTTGTGTTTCATTTCCTTAAGGATTAAGGTACTGCTTCTTGTCCATAATAATGAAAAACCTTCAAAACCTGTAGCATGTTGATACGGAATGCTGCTGGCAAGTTAAGTCTTTTCCTGTACTTAAAGTAAGGTTAGAATCTGTTGGTTTCAGAGCCTTAAAGTAGCAAAGCTTTTTCCAGTGATGGGATTTGAGTTTGTCCAATTGCTCTTGTGTGAGTCTTCCTTTCTGTCATGTGAGGTGGTGAAAGTGGACCCCAGATGTTCTTTCCCCCTTTCTCCACTGGAGCTCAGCCAAGAATTCATAAGGCCATCTAAAGAAACAGCTGTCTAGCCATCTGTTTCCATTGATACAGTTCTTAATGGTATAGTTTATTTCTTTGAACTGCTTCTTTTAATGCCTGCATGTTTATTTGGGCAAGAGTAAGAGGGTGCGAGATGTGGTGCAGTTTCTGTTATTGACGCTGTAATGGCTCTGTCTGATTGACACTTTTGTAGGATTATAAGAGCAGCAGTTTTTTTTTCCAAAGCAGATTTTTGAATGGGTATATTTTTAAGTGTATTTCAAGACTTGCCACTTATTATATGGCTCATTGGTATTGTAGTGAGCGTAAAGAAGGGGCATGGGGAATGGGTGAAGGCCTAACAGCTTTCAGTACAACTGGGACAAAGCCCCAGAGAACCAAGGCAAGCTTTCTAACCAGCCTGTCTCAGCACTCACACACCTCCATGGTCGCATCCAAACTGCTTCCGGGTCTGCGGGCCCGACTCGATCCTGCTTCCCCATCCCTGGAGTAAAAATAGTCTGGCAGGTGAGTAGGGGATGTTTATATGGAGACAGGTCAGGAAATTTCCCAACTCGTGCTTCCCGACTTGATGGCAAAAAATCCGGCCCGTGGTCTATTTTCCACCCCTTCCCACTTCAAAACCTTGTCCTTGCGGGTTATTTACGTGGTTCTGAAATATTTTTGTTCCCTACTTAACAACACTTAGGGCCTTGTAGAGTCCCATGGCAGCACTGCCACTCTTTCCAATTTGCGCCTGTGTTTAGCAAATGATGCTTAAAAAGGGAGAACTTTGCCTCAAGTCAAAAAAACATTTGAAACCACACTGAAAGGTACAGCTCTGTCATAGTTGCAATAATACTGTTGAAATTATCATTCATGTTAAGCGTTCGCCACAAAACCATCTATGCAAATGTTGGGAGGAGACAATCCACTAGAGGCAAAGGTATTCTTACATATTTACACATATTTAGCACCTCCTAGATTAGTGTTTTTATAGACGTGAAAGATACTTGTGTATATGTGATGCCAAAGGATTATATTAATACGTGAGTAGCATTAATGCTGATGAAAATAAACGCTTTAAAAATTTATTTCAGCTGTAAGGTTCGTTTGGAGAAGCTGGGGTTGTTCTCCTTGGAGCAAAGGAGATTGAGGGGAGATTTAATAGAGGTGGACATGATTATGACAGGTTTAGATAAGGTAGACAAAGAAAAGCTGTTCCCATTAGCTGAACCAGGTCTAGGAGATACAGATTTAACATATTGTGCAAGAGATGCAGGGGGATATGTGAGGAAGAACTTTCTTGTGTAGGGCGTTGGAATTAGCTGGAACTCACTGTCTATCGGGTGGTGGAAGCAAAAATGATCAATGACTTCAAAAGGAAATTTGATTGGCATTTGAGGGAAATAAACTTGCTGGGCTACAGGGATCATGTGAAGGAAATGGGACTGACTGGATTGCTTTACAGAGAGCTGGCATGGAGTCAGTGGGCTGAATGGTCTCCTTCTGTGCCGTACTGACTCTGAGCTGGATTCCAAAGGATGCTCTGTAGACCCAGCAGTGCCAGGTGGAGCAGTCCCCAGTATTGTTTGTTACTGGAGCCTGACACCCAAGATAAGTGGAGTGGGGTGGGGGAGGTGGGAGAGGGGGAATTTCACCAGGGTCAGGATGACAGGTCCCGGTGACAGGGGGTGAGTTGTATCTGACGTGTCAGTTAACACTGGGAGCACTTTCCTGTTCCTGCTCTCAGACTTCTCACTGTTTGGCTCAAGCTGAAAGAGCAGACAAGCTAATTTGATAGAACAGGCAGGACAGTCTTGTCAGCCTGGCAGGGATTTGAACATTTGGACATTCTAATAATTTAATAAGTGATTCATCCATTGTCAGTATCAGTAAAGCCTGATGGCACTAGACTAGCTAATCATTCGCTTTAAACTCCAAGGCAGCAAAAAAGTAATTAGACTATGATAAACCTCAATTTTCCTGCATATTGCAAGGAAATGCAGAGAAACTAATATATCATTGGCTTATTTTTTATTTATTTGAAGTCATCCGTTAGTTTTGCCATTTAATTTATCTGTTGCCTGTGCTTTCTGATGGTTAATCAGATTTTCTTTTGTGACAGAAATATTATGAAGCATAGACTTATTATTTGAAATAAAAGCACCATTTGTGCTTTTCCCATTTCAGGAGATGGCAAGGCACTGGTTAGTGTGGCACATAATCTGAGTGACCAACTTTGCCCAAGTATAATCACTTTTGTACTGGCATTGAAGCATTGTTTCAGACTGATCCTTTATTAGAGTTTGTTTCATTGTTCTGGGGATTACTGTGGCCAAAAAGCTGTATTATATAAGCTAATGGGAAACATTAAACCACCATCTGTGCTTAAATGGGTTGGAATAACAAAATTCAATTATTTTGTTTCCCTCCAATGTTACAGATGAAATTTGCAAAAGGAAAGGATAAAAGTTCAGTGCATTTCTCATGAATTGTGTAACCTTGATCTGTCGCTCTTGCACAAACTCATGAAATGAATTGGTTGGTTTCTTTTCACTTTTGCCAATTATTGTCCACTCCTGATTGCTGCAGTCTTTTTGACAGAACAGGTTTAACCCTTCATTAAACTGTAATTAAAAATGCCACACTTAACCTGTATGAATAAGGGCGGATTTTTGATTTGTTCATGGGATGTGGGTGTCGCTGGCCAGGCCAGCTGCCCTTGTTCAGAGGGCGTTTTTAAGAGTCAGCCACATTGCTGTGGGTCTCGAGTCACATGTCGGCCAGACCAGGTAAGGACGGCAGATTTCCTCCCCTAAAGGACGTTAGTGAACAGGATGGGTTTTTATGACAATCGGCAATGGTTTCCTGGTCATCATCAGACTTTTAATTCCAGATTTTCATTGAATTTAAATTCCACCATCTGCCGTGGCGGGATTGGAACCCGGGTTCCCAGAGCATTACCCTGGGTCTCTGGATTACAGAGTAAATTGCTGATTACCCTGACACCCTTCAACCTTGTCAACGCAAAATCAGTATGCTCTTTCTGCGCGGACTCCATTCCTTTTTCAGTTTTCGAGAGCTCAGTGTAAAAAAAAACCAGGAGGAAGCAAATCCGCTTTTGTTTGGTTTTTTTATTTCCTTTTGGTAATGCGGGATTTTTTTTTTATGTCATTTGAAGGGGGCACAAGCGAAAGTTGGAAGATGATGGGGCAGGCAGCGACTCCAGCAAGCTGTCCAGCAACGAGGACGACAGCAGCTCCGAGGCTGACGAGATGGCAGCAGCACTTGAAGCCGAACTGAATGATTTCATTTGAAGCAGTTGTTTGAAAGCAGTTTACTTAATGTAACAGATCTCAGACTTTTCACACAAGACCCTGGAATGTTGTAAATTTATTGCCAATCTGTACGATCATTAAGCCAGAATCAGTAACTGGTTTCGACACGAAACCTCTTGCAAGCATTCTTTTTACCGAGGGAACAAAATTCCTGTCTTTCCTTTCTCGTTTTAACTGTAAAAATGTGGGGGGTGGTGGGGGGGGGGGGGGGGGGGGGGGGGGGGGCTAGGGTTGGGGGTGGAGGGGGGGTGGGGGTGGGGGGGAGGTGGTGGAATGGGGCAGGGCCAGCTCTGGAATGTATTACAGTAAGGTTGGTGTGCCAAGCCAAAGAATGGGGATCACCGCGGCAGTGAGGAACACTCGTTAACCACTGAACGAAAGCAAAAACTTTGTGATCTGTTAGCATCAAGTAAATTCTTCCTTGACCCTTTCACGAAGGGGTCCATGACTGTGGACGGGACTGATAACGTTTCCTGGGAAGGGTGGGGGCTCGGGATGCAGTGATTTGATTCAGTAAATAGTTTGTTGTTTTCCATGGTTTTAAAGCAAAGTTGTGTTACAGACAAGTTAGGTTCTTCAGAAGAACATTGTGTAGATTTTTAATTCTGAACTCCTTTGTAACTCGGGATCCTGGCACAGTGTGCTGTGCAGTCCTAAACTGCCATAAGCCTTTCTCCCCTTCTCATTCATTTTTCTCTTTCATGCAGAAAAGTAATAATAGGATTTCCTAGTTAAGGATTTTATTTTTTTCCCTTGTTTGCAGGACTGATGTAAAGTTTTTGTATATCCAATTTCATATTTGACACACTGAAAATTTCTTTCATTAAATAAAGATTTAAAAATTATTTTGTACATGTTGTGCAGGTGATTTTTTTCCCCCCCCCCCTCTGTCGTCGCTAGACTGATTTGATAAATAACAACAGAACTTGCAATTATGTAACACCTTCGGCATGGTGAAATGTCCCAAATGGCCATCTTCCACGTTTTTTTTAAAAATTCCTACAGTTCTGATCTACAGTCAGAATCACAATGAATTTGCAGCACAGAACCAGGCCATTTGGCCCAACTGGTTTGTGCTGGCGTTTATGCTGTACACAAGCCTCCTCCTACCCTCCTTTACCTCACCCTATCAGCACATCCTTCTATTCCTTACTCCCTCATGCACTTATCTAGCTTCCCCTTCAATGCACTTGACTGAGATACAGAATTTTACCAGTTTCCTTTGTGGTATTTTTTATCGGCCTTGCAGGATACCTGCAGCTATGTGGAATCCTACTTCACAGGAACAGGCCATTCGGCCCAACTGATCTCTGCCAGCATTGATGCTCCACAACAGCCTCCCCAAACCTCCCTTCATCTAACCTGGCCAACCCCTGACAAATTCCCGAGAATAGAGTTTTTCTTTCCTTGCTGAATATATTTTTCCCCCTACAGGTAAAAGAGCATGATGTTTGCAGCTTTCTAAAGCCCCCGGAGGTGATTGAATTCTCCTGGAAGAACAGCAAGGGAAAGCTTTGTGTACCATCTTCCCTAACTGTGATGTTATTGGTGCTAACATTTGTACGCTGTATGGTGGCAATTTGCCTCTTCTAATCTCACTGGCATTAGGAAAAGAACATATATATGTTGGGAAGCAGTTGCATCTGTTCTTTCCCTTGAATAAATTATTCTCTTTGTAAAGTTTTCTGTCTGATTAATTTATGATCTTAATTGTGTTTGCATTTAAGGTAACACCATTCCTCGGGTTAGTTATCTTTTTTCAGGTTTCTCTCTCAGTTTTCACCTTTCACCTTTCACCTCCTGAAGGTGACCATTTCCCGTGTATGATTCTCTGGTGCTGTGACTATGTAGCCATTATTCAGGCATCAGTTTTGGTCATCTGTTCACCTACAATGGCACCACAGCTTACTAAACAAGTCCTCATTGGATAATCACAAGTTCAGGCTAGCAGCAAAAGAAGCTCGATAACAACCCATAACTGGGAGCAGGGGGTGAGGGCAATCATTGCAGCCCTAAAGCAGCACAGGAATCGAACCTGGGATGATATTGCTCTACAAGACTCAGCTACACAATGGACAGACACGCTGACTATCAGAGGCTACCCCCGCCCCCCCCCCCACCCCCACACACACACACACAGACACACACACACCTACCTCGCCCCGCCTCGACAAGTTTTGTTCAAGCAGAATGAATCTTTGTTTAACGGATATCCAGTTTCAATACAGCGGGGAGAATGCTGACAGAATTCATCAAGAAATAGCACATGCCCTAAATGAAATTTAAGAGTAGCTGTAAATATCCTACAGGTGCTTTGATTATTGTTGGGGCCCCCGATATAAAATTCATGTGATCTCAATTGCCAAAAATATTTATCAAGCCTAACTTGCAGATGATTCTATTCAGCTCTTTTTGGCCCAAGTATGAAATGTTAATTGTACCCTTCCTTCCATTCATAAAATTTAACTGTTTACTTCACAATCTCATTAAACTGCAGCTCTAAACATGTGATATTTCATTGACACCTGAGTGGCAACACAAACATTTTATTTTTAAATGAACTTGACTAATTTTCGAATACTAAAGCTGCAAGACGCTTTATGCCTTTCCCTTCTGGGTGACAAGGTTCCCAGTTTTATCAAATCTCGGTAATCTATGGGCCCATGTCAGTGCTTGTACTTTGTGGGAATTCACAACATGAATAATATATTTATCGATAAATAGTAATGGCTCGAAGGGATTTGGTGGGCTTCTGTTCACAATGCGGATTTGGCCCGATGCATCTTTTTTCTGCTGACTTTTTTAAGCAAGGTTATTTTCGCTGCTGCACCCGTCAATTTTTTTCCCCCTCAGATGCTGACTCTACTACTGAGATCTGATAACTCAGCACAGCCCAGGAATTGGACCTGTGATGATCTTGGTTTGTACGATTCAGCTACTCAATGTGTAAACATGCTGACTATCAAAGGCACCCCCCCACCGCCACTTTCCAGCATGTTTTGTTTAAACAGAATGAACAGACATCCAGTTTCAATACAGAGGGAGAGAATGCTGACAGAATTCATCAAGAAATAGCACATGCCAAATGAACCTTAAGACTAGCTGTAATTATCTTACCAGTGCTTTAATTATTGTTTGGGCTCCAACCATAATATTCATGTGTTCTCAATTTCCAAAGCTGCTGAGCAAACATAACTTATAGCTCTGCATTTGTGCTTGATTTCTAATATTGATATTTTCTTTTTACTCTTTCTGTATTTTTGCAGGTGGTACATCCGTTCATATTTAAACTTTTTTTTATAAATTGTAATGTGTTTGGTGTTCAAATTCCTAGCAATTTATTTAGCCTGTAACAACTAGTCTAGCACACAGAACAGTCAAGACTGTTGCTGAACAGTTCCACAACCCCGCTGAGAACTAAAGATGAAGATGTGTGGCTGATAAAGTCTCAACTAAATGGGGTAAGGAAGTGATTTTAGTCATTGACATGAATGTACTTCCAGTATTAAGTTTCTACAGAGTCGTTTTTGATCATTATTTCTTTACGTCCCTGCAGATTCTCGGTTTATCTGTACACAGAATGATGCAGCACAGAAGGAGGCCAATCAGCCCATTGTGCCCATGCCAGCTCTTGGAAAGAGCTACCCACTTATCCCTACCCTTCCCCCATAGCCCTGCAAATATTACTCCTTCAAGTATTTAGCCAATTCCCTTTTTGAAAGCTATTGAATTATGAACATTGAATAATATTCAAATTTGACAATCTGATTCTCTGATCTAAAGGAGTTCTGATCCAGCCAGTGAGTGCATTAGCAGTAGCGAGCATTGTGGATTAAGAAGCGGTACATTTAGAATATAGTTAGACAGCAATGTAATGGCAATTCATCGAGGTAAATTTTTGAAATGGAGTATAATGTTCAGATGATGTAATAATGTAAGCAACAAAAGTAGAGAAATGAACGCTAAGAGATATATTGAAATAACCTTTGTTTAAGTATATAGCAATACGCCAGCGCAGAAATTGCAGATTGCTCTTCACCACCTAGGGGCCTGTAAACTCCGAGCTCCACAGTGTCGGATTTGGTGGGGGGGTACCCCAAAGGTGCACTGAGGAATCCCTCTCGGAAGTTCCCAGGTAAGGGTTTGCATGGCAATTGCCCAGGAGTGTAAACTTCCTCTGGGCAATTGCGCTGTACTGGGAACCATCCAAAAATGTGGTTAAAATCACAAACTTCGAATAGTTCCACCAGTAGTTGCTCAGAAAAAGTTACAAGCATTAAAACTTCTTCTAACTTCTGGGTAACTATTGTAAAGACCCAGACTGACCTCACAGGACAACGCCACATGCATGACCCAACCTCCAACAACCCCTACCCTCCCATCCTCCAAACCCCACCCCCCGATCTCCAATCCCCCACCCCTGACCTCCGACAGCCCACAACCTCCAACACCCCGCCGACCTCCGATTCCCCCCAAACCCCAGACCTTGGACTTTCACCTCCAGAACTCAGTCCTGGGATCCACCGGACCTCTGCCTCCCCGCACCCCCTTGGAACTCAGCACCCCCCCACCCCCCGATGGACTTCCGATTACCGCCTTCAAACCCCCTCCCCGCCCCCCACTACGGGCTTTGACCAATCTCCCACCCCAACCTAGAATACTCCCTGACCAACCTCCCATCCCGGCCTTGGATCCCCACCTCTCTCCCCAGACCTCCAACTCCCAACCCCACCCCCAGCCACCCCCGGACCTCAGACCTCGGACCCCCCCACTTCACACACACACCCCCCATCCGCACCCCGCACCCCACCTTCTCCCTGGCCTGTCAGTTTTCCTGGCCCTTTAAACTTAACTGCTTTACAGCAGCAAGTGCTGTAAAAAAAAAGGGGGGGAAGTGGCCTCCTTGAATCTGCCGGAGCTGCACTTGGCTGGGGCCTGCGAGGAGCTTTTCGATGCAGGCCACAAGCAGCTCCGGCGAACAGAATGGTCAGTGTAATTTACAAGACCAGGTAAGTAGGTGTTTATTTCTTCTAATTCCTGCGGGCCTGTACATTCCGGCGCTAGTTGGAAGCTATGGCCCTACATGTCCAGGACAAGCGCACATTCTAATCAGTAGAAGCACCTACTTATAGATGTTTAAGAACTTTTGGAGCACATTCCTTTTGCCCGCAAAGGTGTAGTTTATACAGAAACCTGGTTTCCTTGACTACATTGATGAACGGGCACCATAGTCTATTTTCAATCCGCCCCAATGAAATCCCAGATGCCCACATATCGCTGTTTGGGATGCTGTGCTATACGTGACCTAATTATCAAAATAACAGGACATAAGGTTTGAACTCCAATTTATCCATTGAATGTTTTTTCAAATGTGCATTCCTCACACTTAAAACTATGACCCCTCCATCCTCGCCTTTCATATCTTCTATGATATATTGCCAACTCTGTCTCCTATCCACTCCTTTCACTATTTTTTGGTCTCCCATCACCCCAACCACCTCCTACTGTATGTATCCAACTGTCTTCTCCATCAAAATGACTCCATGGAATTCAGAAGAATCGTTACTTCTATTGTTACATCAGTGTTGTGCTCTGAATTTCAGCTTGTTTATTTTTATCATGTACATACTCCTCTCTCTGTACCTATCTTTCTGCCCTCCTCATCTTTGTGGACTTTTACTAGTTAATATCTTGTGGTGACTAAAGAATCCTCTTTTTTTTTGTTTTCTTTTTTTGAAGGTATTCTCAAGCTTCTTCAAGTTCTTGTGAGGAAACAGTTTTTTTTTATATTTGTTCTTGGGACATGGGCAAGGCTGGCTAGGCCAGCATTTATTGTCCATCCCTAATTGCTCTTGTTCAGAGGGCATTTAAGAGCCAACCACATTGGGTCTGGAGTCACATGTAGGCCAGACCAGGTAAGGATGGCAGATTTCCTTCCCTAAAGGACATTAGTGAACCAGATAGGTTTTTACAATTGGCCAATGGTTTCATGATCATCATCATCCAAAATCTTTTCCAAAATTGAATTCAAGTTCCACCATCTGCCATGGTGGAGTTTGGACCCGGGTCCCCAGAGCATTACCCTGGGTCCCTGAATACCAGCTCAGCAACAATACCACTTGCCACCACCTCTTCACCGTTCCTCAGATTGTTGCATGCTCCCTGGTACCATCAGCAATGACTGCAAGTGTTGACGGGCTATTTGACCAAGGGGAGGAACATCCGAGAGCAAGGACAATTCTGCCGACTGCCCCATTTACATATTTGCATTTTGCAATAGAGGTGACTGTATTTGGGGAGATGGTGGCATAGTGGTACTATCGCTAGACTAGTAATCCAGAGACCCAAGATAATGCTCTGGGAGCATGGGTTCAAATCCCACTACAGCAGCTGGTGGGAATGTAAATTCAATTGATTAATAAATTCAATTAATTAAAAAGTATGGAATTGAAAGCCAGTCTCAGTGATGGTAACCATGAAATTATCCATTTTCTTATATAATCTGCAAATAAACATACCAGGCATAATATGAAAAATCATAGTTACCTGCCAGGTTATGCAATAATTCTTATATTCATTTTAAAATGGCCTTTTAATCTTAGAGTGGTCAATCCCCCAAATGTTTTATCCTGTGTATGGTTTATATGTTTTAATGGGTTTAAATGGTCACTTTCTAAAGGGGGCTTGTACTTCTGGACCTTCCCTTTAAATCTGGTAGATAATATGACATAAAGCTGTTTCCTACAGTAATTTGGAGGTGATTTTTCTTTATCTGCAATTGACCAGGATTTTTTTGATGGTAATGTATCCCTCCCCGCCACCCAGAAAGTCAGTGGGGAACGCATTCCCACTGATTGTAGCACCACAGCCATATAACACTCCTAATGGGGTTCCCACCCCTCAGTTGGGTGCAATTTCCACCTCAGAGAGCTGCTGGCCAATCTGATTGGCCGGCAGCTCTCTAGGTCCAAGAACGCCAATGGCAGCAGTGACTGGAACTGGGACTACAAGCAATCCCCAGATTCTAAGTCCCAGAGTCCAGGACCAGTTAAAGTGCAGGCAGGGAGGGGAGGTAAGGCTCTGGGGTAGTGGAGGCGGAGTGAAGGGGGTGGCATTACCAACAGGGTTAGACCTTGGGGAGGGGATGTTTGATAAGGAAAGGGGGCCCTTGCGGGAGGCCTCGCACCCCTTCCCCCGCCCCACCACCACATCGATAAGGCTTGAACATGGTGACCCATTGGCCTTCCTCACTGCCCCTGAACTCCTCCCACCAGCCTCAAAATTGGGGCCAGGTGGGAAGTGGCCTTTCGGCGGCCATCCTAGGCCTCACCTGCCCCACATAAAATTGCAGACAAGTCAGGGGCAAGTAGGGGGACAGTGGGAGGGCCACCCAGAGAATTTGACGGGATCCCCTACCTGTAAACCCACTGGCGGGGTACCTGTAAGGTTCTGCCCGATGTCTATCAGAGCAGGTGTTGCCAATCTCCAGTTCCTGTGCTAATTTTGCAATGTGGTGCTCAGAAATGATACCCCCACAATATGCCTTGTACTAACCTCCACTTAAACGTACAGCCCAATGGAAGGTACGATACTAATCCAATAAAAAATGTTTGTAGAGGTTCCTGCTGAGCCCAGCAATGATGGTTGGGAGATGATGGTGCAGTTTTGCCCTCCTGTGTTGACAGCACATTGGGAAAGATTGCAGCCACCCCAATGTGTAGCTCTGCTGTCAGATGAACACATCACAGAAGATGCTTTTTAATGGATAACGAAGCGGGTGTGTGACCCTGGCAGCTTTGCATTTCAGTAGTTTATTGTTGGTACACAGCTTATATTATAATGAGTAGATTAATAATGCAAAGCCATCATTACTAATTATGAAATATTTCACATCCATTTTATGAAAGTTGAGTTGTTGTATTCCCCTTCTGCTACATAATAAGATTCTAGTTGCTGCTGTTGACATTGTGTCTATATGTATTCTCCATGGCAGTCTTGATTCCAAGCAGGCCCAGCTTTTTAACAGCCCAATGGGATTCCTAATTGCCTGAGGATAACCATTTTTGATGAGATGTTAAATCAGCAAGAATTTGTCCCAAAACACATCGACGATTAGTGAATAATGCATTTTCTATTTGTTTTGTTTGTGAAATAATGTAAGCCCTTTGGGTGTTTGACAAACGAACCCAGCACAGGGTCTGTCTGTGTTACACCTGACATTCTTATTGAAAATATATAGTGATCCCCGATAGCACAAGCCAGCTTGAGAGCAGGTAGTTTCTTGTTTCTTGTTTCTGTTTTTTAATGATGCACACAGGTCGTTGACTTTGTAGCTGAGCTAACTTTATTGATGAGACATTTTCCTAACATGGACACGTATCTGCAGTGTCTCAACTCTATCAAGACAGGCTACAACATGTGTTGTCCAACCTTCAACCCCCAGGTCAGGTGACCCCATATATACTCATTATAATATAGTACAGAGTACCGTATAGTATCTAATACTGGGGTCCACAACCATAGTCAGCTATTAACTTGACAGGTAGGTCTAATGAGATGGGGGTGGGAGAGATTGTGTGGTGCAGTGGTGGGGGAGGGTGTACCGATCATGGAGTGGGGAGGGGTGGTGACGTTTATGATTGCAGTGGAGGGTTCCAATCACGGTCAAGGGTTCTGATGGTGGTTCGGGGGTGGGTTGCAACGGTGGTTGGGAGGAGCAGAAAAATTGGCTGTTAGACCTGCAGAAAGCACTCTGGTTCCTCCTGTCCCACAAGCAGTGCCATAAAGACACTTGCCTCTTGGATGCAGTCTTTCTCGCCTCCATTCCAGAGGCCAGGGTAACCCATTTGTGGTTGAAAATAGAATCACTGTTAAAATGAAGGCACGCATCCTCGTTAAAATATTTTAATAACCAACCAACCTGATTTCCGGAGATTACACATTTGATTGCTGAAACGAACGTGTCAGAACACTCACATGCCCAATTCTTTTCTTTTTAAACAAAGAGCTTGATTTCTTCGGAGTAAAGAGCCTACATCACATGCATTGACATACACAGAAGCTAACTGACCACAGAATCACACACCCACATTCACTGCAATCGCACTTTTTTATATCCTTACTGTGGATCAAAAACTATCAAAACCACTAAACCAATCACCATCTTGCAAGCAAAATTCATGGCCTTAATACAGAGATGCCAGGGATAAAATGTCCCTGCTTGCAGAGGTTTCAATCTTCTCATCCCCTTATATCATCTATTTTGACTGACAGGGCAGTTATCAGATGCAGTAGCTGTAATATAAAAGCAGTATGTTTCTTCGCTAGAGACAATGGGGTGGTATTTAATGGAGGTATTCTGGGTCTCACCTACCCACAGGAGACCCGGTAAGTGCGCCGCATATCCTCTTTTAGGGAAGGCCAACTGCATTAAGTGCTACTCAGGCTCTTAAGCGGAGAGCAGTGGGCTCACCCGGAATCAAGGAGCCTGAAGGCAGAAGCTCCTGCCTGCCAAGAGCTGTATTGAACAGAAGTGCCACGGCGGAGGCGGTGTCTGCGGCCGGTTGGACACCCACCCGAGGCTGAGTTTGTCGCTGGATCCCAGGCCATGGGTGGGTGATGGTGGGTGGGGGGTGGGGAGTGGGGGTCCTGGAGTGGAGGTCACAGGGGAGAGAGGGGTCAACAGCAAGGGCAGGCTCTCTTGGACTCCCTTCCCAATGCCAGGTCTCTTTAAACAGGGACCCCCCTCCCAGCCACCCCACCCCACCCCACCCCTCCACCTCCGCCCAGGAGCCCGCAAGCAACCCCACACAGATTTACTTCTTGTGCTCCCTGCAGGGCAAGTTCCCTGCCTGCCTTTGGGCTAAAACCAGCAGTGATGGGATGAAGTCCTTAAAATGGGCATTAGTTGCCCACTTAAGGGCCGCAACTGGCAGCAGGGCTGGAAGGCCATCCACGGGCCTTCCTGCCACAGGCTTAATCAGGCTGGAGGTGAGAAGTCTACCCTGCCACCTGATTAAATGCCTCCCGCCACCAAACTCACCACAGAGGAGACCATGAAATTCCACCCTGCACATCTAGGTCATGGACTCGTTTCCGGTCATTCAGATAGAGTCTGTCCAAAGTGACAGCAGGAAGTGATGAAACAAACATGGATTTTCAGGGCCAATGTACCTAAATTAATACGGGGGATGTGGGGGCATTGGGAGATGGCAGGATCTGATGGACCAAGCTGCAGCACTGGAAAAATCTCAGTAACCTCACCAGGAGGAGCAACATGAGCTCGCTCTTATGCACCCTACCAACTTTCATCATTCCGGACTGTATTTTAACTCCATCTCTCTGCCTTGACCCCTCAGCACCCTTTCTTAACCAAAATTTGTCATTCTGTTTTGAAATTTTCAGCTGATCCCCAGTCTCAACATTTCGGGGGGGGCGCGGGTGGGGAGGTGGAGAGACTTCTAGCTTTCCACTACCCTTTGAAGGCCGGGATTTTCCAGCCCCATCGCGGGTGGGACCCACCGTGGGTGAGGCGGTGCCCCAGCCAGAAGTCCATTAACTTGTGGCGGGACCAGAAGATCCCAGCGGCAGGCGGGTGTGGAAAATCCCGCCCTTTGAGCAATGAAGTGCTGCCTGTCATCGACTTTGAACAGCCTGGCTTTAATTTTAAGGTTATGCCCCCTTGTCCTAGATTTTCCCACCAGAAGGTATGATTTCTATCTAGTTCCACTATCAAGTCCTTTAATTATCTTAAACACTTCAATTATGTCATCTCTCAACATTCTATAGTCAAGGGAATACATAACTAGTCGAAGCATACTGATTAATGTCTCCCAAACTACCCAACTCAGCTAAATCCATGACTTCCAATCAACTATGAGATGTACAAGCAGCAGAGTGACCCAAATTGTTTTCAACCTAATTAGACTTCCGTTCAAAAAAGAAGAGTAACAGTCCGTCTCTCAGAGGAAATAGTGATTAGGAATTATAAATCATTTAATAGTAATGCCATACATAATTCAGCACTTAATGCATATATATTTTTCCTTCATACCTTTGAAAATAAGTCTAACTTCTGGGTAAAATAATACAGACAAAATCTATTATCATATTTTACACGTGCATATATGATTCTGTAATTTTATTTTTGTTTCTTTAATTCCTTTCTACAAATAACAAGAAACAACTTGCATTTATCTAGAGCCTTTAATGTGGTAAAGTCCCAAGGGACTTACTAGATCCATCCTTTGCCTTCATGTGAGCAACTCCAAGTGAGATCAGCCACTAGACATCCAATTAGTTATGTAAGCTGCAGGCAGTCTGCCCAACTTCTTGACTAGAATAGATTCCTGACAACAAGTTCAGATTGGTTGGCTAACAGACATGTATTCATAATAGATGCATTTGGATAATGGAACAAGTTACCCAACCATAGATTGATATGACCGGAATTAATGTTGCAAAGATGTTTTATGTCACAATAGGGTAATGCAGGCTAAGTTAAGCATGAGACAAAATAGCATTTAAAACTGCTTAGGGTCTCCGACTCAGTAGAAAGCACCTCAACATTCATTATGACTTGAGTAGAGAGATCAAATTAAATCCTGATACACCCATTGAGAAGTGACAATCAAGTAAATTCTAGCAGTGGAGACTTTTCCCAATCATTAATCCTCCTTTCTTGCAGAATCAGGTTGTTTCTTTATGATAAACTCATTTCTAATCATAGGAGGCCTTTTTACCTCTGCTGGGTACTTTGGACATTTAAGATTTGAGTCTATGATTCCACTCAGCTTTACCTCTAATTGTAGCTGAGAGGAAGAAGGCTGATCAGACATGCCAGTCTATTACAATGCTTGTACTAAAAGGAAAACTACTCAGTAAGATGGGATGGATAAACCCTCCAATATCTAAGCGAGGGTGCCAATAAGCAATCTTCTGTAATGAGATCGTTAGCACGTTGTTTACATCTCACTAACAAATCTTTAGAAAGCACTAATGGAATAGTGTTCAATAAGCAATTTGCTTTTGAGACTATCTAATTTAATTACAAACACAATTGTCCATAATTGTAGTAGTGGGGATTCGTATCATTGATAATTGGTTTAATTTTATTTAAAATTGTATAATAGTTTACTTGTGGAAACAATTCTTACTCTGAGATTAATATAACGCCAAGATATTTGAGTATACTTAACCTATATATAAAACAGAAATGTCTTCAATATGATAAAGGCTTATGATTTTCAATATACTTTCAAAATTAAGATGCAGGGTACAGCGCAGTTGCATGAGGATTGATTTAAATCAAATATATTGTACACGAACAGACTAGGAAAGAAAAATGAATCACAAAAGGTTGACATCTCTCTCTAAAGTTTCTCAATAAGCAGGGATGTTTGTTGGATATGAAAAGGTCATCTGCCAGCAACAGTCGAATTGTTTTGTATTCTAAAAACAAGGAATTAATGCCAAGTTATCATTTTTCATCCGGAGATGCTCAGTTGGCAGTAGGAAACTTAGGTCATTTGTTATGATATAATGATCAAGCAGTGGCCATGAATGCATTAGCTTTGCAATGTTGATACACCATGACTTGTATGAAACCAGCAAACTAATCACCAAACCAATTAGCACTACCCTAACTCCAATAACACCAGAGGCACAAGTTACTTGTTCCCGTCATGCGCTTGGAACTGGAAGAGTTCCACAAAAAAGATCACTTCAAACATAATTGTTTCCATTTTGTAAACCAGCCAAGTCCTAATGTTCAGTGGTACTTGGAATGTAAGGTGTTATACATGAATAGGTTCCAGAGTCATGAATATCACACAATAAAGCTAAAAGTAGAGTTCCTTTGTAGTCCTCAAGTATTTAGTGGGCTTGGTACCATAAATTAAGGAAAAGTTTTTTTAATGGTCACATTAATCACCAAACAATATAACCAGAAGATAACTGTTTATCCTGCATTAGCCATTGGTGAAACCCACAGGGAGTTTCTAAGTAAAAACAGAAAATGCTGGAAAAGCTCAGCAGGTCTGGAAATATCTGTGGAAAGAGAAACAAAGAGTTAACTTCCAAAGAAGGGTTATATTAGACTGGAAACGTTAACTCTGTTTCTCTCTCCACAGATGCTGTCAGATCTGCTGAGTTTTTCCAGAATTTTCTGTTTTTATTTCAGACCTCCAGCATCCGCAGATTTTGCTTTTGTTTAGGAATTTCTAAGTCTTGGCAGTATGCTACAACAATACAAGAAATCATACTTTTTGGTTTACCATTATTAATCAGGCTTTAAAAAGTGGAGAAATACATTTATGTAGCCCCTTTCATTACCTCGGGATGTCCCAAAACCAATGAAGTACTTTTGAAGTGTTGTCACTGAGAACTGTGGGAAATGCAGCAGCTAATTTGTGCACAGCAAGCTCCCACAAGCAATGTGATGATCTGTTTTTGAGGAACAAATAATGGCCAGGACACTGAGGATAATTCCACTGCTCTTCTTTAAGTAACACCATGGGACCTGGGAGATCATGTGAAGCCTAAGTTTAATGTCCTATCTAAATTGTTGGTGGTGGTCTCATGCATGTGTATGGCGATTGAGAGAGATCCTCTCTCTACATTACTGGCTGATGGGACCTTGCTCTCAAAAATTAGGTTAAACTGTCTCGGTCTAACTAGGACTTGTCCAAGTTCACCATCAGGTCCAACTGCTATAGATACCTTCTGCAACCTTTAGTGAATGAAGGACAAAATGTAGTGTTCACTGCAACTTATTTCAGACAGCTTAACAGAGATTTGTTTTTTCTTCACCACATGGAATGTTGGAAATGTTACTTTGGGTTTAATTCAAATGTGGTATAAAATTGTCCCAGAATGAGTGGAGTTGTACTTGATCTATGTCATGAGGTATTAGCGCTATGTATTTTCAGTTTGTTATAAAAACAAATTCTCATTAAGTATATACTTTCCTTAGAGCCCATCGTTACTTTTAAGATGCTGTTTTTTTAATAATGGTTATTTAACATAACCATATTAATCAGCGCAGAATGAATTATGATCCTTTTAACATGCCTTTCCATTGTTGTCTGCATGATGTATGTATTGACTCCAGATTGTTTCATGTACCAATCCTTGGAAAACTGGGTTATTTACAAACCTTATTCCCTGTCTAACTTAAACTGAATTCTGATGCAATGCCATTCACCTGAGATGTTAACTCTGTTTCTCTCTCCATAGATGCTGCAACATCTGCTGAGTATTTCCAGTACTTTCTGTTTTAATCACAACTGCAGCAGTAGTTCTCCATTTCCAATATAGGTGCAATCTAGTGTCACACATTGCATAATGTTTTTATTGCCTTGACAGAAGAGTCACCCTAATACAGTTTCAAGGCTGTACCATCTTGAAGTTCAGAGTTGAAATATAGAACGCCAAAGAGTATTCTGGGGAGCGGAAATCACCAACAATCACTGATGAGTACCATGCAAGGTGGAGGACTTTCAATATTTTGCTGATGAACAGAAAGACCCGTCATCAACCATTAGCAGATCCTCCAAAATACTGCCTTTTTGGGGTACGGCAACTGCTCAAGTAGGTCTTCCATTATATAACAAAGGAACATGTCAGCCAAATTAGGCAGATGCTAGCCCATTGCCCTCCCAGAAATTCAACAACCCGTTGATGATATCCATGCTAGAATCCAATTTGGGATGCCTTAGTACACAGAGACATGGTACGTCGTATCATATGATATGCCACTGGGCTGAATATCATTGGCAGACATTCACCCCTTAGTTAATCTGCTTGCCACAATTGTGGCAAGTATACTGCTATACTGCAAGTAAACTCTATACTGCTTGAAATGTTGCCATTCACTGAAATCTCCTGCAAGGTATTGAGGGCCAATGGTCCCTTCTTTGCAGCCGGAATTACTTCTTTCTCTCTGTGAACAATGGCACCTCCCTAAGTTCAGAGACCCATTAATCATAAACCTGCAAATAGATCAGCTTTACTTTTAATGCGCTCTGAAATGGCAAGTCCGTAGCTGTAAAAACAATTGCAATAGAAGGCCCATCACTATCCTTTTAGGGTAAATAGGGATGTACAGGAAATGCAGCCCACACTCCACAAACAAATTTGAAAAAAATGTAATATTGAAGCCATGTGAACCAATTCAAATTTAATGATATTCTTTTTAAGAAGTCCAGTGGCACAATGGGTAGCATCCCTCTGGCTGAGCCAGAAGCTCCAGGTTTGAGTCCCATCCCACAGGACTTGATGATCACGGAAGTTGTGTTCATAATGTGGCCAAACAGGTTAAATGTCAAGCTGCAAATCCTTCCAGGACACACCAATGGCAGCCAGTAAGAGCAGGAGAGATTCCTGGTGAGCCAAGTGATGGAAAGCAATTCGGAGCCTCTACCATCACTATCCATAGCTCAGACTATAACATGCATGTTGCCATAGCAACTCAGACTCCATGAGTGAAGTGTAACACACCACTCTCTTTTAATCACTGTTTATCTTTTGCACATAACGCTACAGTATGGATTACAGATATTGTGCAGAGAAGTGTATTCTTATTTGTACTGATTTAGTAGGTTAACTTAATCTATAGTAGTGAAGACTAAGTATATTTACATGTTAACTTTAAAGTGTAAATCAATATTTAATTTACCTGCTATATTGTTAAAGTGTTCTGCTCACTTAAGTCTCCAATCTCACCTTTTCTCTATACTCCAGCCTTTCAATCTGATTTTATAAATAACTGGATGCTCTTCACCTTTTTGGGCTGCCTGAAGGAAGAAGACGGCTCAGTAAAGTCATCACAGTCCGACATTTTGAGGATCTGCAAATCCTTCTGTGCCGGATTATATGATGTGAAGCCCACAGACATCACGGCCTCCCAGTCCTTCCTGTCCTCTATCACGGAGGTCTTAGACGACAGTACACTGGAGAATCTGGACAAAGCGCTAACTCCTGACGAACTGACTGAGGCCCTTGACTCCTTCGAGAAGAGTAAAACTCCCAGAAGCGACGGCTTGCCAGCGGAGTTGTATTTGGCTCTGTGGGACTGGATCGGCCCAGACCTGCTAGAAGTATACGAGAGTATGCTCCTGGCCGGCAGTATGTCAGAATCCATGAGGAAAGGCATTATCACCCTCATCTACAAGCACAAGGGGGAAAGGGAGGAAATTAGAAATTGGCGACCCATTTCACTGTTGAATGTGGACTATAAAATTCTGTCCAAGGTCAAATCAGCTCTGGAATTGGTGATCCACCCTGACCAGACCTGCACTGTGCCGGACAGGAAGATCTCTGACAGCCTTGTGCTGCTCAGGGATGCGATTGCCTATGTACAGGACAGGGGTGTGGACACCAGCCTGGATCAGGAGAAGGCCTTTGACAGAATATCACACACCTACATTGTGGATGTGTTCTCCAAAATGGGGTTTGGGGAGGGAATTCGCAATTGGATCCAACTGCTCTACACTAACATCAGTAGCGCAGTCTCAATCAATGGGTGGGAATCAGATAGCTTTCCTATTAAATCTGGAGTCAGGCAGGGCTGCCCTCTCTCACCTGTTCTTTTCGTGTGTTGCACAGAACCCTTTGCTGAGTCCATCAGGAAGGATCTGGGCATAAGAGGAGTGACGATCCCAGGCAGTGGAGGCACCCAGATCAAAGCCTCCCTGTACATGGACGATGTTGCCGTCTTCTGCTCGGATCCACTGTCGGTGCACAGACTTATCCACGTCTGCGACCAGTTCGAACTGGCCTCGGGAGCCAAGGTAAATCGTGGGAAGAGTGAGGCCATGTTCTTTGGGAACTGGGCTGACTGATCCTTTGTCCCCTTCACTGTCAGGGCTGACGGTCTGAAGGTGCTGGGGATATGGTTCGGAGGGACCAGGGCACGCGTTAGAAACTGGAAGGAGCGAGTGTCTATGGTGAAAAGGAAACTGGGCATGTGGGAGCGACGCTCCCTCTCCATTGCGGGTAAGAACCTGGTCATCAGGTGTGAGGCACTCTCGCTGTTGCTGTATGTGGCGCAGGTCTGGCCCATTCCACACTCCTGTGTGGTGGCGATCACCCGAGCCATCTTCCGCTTTATCTGGAGGTTGAAAATGGATCGTGTCCGCAGGGACACGATGTACAAGCCTCTAGATAAAGGGGGATAAAACGTGCCCAACATCGCCCTCATACTGATGACCACCTTTGTGAGCGGCTGCATCAAGCGGTGCGTAGACGCTCAGTATGCAAACACCAAGTGTCACTACATGCTGAAGTTCTACCTGTCCCCGGTGTTGCGAAGGATGGGTCTGGCCACAATGCCGCGGAACGCTCCAAGTAGTTGGACCGTGCCGTACCACCTGTCCCTCGTGGGAAAATTTATGCAGAGAAACACCTTCGACCACAAGTCCATCAGGCAGTGGTCGGCACGTAACGTCTTAAAGGCCCTGAGGGAAAAGGAGAGGGTGGATCCTGTGGGTCTCACCCCCTCTGCACGTTGCCCTCGAGGTGGCTGTGGTGGGGAAGAGACCGTTGTTCACCTCCTTGTAGATTGTGGCTTTGCGAAGAAGGTCTGGAGAGAGATGCAGTGGTTGCTGTCGAGGTTCATCCCGAGCAGCTCTGTGACAGAGGACTCTGTGCTCTACGGGCTGTTCCCAGGGACACACACCGAGACAAACATCAACTGCAGCTGGAGGATCATCAACTCGGTGAAAGACGCTCTTTGGTCTGCCCGAAACTTGTTGGTTTTCCAGCGCAAAGAGTTGTCCCCGACCGAGTGTTGCAGACTGGCACATTCCAAGGTCCAGGACTACGTGCTGAGGGACACAGTTAAGCTTGGGGCAGCTGCCGCAAAGACGCAATGGGGAAGGGTCGCTGCCTAAGACCTTTCTGCCACAGTGCACTGGGGGGCTGGGAACTGTGGAGAACCCCTCAGGCTGTACAGATTAAAATGTATGTCTGCAATGATTGAAATATTCATTGTTTGTTCTGATACACCTTGTGATTCATGTTGTAAAAGTTGAACCTGATTGTATTTTTGTAATGGTGATTTGAAATGGTTCGAAATGTTTTTGAAGATTTATGAATAAAGTATATTTTTGTAAAAAAAAAGCTCTTCACCTTTTTGGGTACACTGTAACAGTTTCTGAAATAGCCAGTTCCACAAGGACTCCTTTTTCCTTTACCTTGTGCATTCTACTGATTTCATGTATTGACGTCAAGGTTACTCTTGAGCTATGCCAGTTTCTACATGAAAGTGAATAGGTAAAGGTATCAAGGAATTTGGAACAATGGCAAGTAAATGGAGTTAAGGCCCAGCTCAGTGATCCTGAAGAGAAGTAAAATCTGGTGGGCACTGGCAATCTAGGAATGTTTGAATCCTACAGGATGTGGGATATCTGCGTGTGCAGAAAAATACAAGTCTGCAACAACAACTTGCATTTATATGATGCCTGTAACAGAGATCTTGGAGGGTTTCAGCTTGGAATTAGAAGGTCACATAAGATCCCCACTTAAGAGATTTGTGGTGAGACTGTTTAAAGAGGCCATTAGAGTTACCTGAAAATTTATCTCACAGTTGATTATGAGTTGGGCATGGTAGCTGTCCTGTCACAAATTTGAGTATTATGTGCTGCATTCTGGATTTCTATTTGGCTAATAATGGAAAGCTAGGTGTTTCCACATCAGAAATGAGTGATAATCATTGATAATCAACTCAGGTTACCCTTGCACATGTCCTAGTGATTGGAAAAGCACACTGACAAAGGCCTGGTGCAGAATCCTCACATACATATTCTGTTTTTAGGAATACCATGGCACAATGGGGGAAAAAAAAGGTACACAAAGTAGGATGTAAAAATAATTGAATTGTGGAGGGAACAATTATAACTTTAGAAGGATGGAAGTCCTCAGATTAGTGTAACATGTGAGGGAGAAATGAATTCAAAGAACTTTTGTGTGTTACTTGCAGGGTTTTGGGGAAAGAGCAGGAGGACATGAGATTAGCTAGATAGCACAGGCACGATGGGCTGAATGGCCTCTTTGTGCTGCATGTTTCAATGTTCAGTATCTTGTGTGCATTATGGAAGCTAATTACCTATCAGTTTTCAAAGTAGCCTGACTGATGAGAGTTTGGATGTACATATGATGTGATTTAGGATGAACAAGATGAATTTCAAACAAACATCTGCAATCCAACTCGACAAATTGGTTTCCTTGAACGTATGGTGAACCTTTGACCTAAACATTGATTAAATCCATAGGGCTTGTAGAAATGTGACCTGACACCTTGGAACATGTAATCAAGCAGTCTGCACAATGTTATAAGCCATGAGAGCTAAGTTTAAATGGTTTATAGACATGACTCGAACTCTAAGGTTAATTTATAATCCATGGTTTATGGTTTCCTATTATTTTTCTAATGTATATTATTTGCAGGGCCAATCATTTTTATGCTGCTTTGAGCATGATCTTATGCACTGCATCCTTGACAGATGATACAGTTCACAAAATGGCAGTAGCGGCACGGGGTTTCATCAAAACAGTATCTCCTTTAGGTGCCTAGGTGGCTCGATGAATAAATGCATGACCCAGTGTGCAACTGAGTCAAACAGACTAGGAAAGTCCAGATAAAAGCAAAGTACTGCAGATGCTGGAAATCTGAAACAAAAACAGAAAACGCTGCTAAAAGTTCAGCAGGTCTGACAGCATTTGTGGAGAGAGAAACAGTGTTTCAAGTCCATATTACTCTTCTTCAGAGCAGGAGGAAACTCCAGGATTGATCTCTTGGTGTGTGTGTACTGCATTAGTTGATTGGACTTTAAGAGGAGGTATGGGTACTATGATGGTCTCAGTGCCAGGACGGGAGGGGGTTCAGAAAATTGGAGCCTGAGCAGAGTGAGCAACTTGCTACATTCTTTACATGTGAGATTGACTGAGGAGCAGGAATTACTCACCATTTAGGTCAGTATATTTGTTGGTGATAGGCATGTTTCTCCCAAGTGTGGCTGGCACCGGCTGTCTAATGGCAAACCAACTTTACAGTGCAGGCCTCAAACAGGTTTTAAACCCCTTATTAGGATATGGAAAAGGCTTCATGCCTGTTTGAGACTTGGGCACTGCACGACCAAATTTTGTATTCTCCCAATATGAAGGACAGTGGATTTCTAGCTGGAAATGATTGTGCTTCTCCTGTCCACCATTCTGGGGCCTCAATAGGTCTGATAGGGTCCATAAATGGGTGCTGTATGACCAAATTTATAATCTGTGTGTTTCTTTGTGATCAGTTGAAACTTGCAAATGGTTAATGTTGGGAGGTCAGCCATAAGGATATTGAGGAAATCGAGCCTTGAAGTGATGAAGGAGTAAGTTAGAGTCTTTGCCATCTGAAGGGGAAGAACAGAAAAGGGGAAGACAACATAATGGATTGTAATGAATCATAGAACTTGGATTAGTATGGTAAGTACCATTTGGTCCACACATGTGTTTTTGCAGCTCTCCAGAATCCTCAGGCTGTCTTCTAAAGTCTCCCTCTAGGTTAATTGAAGGAATCTATTCTCATACATCTAATGGTTCCTCCTGGAGGCAACAAAATAAAGTGAGTGTGAAGGAGGAAGCTGAGATTGGGGTAGAAAAGAACACAAGGTTCCACACTCCCTGATTCACCATGAGATGACTGCTGGGGAGGCTGGTAGACTCGTGGCCAGAGACTCTGAGACTCTGAGGTGCTGAGAAGATGGTTCTGAATTTTGCCAAAGCTCAGCTGGAGGAAGTTTCTCTCTGACAGGCCATTTGAGAGTCCAGTAATTACCTTTGGGTCATGAAAGAGACAGTGAGGTGGAGCAGGTTGTGGCCAGTATTCATGTCAACCATGGACTATACAAGAGCTAGAATAATTGTCCAGCTATGGCTCAGAGTCCAATTTACAAAGCCAGATTTGATGACTGAGACATGGTGGTGATAGCAGGTGGCGTGCTGAGAAAATAAATGATGTTTTTTAATCCATGGGGCAGCCAATTATAACACAATGTCAACAAAGAGCATAACAATACTGGAGAAATTAATGTCCAGCATAGTAAAGATGTGAAAAGATGCCAGAAAACCTTTCACAACACAGTGCAAGAACACTACATCATGACAACGTTACTTCAAGACCCCAATAATAGAGAAATACGTTATGCCATATGAGCACACAGGTGGGTGTATACATACAATGTGTGTGTGTATATGTTTTGTATGTAAAATGTGTATGTGTGCGTTAATTGTTTTTAATGACTGTGATAAATCAGTTTCCGTACTTGTGCCAGAATACTGTCTTCCTGTGTGGATATATAATACTTCTTCATTATTGACAGTGTGAATGAATAAATTTCAAACCACCCGCATCAATCTCTAGCACTTTTATTTCAAAGACAGAAGTAGCACGCTACAGAAATGCAAGAAAGCAACAAGTGGCAGAGCCTCCAGGAGGAATGTATGAGAATAGATTCCTTCAACTAACCTAGAGGGAGACTTTAGAAGACAGGATTCTGGAGAGCTGCACAAACACATGTGTGGACCAAATGGTACTTACCATACTAATCCAAGTTCTATGATTCATTACAATTGTCCCATCATGGTTCATGGAGTGACAATAAAATACTAAATGAATAAGATATTTAAATAAGATGATTCTTTCTCTGTTCTTTTTAAAGAGCAAGAAGGATTAAGATCCCAGCAAAGCAAGACTTGACTATATGTCAGCTGTAGCTTGGTGGGCACTGCGCTAGCTTCAAGGTTGTGTGTTCAAGTCTCACTCTAGAGACCATATGCACAAATATTTAAGCTGACACTCCAGTGCAGAGAAAGCTTGAATTTATATAGCATCTTTCACAACTTCACCATGCCCCAAAGTCCTTTACGGCTAATTAAGTACTTTTGAAGTCACGATAATGATGTAAACAGGAAGCAGCAATGTAATAGTGACCAGATAAAGGCAAAATACTGCGGATGCTGGAAATCTGAAACAAAAACAAAAAGTACTGGAAAATCTCAGCAGGTCTGACAGCATCTGTAGAGAAAAAGACAGAGTTAATGTCTCGAGTCTGTATGACTCTTCAGAACCAAAGAAAAGTAAAAGTATGGTGAAATATATACTGTTTAAGAGAGGTGGGACAGGTGAGGCTGGATAGAAGGCCAGCAATAGATGGAGACAAAGGAGAGATTGCAAAAGACGTCATAAACAAAAGGTCGAAGGGGTGTTGATGCTGGTGATACTGGCTGAAGGAGGTGCTAATGGTGACATTAAGAGTAGAAAGCAGAATGAGCAAGTGACAGATGGCCCTAGTAGGGTTGGGGTGGGGGGAGGGGATGGTGTGGGAAAAAGATCGAAATAGGCTAAAAGGTGGGAATAAAATAATGAATAAAAATGGAAATAAATTTTAAAAATAATAATAAAAATAACTGGGAAAATATATATATATATAAATTTAAAAATAAATATTTGAAAAGGGGGATGAGCAGATAAACTAGTTTAACAATGTTGGTTGAGGAATAAATATTGACCCCAGACACAAGCTCCTCTATTCTTCTTCAAATGGTGCCATCGGATCTTCTACATTCGTCTGAGAGGGCAGACAGGGTCTCAGTTTAGCATCTCATCCAAAAGATGGCAGCTTTGTTGGGGGGGAGGGTGGTTTCAGCCTGGATTATGTTCTCAAGTCTCAATTGAACTAAGGATAGAATTCAGGCTCTGCCTGGAGTGTTTAATTGTTCTGTATTTGATTATGTGAGCCTGGTAACTGGTAACCGGTAACTATGCTTACTGTACTTGATTGGTTAAGCCTGGGTGTGGACTCGGAGATAAGTAAACAGACAAAGAAGCTACTAGAAGCTAAACTGGAAGGCATTTAAAACATTGTATAAAACACTGCAGATAAAGTTCCTGCACACTTAGAAACTAGTGCCACCTGCAATGCTTTGAGACTAATCAAATATATAAAGTATACAACACTAAATAAAGAAGTCTAGGAGTCAGCAAAATGATGACCTTTTGTCAGGCCCTAGCCAGTACAGGAACAGTCAGATAAGAGAGAGCAATGCATGACACATGGTCAAGAGGGGAAAGCTCAGTTTTCTGGAGCACTGGAACCAGTTATAGGGCACAGTATATGATACTGATTGAGTAACCTTTTTCTGAACGGAAGGACCAGTATCCTCATGGAAACATTAACAATAGAACGTCAGGCAGCTTAAGACAATGGTCCAGATTTTGCTGGAGTGAGGCATCCCAGATGAGTATCATTAGACTTTTACTTTCAACCGTCAACTTAAAGATGCTAGAAGTTCTAGCTGATAATGCTGCATCAACGGTATCTGTAACCTTAGTGAATGGTGGGACCAACAGTGTACCTCTTTAAGCAATGAGGTTTAAGGATCGAGAAAGAGACAGAGGAATGACCAAAAAAGAGGGGAATTATATGTAAACCAGGTACAGATAAAGAAATAAAAGAATGACTGGATTGAAAGAGAGAAAGTAAAAGAGACAGGGAAAGAAAAAAAACAATTTTTAAATCTTTAAGAAGAATTTACTACACGCAGAATTGACAATAAAACAGGTTAAATATTTCTCATTCTAGGCTGGAGAGATTGATTGTCATTGCATTAACAATTATCATGTCATTATAAGGGTACTTAGGCTGTTTATTGCTAGCTCTAACATCCTGCAATGTGTCTCTTGTCCAAGTCAACTAAATTCTTCGAATTAGCGGGAGAGGTCAAGAGCGAGTTGCTGTTTTTGTGAGGCTAACTGCAGAGTATGCATATTGGCCGGCAAATTGTGCCAATCTGTAATTCACAGAGTGTCTCTTCCTCACCACAAGTTGCTGGTGATTTACACATTAGTAAAGGACTGCGCCGTTAAGCTCTCTGTTATTTTTACAGTAAATTCTGGGCCAGCATCATGTCTCGAGGCCATAAGGATATATATAGAATTGTGGTCCAAACAGACCTCATTTAGATTTAGCTGAGGAATAGCAAGAAATCAAGCACAACACTGAACTGCCAAATAATGGAGAGGAATAGAAAATACTCAACTTGCAGATAGAATTATAATGTAATAGATTTTGCTGATCAAAGATAAATTGAAATAGGGAAAACATTTGCAGCAAGAATGGGAAAGTGTTTTTGCATGTATTTGGGGGCATTTTCATGCTTAACATGTTACTGGTCTAATGAGGTAAAAAGGGCAATTTGACTCAGTTCTAGATAATCAAATTGAACAAGTCGACAGTCCGAAAGAGTGAAACATTTGGTGAACAATGACCATAACAAAATTAAATTCAGTTCAAGAATAGAAAAGGGAAAAGAAAGGTCAAGGGCAAGACTGGAAAAAATAATCAAATTACAATGAGCTAAAAAGAGACCTTGACTAGATTAAGTGACAAGAAAAATTGTCAAACCAAGCCATAAATCATTGATGGGAAATATTTAAACAGAAACCTACTGAGAAAGTGCGTTGCAATAAGAAAATAGGGAGTGTGGCAAAAGCTGAGGTTCTAGAGGTGAATAGGAAGATTAGATCAAATTTGAAACTTAAAAAAGAAGTGATAATAAAGAATATAGAAAGGGTACAAAATTGCAATTGAAAAGGCTAAGAGAGGGTATGGGAAAATTGACAAAAGAACAAGGAGCATTAAAAAGGCTTTCTATTGACGCATCTGTTAGTAAGAAACTGGTCTACATGGGGGTAGATCAGCTAAACAATGATAGAGACAAACTCCTGAAGAGAATGACAAAAAAAAAAACAGGTATATTGCCATGTTTTTGTCAAACGAGATGACCACTGAGGTTTTAGAACCGCCTGAGTTGGTTGTAGGACAGTTAATGGAGTTTACACACAAAGAGAAATTAAACTAAAGAAGCTAAAGAGAAAGCTTGTATTTATATTGGACGTTTCATGTCTTCTTGATGTCCCAAAGTGCTTTACAGCCAATTAATAGTGTACCCACTGTTATTTCATAGGCAACTGCATGCTGAAGCCATAGTAAAAGAAACAGTAGATGAAGACAGGTGTCAAAGTAGAAGGTTAAATGGTGAAGATAGTGAGATTTTCAGTTGACCAGATCCTAGTTGCAAGCACAGCAGAAGATCTACAGGTACTAATGAATCAAGTGAATGAAGTGATGAAAGCTTATGGAATGAAAATTAATACAAAAGATTGGAAGAAATAATGATGGGAAAGCAGAGGTCAAGTTAAATGGTCAACAGCTGGAACACATAATCACAATTTAAGTACTTGGGAAGCAACTTGTCAGAAGATGGCCACTGTCATAAAGAATCAGAGCTAGGATAGCAATGGCAAAGCATGCATTCTCCAAACATAAGGAATTACTCCTCATAGGAATGAGTGGAGGTCTTAAACAAAGGATTGCCAGGACTGTGATTTGGAGTTTAAAAACAAAAAACTGTGGATGCTGGAAATCCAAAACAAAAACAGAAACAGAAATACCTGGAAAAACTCAACAGGTCTGGCAGCATCAGCGGAGAAGAGCACAGCTGACATTTTGAGTCCTCATGACCCTTCAACAGAACTAAGTAAAGTTAGGAAAGGGGTGAAATATAAGCTGGTTTAAAGGGGGTGGGGGGGGTGGTTGTTGGGACAAGCAGCCAGTGATAGGTGGAGATAACCAAAAGCTGTCACAGACAAAAGAACAAAGAGGTGTTGAAGGTGGTGGTATTATCTAAAGGAATGTGCTAATTAAGAGTATAAAACAGGACAGATAAGGAAATTTGGTTTGGAGTGTCTTGTTGTAGGGGGCTGAAAGGTGGACCTTGAGAAAAGTGGACAACCAAAGGCTAGAAAGTTGTGAAACATGGTTCTGGAGCAGATTGGAGTGGGTCACTTGGAGAGAACACAAGAGCAATAAAGAAGTTCTCAGGGTGATGGAGGAGGAAAGATTATTAGTGAATATCATCAAGAAAAGACAACAAGGTTGGATTGGCCATATTCTAAGTCAAGAGAACGTGATTGAATGAAGATTAGAGGGAATTAGACCGAGAGGGGGGTAAGCAAATGCTGATATTGGACAACATGAGAATGGGATTGAATGAAGATTAGAGGGAATTAGACCGAGAGAGGGGTAAGCGAATGCTGATATTGGACAGCATGAGAATGGGATTGAGTGAAGATTAGAGGGAATTAGACCGAGAGGGGGGAAAGCGAATGCTGATATTGGACAACATGAGAATAGGATGCCCCTATGAGCAATTGAAGAGGAAAGTGCAAGAACACGGGGTGTGAGGAAATGAGCAGGGGACCTGCCCTTCGGCAGATCACTGCTACAACAATCTCCCTGGAGAAGAATTAATGGAGGGTAATCTCCCTGGAGAAAATTTAATGGAGGGTAATCTCACCATTCATCTCTAGAACACCAACCTTTGACACACTCCCCGTTTCCTTATTGGAATACATTTTGATTTATTTGCTTCTGCTTAAATATTATATGGCTAGTCCAGTTCAGTTTCTGGTCCACTATCAACCATCCTGGGGGTAACCATTGGAATAGCTATATAAATACTGTGGCTACAAGAACAGGTCAGAGGCTAGGAATCCTGTGGCGAGCAACTCAACTCCTGACTCCCAAAAACTTGTCCACCATCTACAAGTCAGGAGTGTAATGGAATACTCTCCACTTGCCTGGATGAATGCAGCTCCAACAACATTCAAGAAGCTCGACACCATCCAGGACAAAGCGGCTCACTTGATTGGCACCCCATCCACAAACATTCGTTCCCCCCACCAACAACGCACAGTGGCAGCAGTCTGTACCATGCACTATAGGAACTCACCAAGCCTCCTTAGACAGAACCTTCCAAATCCACAACCACTGCTATCTAGAAGGGCAAGGGCAGTATAAACATGGGAACACCACCACCTGGAAGTTAATCCCTTCAAGCCACTCACAATCCTGACTTGGAAATATATCGCCGTTCCTTCACTGTCATTGGGTCAAATCCTGAAACTCCCTAACAGCACTGTGGGTGTACCTACACCACATGGACTGCAGCGGTTCAAGAAGGCAGCTCACCACCACTTTCTCAAGGGAAATTAGGGATGGACAATAAGTGCTGGCCCAGCCAGTGAGGCCCACATCCCAAGAATGAATAAAAAAAATTTCCCATTCCAAAATTCTTTTGAAAGGAAAATTGTGCTAGAGGATTGAAGGTTGCCAAATTTCACAATTCTTCCCAAAATAAAGGAGACAGAGATAAGCTGGACAACAATAGGACATTTAGGGCAGAATTGTCCACGCCTGCTGGTGTCGGGCTTGTTCGGTGGCACGAGGAGACAATATGGCGAGAAGGTCAAAAACCGGCTTCACGACGTCGTGAAACCAGTTTGCAATTGTCCACTCCGCCTGCTCATGACGGGTCACCTTTCCCACCATTAGACATCGGAACCTTACTGTAATATATCAGCATATAATTGTAAGGCCATTCCGCCGGAATCTCTGGATCGTCCACCCACATCAGTGTGACTATATACCAAGCTGTTTCACAACAGTGTATAAAAGGCGTACACTTGGTGGGCTGCACTTTGAGAGGGACCCGGAGGTGAGTGCACAGTGACGTTGTGCAGCGCTCGCAAGGGACACCTGCTGGACTTCAAGGTTGAGGCACATTGGGGCTGGAGTGGGGGGGGGGTGGGGGGGTGCAAAGGCTGCCCTCCGGTTGAGGCAACTTTGGGGAGGTGGGGCAAAGGCTGCCCTGTGATTGAGGTGACTTTGGTGGGGAGGCAAAGGCTGCTCTGCACTTGAGGCGACTTTGGAGAGGCAGGGGCAAAGGCTGCCCTGCAGGTGACGGTAGTGCACAAGCACATGCAGGGTCGGGGGTTAGGGGGCATGGATGAGGGAAGTGGCCATACCAGAGCATGAAGACGATGGATAAGCGAGTGACTGAAGCACCTGGCTGGGCAGAGGGAGGAAGCACTCTCAGGGTGCCCACAATGCCGCCGAAGAGCCACAGTGAGCTGTTGTTTGTCGGTGCCTAGCTAGACCCAGGGTGTATAGTCGCCACCTTTCATTCCTGCAGATGACCAAGAACCAGTGTTGCCAAAGATTGTGCATGTCTAGGGAACTGGTCGATCACATCTGCCAACTATTGTAGGATTTGGTGCCACGTGGACATGGAGGGCATCCACTGCCAGTGGCAGTGGAAGTGACAGCAGTGCTCAATTTCTACACCGGTGGCTCCTATTAAGGCTCCACAGGTGACCTCTGTGGGATCTCACAGGCCTCCACCCACAAATGCATCCATGAGGTCACGAATGCCATTTCGCAAGGGCACACAACTTTGTGCATTTTGCCCGGGACCAGGACAGCCAGAATGCAAGAGCGATTGGATTTGCCTAGATCTCGGGTTTCCCACAGGTGCAGGGTGTCATTGACTGCACTCATGTGGTGCTCAGGTCTCCATCGCTACATGCGGTCAACAATGTCAACCACAAGGAGTTCCACTCGCTGAATGTGCAGCTGGTGTGCGACCACCATAAATGCATCCTGCAGGTATGCACAGGTTTCCAGGGAGTGTGCACGACACCTACATTTTCAGTCGGTCTCAGATCCCTGACCTCTTCCAGGGTCCACAGAGGCTGCAGGGACAAGGGCTACCCATAGAGGACGTGGCCGATGACACCCATGCGACGGCCTCAGACTGCAGCAGATGATTGGGATGCCGAAAATGAGGCTCTGGTGCCTGGTCCGGTCTGCTGAACCCTGCAGTACTGTCCACAGAGGGTGTTACATATCATCATTGCCCATTGCTCCCTTTACAGCCTGGCGCTGCTACAGGGAGAGGAGCTGGCTGAGGAGGAGATGGAGGAGTCGGAGGTCTCCTCAGATGAGGAGGACGTTGATGAGGATGAGGAAGTTCTCGAAAGCAGTGATGACCTGGGTGAAGCCCTCGAACTGGCCAGGCGAGGCAGGTTCACCCGGGAGGCCGTCACAGCTGCTAGATTTGTGGAGGATGATGGCGACATACAGTGAGGAGACCCCATAGATCCTCACATTGCATCTGTGAATGTTTGACTCCAGTCTGGCTCATGGTAGTGCACATACCCTTCTGTGATAAGGCTCCTGTCATGGAGACGCAGTGGAGACCCTAATAGTCACTCAATTGCAAGAGGGTGATGAAGACATGCAGTGAGGACACTCCATGGATCTTCGCATAGCCTCTGAGAATGTCTGACTCCTGTCTGGCCGAGGGCAGCTCGCTTGCGCTCTGTGATCAGGGTCATATCATAGAGACGCAGCCATGAAAATTTAGAAGCACCTGATCTTTTGTCCACCTTCAGCACCTGAGCCCTTCAGGAGCACAGCATCACTGGGCACAGATGCTGTTGTGATGGAGGCCAGCCCCTCCTTAAAGGTGCTGAGAGCACACAGAGGGAATGATGGAACTCTGTGACACCTGCCCCCGACATTCAGGCAACAATGACAAGCACTGCCGAGGTGCAGTAATGTGTCCAGGGAGTCTGAGGTTGGACCATTACTTTGATCTGAAGACTACACAAAGCACAGGGAAGAGGCCCTGGACTGACACACCTGCTTTTATCTTGCGCAGAAAGGGTTCACGCCTGAGTGACAAGAACACTGCTCATCAGAATAAGGAGCCATAGGCAGGAAGACATTCTTGGGGGTTTATTGACAATGGTGGACGTTATGTACAAGTGATTAACACCCGTGCCCAGGCTGTGCAACTACATCTTCTTAACTCTCCTAACCTTGCCACTATGTCTTGCTGCTCCCTGGCCATCCACAGCGGAGGTGAAGGCAGCCTGCTGACTGTGATACCCTGTTTGTGATGACCTTGGTGGGCGTCCTCTGGAGGGCAGAGACCTGGAGGGCCCCGGCCTGCTTTCAGGGTCCTGCTGTGTGGCAGTGGCCCCCCTCCTCGAGCTGTGGAGCTGGAGCTGCTGGGGTTACAGTAAAAGGAGATTTGGATGGGCCGGACAATCCCTGAGCCACCTGAGTGGATGGCCCACGGGTTTGCACCTGCTGATCCTCCTCTCTATGGGTGCCCAAGGGCCCCTGGCTGACTCTGTGAGTGGAAGGGGTAGCTAGAGTGAGATTGAGCTGCCCAGCACCCCTCTCCATGTACACACTGTGCAGACCAACAATGGAGTTCAGCCTGAGCAACAGTGCAGGAGTGACGTCCTAGACCAAGGTCTATATGGTGGCTGCCATCCTACCAGCATTGACTTCGGTGCATTGGCAAGCTGGTGCTATCATCTCAGCCTGAAGCAGACAGATTCCTCCATCGTGCCTTGTAATCTGAGGAGTGCAGCGGACATCCCTTCCTGATGTTCCCGAGCTTGTCTTTGCAACTGTGACATGACCGACTCCAGAGGCTCCTCATCTGACTCGGACTCAGCAATGTTCTGGCCTCCAGCGGCCCTCCAAGTGCCGGGGACCTGTGAATGTCCCTGTCTCCGCCTGCTGTGGATCACCAGATTGTGATCCTGCGGCTGCTCTAAAGCTAGATCCCACCAAAGTGTGTGTCTCTGTGTTGGGGAGGGTGTGGGTGAGGGCTGTGAGGGGTCTTCAGGGAGGGTGCCTTCAGATTCCTCTTCAGAGGTTTCTCCGGGACTTGATTGGAGGCCCTGGGTCATGGACTCTGTCAGCTGTTTCCCAGATGTGCCTGCGAAAGCAAGTGGAGATAATTAGTGCATGGCAATGGCCTGTTAAACAGGACACATCACTCGCAGCGTGGTTGTCTGATGGATGTTGCACTGCTGGATCCTCACTTGGTAGAGCACCACCGACCTCATCATCAGCGCAGGAGTGGTCCAGATTGTCGCCAGACAGCTGGATGGCTCTGTTTTCAAAGTCCATGAGGACCTTGTTGTCAGGCATTCCTCCACCAGTAAGCGACCTCTCCCTCTTGTGTGCTAGCTTGCCCTGCATAAATAGAGATGGAGAGAGTGTAAGCAGGATGCCTGCCAGCTCAGATGATGAGTATGCCTGGCCTGTATGGGTGGTGAGTGGTCCCATGGACAGGATGAGGACAGTGACGGTGAGTGTGAGAGAGTGAATGGTGATGTCCCTTGAACTGGCAGTGAGTGAGGGCCCTGTGGATGTGTGATGTGCTTGTGAGTGTGTGAGTTGAGAGGGATGAGAAGAGTGACTTACCCTGGCAGAACGGAGGAGATCATTCATCCTCTTGTGGCACTGGGTGGCTGTCCTCTTGCAGGGTGTTGGCGCTGACCACCGCTGCCACCACCTCGCAAGCTGGATTGGTGACATTGCTACCCATCCTGCAGCCAGAGCGCGGTAAAGGACATCACAGCGAGCCTCCAATGCATCAAAAGACCCTCGAGGGATGCGTCATTGAACCTGGGGGCTGCAGTCTTTTTGCCTTTCAGGGTCATGTCTTCTTTGCAGCCGTCCTGGACTGGAAACACTGAGAGGTGTGCGCATGGCTGGACTTTAAGTATGGCGTCCGGCGTGATGAAGTGGCGAGGTGACGGCATGGTGGGCAAATGAGAGCCTGCCTGCCATGGAAACATGAATGTATAATTAATGCGGTGAGTTTGGACGATATGGTGTGAAAAGCCACCATTGTGGCCTGTGGGCAAAACGTCTGTAGTTGGTTAGAATGTGGAACTCATGGAGTAGCTGAGGTGAATCGCACATGAAGTACCTGAGGCGAATAGCAAAGAAAGTTAGATAATCGCATGAGGGGAGAAAGAAATAGAAGGATATGGTGGTAACATTAGGTGAAGTAGACGGTGGAGGGGGGGGAGACTAATGTGGAGAATAAACACCAGCATAGACCAGCTGGGCTGAATGGCCTATTTCTATGTTGTAAATTCTTGTCAATAAGGACAAGTTGGTGTATATGTCTCTACTTGAGCTGCCTTATAGAATTCTTCGAAGAAATAACAGAAGGGTTAAATGATGGGTGTGGTTTATTTTGATTTGATAATTAAAACATAGAATCAGAAAATCAAAGAACATCAGAGCACAGAAAGAGACTTCCTGTTTCTTGTACAAATAGTTCCTGTTGCTGAACTACGCTTTCATGAGTCAATTTATCCTGTCACTTAATTTAGGAAAAGTTCATTTTATCTTCCTTTGTTTTGCTGATCAAACACCATGTCCTCAGATTTACTTTTATCTGCTCCAACCCTTAAACTAAATCTAATGACATTATGATTGCTGTGTTACATTTCACTCAGTGAGTCGGGGTTGCTGTGGCAACATGCACTTTTAACTGCATGTTGTACACTGGAGCTATGGATAGTGATGGTAGAGGCTCCAACTTTCTTTCCAACACATGGCTGACCAGGAATCTCTCCTGCTCTGACCGCCTGCCTTTGGCCTGTGTTGGAAGGATTTGCAGGTTGATAATCAACCTGTTTGGCTTGTGTTATGAATGCACCTTCCTTGGTCATCAAGTCCTGGGCTGGGATTCCAACCTGGTGCTTCTTACTCAGAGGCAGGGATGCTACCCACTGCAGCACAAGACCTTCATGACATTACGATTACCACTTCTCAAATATTCCACTATCTTTAAGTTATCTTCTGGCTCCACATTATGACCCAAACCAAGTAAAGTGCATCCTTCCGTGTCGGAGTAGTAACATCATTAGGCTCTTCACAGGAGCATAACAATTTGACACTGAGCCATGTAAGGAGATATTGGCTTTGAGGACCAAAAGCTTGGCCAAAGGGTTAGGTTCTAAAGGATGTCTTAAAGCAGGAAAGCGAGGCAGAGAGGTTTAGGGTGGGTATTCCAGAGCTTGGGGCCCAGGCGCTTGACTGGTGGAGCAACTAAAATCAGGACTACTCAAAAGGCCAGAATTAGATAAGTGCAAATATCTCAGAGGGTTTGGGGGCTGGAGGTAGTTACAGAGATAGGGAGGGGCAAGGCCATGGAAGGATTTGAAATCAAGGATGAGAATTTTAAAATCAAGCCATTGCTTGACTGGGAGTCAATGTAGGTCAGAAAGCACAAGGTGATAGGTGAATGGGATTTGGTGCAAGTAAGGATATGGTCAGCAGGGCTTTGAGTGACCTCAAGTTCACAGAGGGTAGTCCAGCCAGGAGTGCATTGGAATAGTGAAGTTTTGAAATAACAAAGGCACGAATGAGGGTTCCAGCAGCATTTGAGGCGGGGGCGAAGTGGGCAATATTTTGGAGGTGGGAATAGGCGGTCTTAGTGATGGTGCGAACATGAAGTTGGAAGCTCATCTCCAGGTCAAATATGACACCAAGGTTGCAAACAGTCTGGTTTATTCTCAGACATTTGTCAGAGAGAGACAGAGACAATGAGAAGCAGATCTGAATTTGTGTAAAATAGCTTCTTTGACCACAATGGCCCAGATCTTCTGGTCTCCGGATGGTCAGAGTTAAGAGTCTGAGACTTTGGAGGGTTCTGACTTATTTACCTGGATAGTTAGAGAAAAAAAAAACCCTGTTCTGTGTTCCACTGAGTTACCACTGGTTCACCATATAACTGACCCCAAAATCACTGTCACTGACCCACTTCCTGATTCCCCGTTTGACCCCCCCCAACCCAGACTATTGCCCCTGGGCCCCCGACAGCCCCTCAATCTGACCTGACTAGACCACAACACCCAACTCCCCCTCCCAACCCCACCTGGCCCAACGCCCACCTGACTCTCCAACCCACCAACCCCCTGACTACCTGACCCAACCTGATTCCTCCAACCCAACCTGACTAACCCTGACCCACATAATCGTTCACCCACCTGCCACCCTACCCACCTGCCACCATGTCACCCTACCCCGCTTACCTTACCCACTTACCTTAGCCATCCTACCCTTTACCCACTCTACTCCCTTTAGCCCCTTAACTCAGCATCCTATCCCTTACCCCCCATATCCCCTTACCCACTTAATTTATCCACCCTGGCTCTTTATCCATTCTCCCCGCTTACACACTTAACTTCTCTCTCTAACTTTTCAAAGGAGCTTTGGAGTGTTTAAACTCTTTACTTACCAGAATACGACAGCTAGTGGCGTAAAAAGGGGGCATGGCTTCTGTGCAGATTCTCTGCGCTGCTCCCTTCAAGGTTTGCTGCACTGAGTCAGTTGTGAAGGATCTTCCATCGGGAGGCTAGCCAGAAAAATCAGAGAAAGGTAAGTGTGTATCAGAAAGATGGTTTCAGATCCTGATCAGAAGATCTGGGCCAATATTTTAACTCTTTCCATCTACTTTTCCTACAGGAGTATCTAGATTAATGCAATGCTTCAGCTCCTTATTCCTTTTAACATTCCTTTATAAACAAATATCTTGTTCCTTCTTAAAGGTCTCTACTTTTAAGGACACTTACGAATTTTACGGATTCTGCTTCAACAGAGTTTATGCCCGAGAATTTGACCTCCCGACCACCCTTTAACAGATGATTATTCTGACTCTGTGTGAAGAGAATTCTGTTTCTGGTTTAGTTGTGTTGGCATCACAGACTGATATCCATATTCTGCCAACATTTATATGGGTAGGTCTAGCTAAACCATGCACAAATGACCCAATGAAATGTTAGTCCTGATAATGAAAGCTTTTAAATGAAAATAATCTAAAGATTTAATTAATTATCTTAAATTAATATCAAACTAATTAAATTATAAGATATAATGTAAATACATAATATTAATACAACTAAATCAAATTTCTTTAATTATCTTAAATCGGTGTCCATTTATTATCATCAGTAGCCAGTGGAAATGATCTCTCACAACTTCTCTTACTTTGTATTATTGACCCCTAGATGGTCAAAGACAAGGAAAGAAGACACAGAAAAATACCTGTTTCATTTTCACCATCCATAGGCACTGACATATCAGTGTGTGACAGCAGATCTCTGAAAAGCTCTTCTAGACATATACATGGATAATCCTCTGTGCAAGGACACTATAGAATCTAGCATGGTGTGAAATGGCCACATTACAAGTCCTTATAATGCACTCAGAGTTCTTGTAGTAATTTTAGGTCACAAATTTCATTAACATGTGAAGAAAGCTGTTTCTTAAACCATGATGCACAAAGCATGTAAGGGACAGTGAGGGACAGGAGGAGGACAGTCAAGTTTGATATCACATGAATAGCAGTTCAGTAGTCCCTCTTCTTGACTGGATATTATGTTTGATATGCCAAGCTTCTTCACTCAGCAGAACTCCCCATCAAGAATTATGCCGATCCTGACAGACCTTCAATAACTTATTCAAGCTCCTCAGGTGTGAGATTGAACAGTTTGGATTGGAAAGTTACTAGTCCATTGTGCTCACTTCTGATTATGTCCTTTCCCAAAATCGATGTGCTGCACTTCCAGCAGATCTCACTGAATGAGACACCTAGGGCAAAGATACGGCTTATGGAAATTAAGGGGCAAGATGCAAGGATATAAAGGTGGCTAATGACTGGTAAGCAAATGGTGAAAAGATGATTTTTGAACTGGATGGATGTGCTGTGTGATTTCCACAAGGGTCCATGTTGCGATCATTCTTGTCTCTCACAGATGTAAATAACCTGGACTTCAGAATTGAGGGAACATATCCAAATTTGCTAACGGTACAAGCTTGTGACATTTGGAAAATGATGATGTGATGACTGCCACAAATGCGTTTCAATGTGGAAAAATATGAACTAATATATGTTGGAAGTAAGAATAGAAAAAGGAAATATATCTGAAATGGTAATGGAGTAGAAGAGCAGATATCTTGGTTATTAAAGGTGGTAACATAAGTAGATAAGGCCACACAAAAGACAGAAAGAACCATTGGTTTTGTATCTAGAAGCATCCATGAACAATGACATTGTTTTGAATTATCCAAGACCATAGGCTGCAGTTGGAGCGTTGAGTACAGATTTTGAAGCCAAACTATAGGAAGGAAATAAAAGTAATTGAAAATGTACAGTGTAAGTTCACAAAGATGTTACAATGAATGAGGTGGTCAGCAAAAAGAGAAGTCTGCAGTATGCAGTGAGTTCCACTGGTAATTCAGTGTAAATGACTGCATCTGCAGATCTTCATGGACCAAGATTATAGTTCCATCATAGCCACAGTTCCATCTTGCACTGGTCCTTATCTTTATACCAAGGTAATTGACTCTGGTGCAGTGAATTAACTATCTGAGATAGTTTGCTTTGTAGTGGAGGTCCTGCATCTCCAATTCACGATCTCCTCTTACTTCTGTCTCCTGTGTGATGCTGCCAGTTGCCACTGAAGTCATAAAGTAAACGAAAACCACTCTGTACTGTTCATTTACAATATATCCATACCTTGCCCCTCGTTTGCATGACTTGCCTTTATTCTGAATGCAGGACTCCCATTTCATTTGTATCCCCTCCTGGACAATACTGCTCCATTTTCTCAGGATAGGCCTTCAAAAACGTTTTCAATGAACTCATTTTTTTTTACCTTTTTGCTAATTTATATGACATTCATTTAAAAATTGGAATAAGACTGAGAGTAACACGAAAGTAAAGATGGAATGTTTATTACTATTTTCAATCAGTCATGCTAACTTGCTTAATTATCCACTTTTTCATTTAAATTCACATCAAGAGGGAAATATATTCCTTAATGATCTGAATTAATAACTTGCATTCAAGTGTTATCATTTAGGGCTTACCTGTATTTCATGCCGATGAATTAATAAATAAGATTCACCAATGGGCAAAATGCAGATCAATAATTTATTATTGTGTAAGTATGCCTAGCAAACAACACTGTTGCACCTCAAAAGTAATTTTCTGTGTCTTAGCTTTATAATTCCTGTCCTTGTCTTCAAACCTCTCTATGGCCTCACCCCTCCCCATCTCTGTAATCTTCTTCGGCCCCAAAACCCTCTGAAATATCTGCACTCATCAAATTCTAGCCTCATATGCATCCTTAATTTTAATTGCTCTACCACTGGTGGCTGTGCCTTCAGTTGCCTGAACCTCAAGTTCTGGAATCCCTCCCTACATCTCTCCACCTCTCTACCGCTCTTTCCTCAAGATGCTCCTTAAAACCTACCTCCTTTGACCAAGCCTTTGGTCATCTGGCCTAGTATCTCCTTATGTGGCTTGGCGGCATACTATTTTATAATGCTCCTGTGAAGCACCTTGGGACGTTTTATTACATTAAAGGTGCTATATAAATATAAGTTGTTGTTACTGTATGTAAAGCGATTAAAAGTGTGATAAAGAGAAAATACGTTTTCTTCCTTTGGACTTGAATTCCAATGTGCCTTTGCAGTAGCTTCCTGCACAAGCCCTTCCACTTTGCCTGGATTTCCATCTCCATAAAACATTTCTGAGGGAGACAGACCTGTATGAGGTGGAACCTCAGTCTATCCCATTTGGGTCCCTTTGCAAGAAGGCTCTTAGGCCCTTATGTGACTGGCACTGGAGCCAAAGTGCACATACCAAGTGGCTAAATGTGATCTACTCTTCCAGCCCATCTTCACATTAATGGGCACCCCAGGCCCAACCTTGGTAGCTTAGGTGTGGTTTTTTTTCATTCATTTATGGGATGTGGGCACTGCTGGTTGGCCAAAGTCTATTGCTCAACCTAATTGCCCTGGGAAGATGGTGGTGAGCTGCCTTCTTGAACCGCTGCAGTCCATGTAGTGTAGGTACACCCACAGTGCTTTTAAGGAGGGAGTTCCAGGATTTTGACCCAGTGACAGTGAAGGAACGGCAATATATTTCCAAGTCAAGATGGTGAATGACTTTGAGGGGAACTTCCAGGTGATGGTGTTCTTGCCTGTCGGCTGCTGTTCTCCTTCTAGATGGTAGAGGTCATGGGTTTGGAAGGTGCTGTCTAAGGAGCCTTGGTGAATTCTTGCAGTGCATCTTGTAGATGGTACACACTGCTGCCACTGTGCGTCAATAGTGGAGGGAATGAATATTTGTAGATGGGGTGCCAATCAAGCCGGTTGCTTTGTCCTGGATGGTGTCAAGCTTCTTGAGTGTTGTTGCAGCTACACTCATCCAGGCAAATGGAGAGTATTCCATCACATTCCTGACTTGTGCCTTGTAGATGGTGGACAGGCGTTGGGGAGTCGGGAAGTGAGTTACTCGCTGTAGGATTCCTAGCCCCTGACCTGGTCTTGTAGCCACAGTATTTATACAGCTAGTCCAGTTCAGTTTTTGGTCAATGGTAACCCCCCAGGATGTTGATAGTGGGGGATCCAGCAATGTTAATGCATTGAGTGTCAAGGAATGATGGTTAGATTCTCTCTTGTTGGAGATCGTCAGTGCCTGGCGCTGGTGTGATGTGAATGTTACTTGCCATTTGTCAGCCCAAACTTGGATAATTGTCCAGGTCTTGCTGCATTTGGACATGGATTGCTTTAGTATTTGAGGAGTTGCAAATGATGTTGAACATTGTACAATCAGCAAACATTCCCCACTTCAGGCCTTATGATGGACAGAAGGTCACTGATGAAGCAGCTGAATATGGTTGGGCCTAGGACACTATCCTGAGGAACTCCTGCAGTGATGTCCTGGAGCTGAGATCATTGATCTCCAACAGGCACAACCATCTTCCTTTGTGCCAGGTATGACTCCAACTGGTGGAAAATGTTCCCCCTGATTTCCATTGATTCCAGTTTTGCTAGGGCTCCTTGATGTCACGCTCGGTCAAAAGCTGCCTTGATGTCAAGGGTAGTCACTCTCACCTCACCTGTGTCTGCCTGTAATATTTATATTATGGAACCTGATCGCAGACAATCCGCCAGGTTCAGCAGCAGTGATTTCTTCCTTTCTTCCTCTCTCCCTCCCTCCGTCTGTCAGTATATAAGGTACTGTATGAAATAAAAATGCCAGTCTCATTATGTTTGAAGCAATAATTAGAGGTGATTAATGATAAAAGGTTCTGTTGCTTTCACTTGTAATGAAGAATCACTTTTTGACTGTACTGTCTGTTAACGCTGAATCTTGATAAATGTGCTGTTATTAATTGATATGTTAGTCTTGGCCAGTACTGAAGTATTCATTTGTTACAATGGTATTTTTGTGTAGTGCACTGTTTGTGATATTAGTCTTGTCTAGTCAGAAAGATTGTTGTGTTATTATATGCAAGGTCTGTCTTTTCCATTCCTTAAGAGTTAATTTGTTACTAAGTGTTTGTCCAATCCAAAGAATTGGTGCTCCTCTCCTCTGAAGAGTCATGCGGACTCGAAACGTTAACTGTGTTCCTCTCCACCGATGCTGCCAGACTTGCTGAGTTTATCCAGGTATTTTTGTTTTTGTTTTTGTTTTGGATTTCCAGCATCCACAGTTCTTTGCTTTTATCCCAAAGAATTGGTGTATTGACATGTCTATTACAGAGGAGGAACCTATTTCTGTGTGCTTATATGAAGGATTAGTTACTATTATATGGTATGTTACAACCATTTTCACTTAGATAGCGCTCTTTGTAGGTGCATTGGCATTCACAAGAAATATCTCAGAGCACTTAACAAATTTAAAATGGGTTCCAACAGGAATAAAATCAATAAAGAAAACTTGCTTTCAGAGGCTTTTCACAGTCCCAAAGCATTTAATAGCCAATGACGTGCTTTTTAAAGTGTATTCATCATTGCAATTTTGGAAACGTAACACACAATGTATTCACAGCAAGTTTTGCGTGTTGGTTGAAGTACAGGTGTTAGGCCAGGACACTGGGGAAATCTCCCCTGCTCTTCTTTGAGATAACACCATGGAATCTTTTACATCCACCTGAGAGAAAAGCCTAGTATCTCACCTTAAAGGTGGCACCTCCAACAGTGTGGGACTCCCTGTGCTGCACTAAGGTGTCAGCCTAGATTTTGTCCTAAAGTCTCTGAGGTGGGACTGGAACCCGCAACCTCCTGAGTCAGTGGCAACAGTGCTACAACAGAGCCAAGGCAGATATCTAGAAAAGTGAAACTTAGATAAGAATGGAGATCAAAATCATGGGCAAAGGAAAATTTTGGGAGTCAGAGGAGAGAGAATAACAAGACAAGGTGGTTTTATTAATAGTCAGCTTTAAAAGTAAAGGAAAGGGAATGGGTAATTGAACTGTAATCTAAAATTAGAGGAATGAAAGATGCAGGCTGGGATGACCGATTGAAAAAGATCATTCAGACTGGATGAAGGAAGTCATGGAGATATGGTCCAGTGCGAAAGATCAGTCAGTGATTATGAATTGCACGACTCCTGTCTAGTCTGAAGGACTAATGTGTTCTTGTAAGATGTGTTACTGTTGTCCAAAACTTTTAATTATTTTACTGATGATAACTGATCTGTTTTGTTGTTGCTATCTGTGGTGTGGACTGCTTGGACACCATGGTCAGGATATTTTGGATGACAGGGTTTCCCATCCTGCCTTTTGAAGAGTCAGTGGGGTAGGAATTCTGGACATGATGGGCTGAATGGCCCTCTTCTGTGCTGTAAATGTCTATGAGTCTACCCTGCAGCCATTTTACGCTCAAATGAGTGCCAAATGGCTGCAGTTGGGACTTCTGCCTCTCATTCAGGAGGAAGTCCTGACTTGGAGAATGCCAGCCAAACTGACTGGCCAGCAGACCTCTGGTCCCTGCAGCAACAGAAGCTGCAGTGACCAGAAGCGGAAGTTCACAAAGACGATGGAGCCTAAGTCCCAGAGTGGAGGAAAGGATGAGCCTTTGGGAGCTCAGGGCAGGGAGGGTTGGGAAGATCTGTGGGGGCGGGTGGTGGATAGTGGAGGATAGGGATTTCAAGGAGAGGACAGTGGTGGAGGGAGGTCCAGCAGCCACTGGACCTTAAGGAGGCATACTTAAAGTTGGAAGGGAGCTTCTGATGGAGGGTCTCTTTCTCCCCCTCCCCCACCGGCCCACCCACCCACCCCCCCCCCCCCCCACCCATACAACCTCCCGAGGCCTAAGGCCAATCATTTTCGGGCTTCCAAAGCTCCCAAAAAATCCTCCTGGCAGCCTAAAAATGAAGGCTGGGTGAGAAACGGCCCATAAGTGGTCAATAACTGGCTATTTAAGGGCCTCAACTGGGGCAAGAGCGGGCGGCCCATCCAAGGCCTTGCCTGTCCAAGTGTAAAATCATTGAGAGGTCAGGGCAGGTGGAAACCTAGCGGGAAGCCCATTTGTCTTATTTCACACTCCCCCCCCCTCCCCCTGCCTAAAAACCAGCCAGCGATGGAGTGTGAAATTCAGGCCCATGAAGCAGTTTTGTAGAAGTTACCAAGAACTCCTTATTAACATTACTGAACTATGGACATATTTCCGTATAGGGTATGGAGAGGACTCCAGGCTTTGTCCTTACATGTTGCTGCCTATCCCAAAATTGACTAAGCCCTAGGTCATATGCCTTCTTACATCTCCGGTGTACTGTACTCAATGCCATGTTAGCCCTTAAGATACCGAATCCTTCCACTACATTAACATTAATAATTTTATAGTGATGTCATTACAAAGCAACTCAGTTCCTTACACTCTGATTACTGTATCTATGTGCAGATTTAGGTTACATGGTCTATTTAAGTGGGTATCCCTGCTAATCAGTGACTGGATCTGGATCAATTGCATATGATTACCATGTCATCAGTGGTGGTGTGTTACAGTTCACTCAGGGACATACGAACATACAAATTAGGAGCAGGAGTAGGCCTTTGACCTCTTGAGCCTGCTCCACCATTCAATAAGATCATGGCTGATCTGATTGTGGCCTCAACTCCCCATTCCGTCTACCCCTGTATTTCCTTGTTAGTCAAGGATTTATCTCCCTCTGTCTTAAAAATATTCAATGGCCCTGCCTCTACCACTCTCTGGGGAAGAGAATTCCACAGATTCATGATTATCTGATAGCAAAAATGTCTCCTCATCTCTGTCTTAAATGCAAGACCCTTTACAAGGATTTATCTCCCTCTGTCTTAAAAATATTCAATGACCCTGCGCCTACCATTCTCTGGGGAAGAGAGTTCCACAGATTCATGATCATCTGATAGCAAACATTTCTCCTCATCTCTGTCTTAAATGCAAGATCCTTAGTGTCCCATAGTTCTGGTCTCTCCCATAAGGGAAAACATCCTTTCAGCATCCATTCTGTCAAGCCCCCTCAGGATCTTATATGTTTTAATGAGATCACCCCTCATTCTTCTAAACTTCAATGGATACAGGCCCAAACTGTCTAACCTTTCCTCATAAGATAACCCACTCAACCCAGTGATCAGTTGATTGAACCTTCTCTGAACTGCTTCTAATGCAATGATGTCCTTTCTTAAATAAGGAAACCAAGACTGTACATAGTACTCTGGATGTGGCCTAACCAATGCCCTGTAAAACTGTAGCTAAAACATCTCTACTTTTGTATTCTATTCCCCCACCTTGGAATAAATGCCAACATTCCATGTGCCTTCCTAATCACTTGCTGTACTGCAAACTAACCTTTTGTGATTCACGTATCCGGACACCTAGATCCCTCTGTACTGCAGAGTTCTGTAATCTCTCTCTATTTGAATAATCTGCTGCTTTTCTATTCTTCCTGCCAAAGTGGACAAGTTCACATTTTCCCACATGACACTCCATCTGCCAAATTTTTGCCACTCACTTAACCTATCTATATCCCTATGCAGGCTCCTTATGTCCTCTTCACAACTTACTTTCCTACCTATCTTTGAGTCATCAGCAAACTTAGCAACCATACATTCAGTCCCATCATCCAAATCATTGATATAGATTGTAAATAGTTAAGGCCCCAACACTGATCCCTGTGGCACTCCACTCATTACATCTTGCCAACACAAAAAGGACACATTTCTGCTTATGCTCTGTTTCCTGTTAGCTAACCAATCCTCCATCCATGCTAATATGTTATTCCTTACACCATGAGCTCTTATTTTGCATGATACCCTTTGATGTGGCACCTTATCAAATGTCTTTTGTAAATCTAAGTAGAGCTCACCCATAGGTTCCTCTTTATCCACATTGCTAGTCACTTCTTCATAGAACTGGAATAAATTAGTCAAAAATGATTTCTCTTTCATAACATCATGATGGCTCTGTCTGATTGGAATAAGATTTTCTAAGTGCGCAGCTATAAGCCCCTTAATAATAGGGTCCGGCATTTTCCCTATGACAATTTATAAGCCAACTGGCCTGTAATTTCCTGGTTTCTGTCTCCCTCCTTTCTTGAATATTGGAGTTATAGACACTGTTTTCCATTCTGATGGGATCTTTCCAGAACCTGGGGAACTTTGGAAATTTAAAGCCAAAGCATCTTCTATCTCAGCAGCCTCTTCTTTTTGGGCCAGGGGATGAAGTCCATCAGGACCTGGGCACTTGTTATTTTCTAGTTCTAACAATTTTCTCAGTACCCCTTCCCTGGTGATTGTAATTTTTTTAAGTTCCTCCCTCCTTTTCACCTGGTTCACAATTATTTCTGGGATGTTATTTTTTTCCTCTAAAGTGAAGAAATTTCTGTTCAATTCATCTGTAATTTCCTTATTTTCCATTATTAGTTCCCCTGACTCACTCCCTAAGGGACCAATGCTCACTTTACTTACTCTTTTCCTTTTTAAATATCTGGAGAAACTCTTACCATTTGTTTTTACATTTCTAGCTGGCTTTCTCTCATACTCTAATTTCTCCCTCCTTATTATTCTTTTAGTCATTCTTTGCTGTTTTTCTATTCTGTCCGATCTTCTGACATGCCACAAACCTTTGTGGAATTATATGCTTTTCCTTTCAATTTGATACTATGTTCATGAGTGAGATGAAATATTTCCTTAAATGTCTGCCGCCACATCTCTACTGACCTATCTCTTAATCTTTTTTTAGTTTATTCATGGGATGTGGGTGCCACTGGCTAGGCCAGCATTTATTGCTCACCCCTAACTACCCTTGTTCAGAGGGTATTTAAGAGCCAACCACATTGCTGTAGGTCTGGAGTCACATGTAGGCCAGACCAGGTAATCATGGCAGATTCCCTTCCCTAAAGGACATTTGTGAAACAGATGGGTTTCTCTGACAACCGGCAATGGTTTTGTTGCCATCATCAGACTTTTAATCCTAATTTCCTTTTAGCCAGCTCTGTCTTCATACTCTCAGAATTCCCTTAGTTAAGTTTAAAATACTAGTCTTAGACCCAATCTTCTTTCCCTCCAAATGAATGCAGAATTAAGTCATGTTATGATCACAGCTACCTTGGGTCACCTTTATTATGAGCTCATTACGTAACCTGCCTCATTGCACATTATCAGATCTAGAAAAGCCTGGTTGGCTGTAGAATGTTCTGAGTCCAAGCTGCTGTGGCAACATGCACTTTTTACATGCATGTTGTAGTCTGGAGCTGTGGATAGTGATGGTAGAGGCTCCAACATTCTTTCCATCACATGGCTGACCAGGAATCTCTCCCGCTCTTACCATCAGCCATTGGAGTGTGTTGGAAGGATTTGCAGGTTGAAAATTAACCTGTTTGGCCATGTTATGAACACACCTTCCATGGCCATCAAATCTTGGGATGGGACTTGAACGTAGGGCATCTATTTCAGAGGCAGGGACACTACCCACTGCACCGCAAGGCCATGTTGTGCTGCCAAGATCATTTTCAAAAAATGTTATCACATTAAAACTAGTATTTATTGAAATGTTAGTACAGGAGATGAGAGAAGGGGAATTTACACCCATCATGTGGCAGATCACAGTGCCATGTATATTCATTGGCTACATATAATAAAAGCAAAATACTGCTGCTGTTGGAAATTGCAGAATCAAATCTAGTGTTGGACACTGTGTTTTGAGTTTTGCAAGCACGGGCTTGTTGGGTATGGTCTGTACCTTGCCCGTTGCAAACAGTGGAAAGGATATGCTGTCTGATACAATCTGCCAGTCTTTGGGACATATGGCCTACATACCTAGCATCACACTGGTACTGAAATTCATATACCATATTATTCATTTGTGTGGTAGGTGAACTCAAAACACAATGTCCAACATTAGATATGATTCTGCGATTGGACAACATTTGCGGTAATAATCCTCAATGTGCTAAGAATTATGCTGACAATCAATATAAGATTTTCAGTTGGACTCGCAGTGTGGCACATTTGCCTGTACTAGAAGTTACATATATTAATGCACAGGGCTCTGTTCTTTGTAGACAGAAAGACCATGTACACACATTACACCTATTTCAACTAAACAAACTAAATGACAGCCATTCGCTGGTTCATTCCTCAGGGCATTGCTTGACCAATCGGAGTCAAGCTGCCTGGTTTAAATCTCAAACAATACCTGACAGTTAACTGTCAGTCACAATCAACTGGTGCATCCTCTATGGCAATGCCTCTAGCACTCAGATTCCACTTGCCAACCAATCAGCATTGTCTTCTCATACAGTATAAATTTGTTGTTTCCCTTGACATTGCCACTTTCTTACAAATTGTCCTGATGAGTGCTGGATGAAAAGCTTCGACATAAGAATCTCGTCAATACTCAAGTTCTGTACTACCAAATGATTAGTTCTTGGCTTCTTGCATTGAGAAGCTGCCTTTAAATTCCATCCCTCAATCAGTCAATGTTCCCACATCTAAAACTTCTTTAAAATACCAAAGAGCACTTTGATGGACGATCCCTACACCTGAAGGGGACTGGCATGTGCCTGGTCTGTTTCCATCGGGTCAGATGGAAGGGAAACTAATATGGGAGGGCTAGACAGTGGGGACTGTGGATTTCCATCACTAGCTCACTGCGTAGGGGATCCTAACGTGCTTTCCTGTTCATTTTCTATCTTAAAGGCTCTGGTTCCAATTGCTGAAGGGACTTAAACATCGAGAAACCTCAGTGAATTGTTAAAATGTGCTTCTCTTTTTTTAACTGGAAGTCCCAGGAAATGTGAGTAGGTCTCAACCATTGGCCCCAGTATCGGGAGCAGTGAAGCTTCAGGGAGAATCTAGGAATGGATGCCCAAATTTTATGGAGACACGGGTATGTGGAGGTCCTTTAGAGAACCCCCACTTGTTAATTACTTGTCATGAAGGCGTGTGCAGAGTTCTGCTCTAGGTTCGTTTCTCTTTCATCTTTTCTCCAGGTTACATGGGTCACTACAATGTTGGTGATCATATCAATCATCATTTTTTGGATTTGACGGTGGTTTTATAATGGATGCCTGTAGCTGTTAACCCTCCCCATTTATCTGGGCAGGGGATGGCCTGATACACTCTGGCTTGCATGCACTTCTGGCTGGGATCTTTTGTAGCCAAGAAGTCCTGGAGTGGACTTAAACCTGGGCCCTTCTGGCTCAGATGCAGGAGAGCTACTCCCTGTGTCACTCCAGCTTTCTCAAGTCCTTCTGTAGTGTCTTCCGTAAAGGTAGGGATAAACCTGATGAAAGGTCTTTAAGTATATGAAATGGGTTGGTGGGGTAGACTTAGATGTTTCCACTTGTAGGGAGTCAAGAACTAGGGGTCATAAATATGAGATAGCCCCTAATAAATCCAATGGGGAATTCAGGAGAAACTTCACCCAGGGATTGATGAGAGTGTGGAACTCACTATCAAAAGGGGTTATTACTCTCTAAGTGCCATACCCAGTGATATACATGACCGTGGATTTCCAAGTCTTCCAATCATTGCATCAGTGGATGCCCTGGTTGTTGGCGTTCTGGTTCGGCCAGTCTGTGGTAATTATGGTTTTCTCTAATGTGTAATATACCTTTAAGAAGAATGTTGCTAAGGAAGATCACATGATCTTTAATACCCATTGGAGAGTAGCACGGGCTACCTCTGTAGTTAGTAGTTAGTAGTGTAGAGATAGAGTTTGAAGTAAAAGCACCCATGTAGTTGCTGCTGAGTACCTTTGTAGATAAACTAGAAGCTTTCCACCTGCTGGTCAACTCTATCAATAGTAGCAACTTGGTCACTTCTCACAACAAACTGACGATGAGGATAAAACAAGATTAACAGAAGAAACCAAGTGAAACGAAATTAACATTCTATCTCACACAGTAATTGTAAGCAGAAGTCCATTCGAATCAAAGAAGTAATCCCCTCTCAGGATGCCGCAATTCGGAAGAATTGATCCTTGCAAACCAAGCACGGATGATTGGTCTTGTTACATTAAATGCCTCTTGTCCTTTTTCCAAGTGAGCGAGATTATGGGGGAAGAGAAGAGACGAGCGATCCTCTTAAGTACTTCTGGGAATAAAACCTATGGCTTGATTCAAAGTTTGATGGCATCCAGTGTTTGAAACATTTGAATGAATTGGTGGACATCGTGAAGGGTCATTATCAACTGAAGTCCTCAGTAACGATGCAAAGGTTCATATTTAACTTGAGAAATAGAGCCCCAGGGAGACAGTTGCTTGTTCTGTGGCAAGTTTGAAGCAGTTAACAGAACATTGTCAGTTTGGTACATCTCCAAACGACATGCTCAGAGATCGTTTAGTGGGCGGTGTGAATGAGAACACGATTCAGAAGAAATTGTTATCCGAAGCAAATTTGGATTTCAAGAAGGCGCTAGAGATAGCACTGGCCATGGAGAGCACAGTAAGAGATTCAAAAGCTTTACAGGACATGCAAAATGATCTGTCTTCCACATCGGACAGGAAACCACAGCCAAAAAGGGCACAAAAATGCAAGCCTCTGCGAAAAGTGGGAAACAGCCCCCGCTAGCCAGAAAATTAGAAAAAATATATCTGGGGAACATCAATTAAATTTGGACGAAATAGCTGCCCAGTTAAAAACATACTCAGGGGGAGACATTCAAGTCAGAGGCATAAGTAGAGTAACTGTCCATTATGGAGGCCAATCGGCAAAGCTACCCTTGATGGTGGTAGAATGCGAGGGACCGAGCCTCCTTGGGTGAAACTGGCTAAAGGAGATTAAGTTAGAATGGGCTGAAATTTTCCAGTTTAGAGCAAGTGGGTTACCAGAGCCACTTAGAAAGTATGTCACAGTCTTCAAGGACGAACTTGGGAAGATCCAGGGGCTGCAGGCAAAAATTCATGTTGATCCAGAGGCAACACCCTGATTCATGCAGATGAGGTCAGTACCTTACGCACTGCCAGAAAAGGTCAACAGCTAACTGGACAGACTAGAAAAACTGGGCATTATGCAACCTGTTCAGTTCTTAGAATGGGCTGCAACCATTGTCTCTGTCCTTAAACCTGACCAAAGCATCCAAATTTGTGGAGACTACAAATTGATGGTTAATAAAGTATCTAAACTAGACAGACAGCGCATACCAAAAATTGAAGACCTGTATGCCAAATTGGTAGGCAGAACCACCTACATGAAGCTTGATATGAGTCATGCTTATCAACAACTAGAGTTAGATAATGTCTCCCAAGAATTTGTCACAATTAATACCCACAAAGGGTTGTACCATTATACTCAATTGTCTTTCAGCGTCTTCTCAACTTGCGCCATCTTCCAGAGAACAATGGAAAGTTTACTGCAGGGACTGCCCCAGGTTGTAGTCTATTTAGACGATGTATTGGTGACAGGATTCACTGAAAAAGGGCATTTGGCAAACTTAGAAGAAGTCTTAAAACATTTCTAGGAAACTGGAGTGCAGTTAAAAAAAAAGTCCATGTTCCAAGCGAGTGAGGTAATTTATTTGGGTCACCCGGTAGATTCACAGGGCCTCCACCTGATTCAGGAGAAAGTGAGTGCCACAATAGAGGCACCTGCACCAAAGAATGCCTCAGAGCTCACATCATTCCCAGGAATGATCAATTATTATGGGTTGTTCTTACCCAATTTGTCTACAGAACTGGAAACCCTACATTATCTACTCAAAAAGAACCAACATTAGTCTTGGGAGGCGCCCCAGAAAGAAGCTTTCATAAAGGTGAAACAATTGTTGCACTCGTCCAAACTATAAGTACTTTATGACAGGAAGAAAGAATTAGTGTTAACATGTGATGCATCCAGCTATGGAGTGGGAGCGGCACTCCCTCATCAGATGGACGATGGTGCGGAATAGCCAATAGGTTACATATCAAGGCCACTCAACACAGTAGAAAAAGGATACTCACATATAGAAAAAGAAGGCCTGTCAATCATCTTCGGTGTCAAGAAATTTCACCAGTCTATATACAGTCGCCATTTTACAATCATTTCACACCACTTGCCATTACTAGGATTATTCAGCAAGGACAAGGCTATACCACCCATAGTCTTGGCTAGAATACAATGATGGGCTTTAATCCTAGCAGCTTATGAGTATTCTTTCGTACATAGGCCTGGCAGTCAAATCGCAAACACTGATGCACTGAGTCATTTGCTTTTACAAGAAAACGATGAGGGTGTCCCCGTTCCATAGGAACTTATTTTATTGTTAAATTTCTTATATTCCTCACCGGTATGTGCTCGACAGATCAGAGACTGGACAAGTTGGGACCCAGTCCTATCTCAAGTACAACAACTAGTGCTACATGGTTGGTCACAACAGCCTGTATCTGACGAAATGAAACCGTACTTTAACAGAAGACATGAAATAACCAGCCAGGATGGTATCTTATTGCAGGGAGGGCCAGTGATAGTACCTATAAAGGGAAGGGAGCCACGTCTAATTGAAATAAATAGCACACATCCAGGAATATCCCAAATGAAGAGCATAGCTCGCAGCTACTTATGGTGGCCTGGAATGGATGGAAAAATAGAGAGTTTAATGAAGAATTGTGTGCAATGTCAGCAACTGCAAAAGTTACCTTCAAAAGCTCCGTTACACCCTTGGGAGTGGCCAGGAAGACCATGGGTGCAATTATACATTGACTATGTGGGACCTTTCATGGGGACAATGATTCTGCTCATTGTTGATGCCCATTTTCAAAACAGATGGACATATATGAGGTGAAGTCACCAACATCTTCTGCTACAGTAGAAAAGCTACATCAAAGTTTTGCCATTAAAAGGCTACCAGAAGTAGTCATTCCTAATAATGGCATGGCATTTATGAGAGCTGAGTTTCAATGGTTTATCAGCCTCAATAGTATCACTTGTAAAAACTGCACCGTACAACCCTTCCTCAAATGGACTGGCCGAAAGGGCGTTCAAACATTCAAGGCAGGCATGAAGAAGCTAACTGGAGATTCCTTAGCATCCAAGCTAGCACGCTTTCTTTTCCATTATAGGACCACCCGTTACACAACTAGAGGTGTCACACCTGCAAAGTTAGTGTTGAAACGCCATCTCAGGTCAAGATTGAGCTTAATAATGCCGAATTTAGAGGGGAAGGTGGAAAGGAGTCAGGGAAGCCAGAAAACTAGACATGACTGGCATAGTGTGAGAGGAAATTTACTGTGGGAGAGACGATATACATGAAAATCTTTGGAGATGGATGGTTGAGCCATAAAGAAACACATGGATCATCTAAGGAAGAGCAAAACAAATCACCAAGAAATGATTCCATCAGTGTTCACAACTGGGTCAGTTTTTCCTGTTGAGGGAACACAACCCAGGTACAAACATGTCTGATTTTCCTGTAAGAGTTGTGGACACAGACCTTCAGGTGCCCACTGAAGCATTTGATTTTCAGGCAACTCCGGAAAAGGAGGTTCCTGACAAAGCATCTGAAATTGTAGAGCTGAAATGTTCTACACACCTAAGGAAACCACCGGAGACACTGAATTTGTAAATTACCTACCTGTGTAAATATTTTGCTATCTTAAGGAAATTGTACTTGTAAATATATGTATATCCGAGTAAAGGGGGAGGGATGTGATAATCATGGTTTTTTCTAATGGGTAATATACCTTTACGAAGAATGTCATTCAGGAAGATCACATGATCTTTAATACCCAATAGGAGAGTAGTGCGGGCTACCTTTGTAGTTAGTAGTTAGTAGGGTAGAGATAGAGTTTGAAGTGAAAGCACAGGTGTAGTTGCTGCTGAGTACCTTTGTAGATAAGCTAGAAGTTGTCCACCTAAGAAGTCAACTCTATCAATAGTACCAACTTGGCCACCTTCCACAACAAACTGGCAATAAGGTTCCAACACAGTCTTTAATGTTGTCAAGCTGCTTCCTTCACTGTTGGCCTCTTGCCCTTCTCCCATTTATCCAGCTGGTGGTGATCAGGCTCCAACCCTTTTGCACGGATAACATGTCTGAAGAACTCCATTTGTTGTCTTTTGATATTATTTAAGAATTCTCTTGATCTTCCGGCTTCATTCAGTTAGGTCTTTTCTCCATCCGACTTACCTTAGGATCCTTCCTAAGCACCACATTTCCAAGCGGTTGACTTTCTTTTCTTCCTCTTACCCAATGCTCCAAGTTGCACATCCATAATTCATTACTAACCAGGCAGAACATTTTAGTGCATGGATTCTCGTTTCTCAGAATGTTGCTTAATTTTGTAAAAACACTTTTGGCTTGTCTAATCTTTTTACTGATTTCAGTGCTGTTTTTGACATTAGATGTTACTCTGCTTCCTCCAAATTGAATTGAGTGAATTAACTTGCTTCTATTTACTGTGATGATGTACACTGGAATGTCCTTTTCTTTGTCATTACCCTAGTAGGCGTTTTCTCGCAGCTGAGTGTAAGCCCACTTTGCCATTGTATCGATTAATTTTTGTAAGTCTTCTTGATTTGTTGCTCCAAGTACAGTGTTGTCGGCAGAGATCGATGTTGATGACTCTCCCTCCTCCCTTTGCACCATCCATCCCTTCAATTCTTCTGATAATGTATTTGCTACACAGGGAAGAAACAGTCTGCTGAGAGAACACAGCCTGGTCTAACCCCTCTTCTGATCGCCTTCCAGTGATAGAGTTCGTTTTCCCATCTGATCGTTGCTACCTGATCCCAGTAAATATTCCTGACGAGTTAAGATCTTTCACATCCATGTTAACTAATGTCTTCCTGCAAAATTTACTTCTACCTAAGTTGTATTCATTATACTATTTGATAAAGTCCAACACAATCTTCTCAGGAGGAGTAATTGAGGCAAATAACATGGATGCATTTAAGGGGAAGCTGGATAAATACACGAGAGGGAACTAGCTACTAGATTGAGATGAAGAGGGGTCGGATGGGCCTCGTGTGAAGCACAAACACTGACATGGGTCGAATGGTCTGCTTCAGTGATGCAAAATACTAGGTAACTCTGTCTAATGCACACGCACTCAGCTGTCTGAGCGCAAGTACATGCTAGAGGCCAAGTATTAAAGCAGCAGCTGTATCTACCGATTGGACATGTGGAGGCGCCACATTCATCTTTGAACACGGGCGGCTGCAGCTTCAGGAGCGATGGTGAGAGTTTAGATTGAAGCAACAGGTAAGGAGGTGTGCGGGTCCCGGGGAGCCGGTTACAGAGCAGATCTTGGAAAAGGGACAGCCGTCTCCGATCAGGACGAGGCAAACTAGGGACATTGTGTACAGCTTATATACTGTCTATCTGAATCTGGGGGGAAAATGCAGTTTGAACGGGGTTTGACTGGACCTCAGCTCCGGAATATCAGCGGCCAGCGACAGGGTAGCAAGTAAATCTTCCACCGACGTCTAATTGTACCGGCTTTGAATGAATTGTGACGGTGTGACTGGACCGTGAGAGAATTTGCCTGCAGAATGATGTCTAATAAAGTAAGTGCAGTTTAAAGGGTTATCTTAACAACGCGGGAGCTTGCTGGCCATCCGTTTGTTCGGGATTGTTTGGTCCAAGTGTGTTTTTTCTCCTCTAGGCTTTTTTTTTAAATGCTGAATTTCATTGCATAGAAGTTGTTGGGGGTGGTGGGGGAGGTTATTTACCTGAAACCTTGTGCGTAGATCAACCACGGACCATCCTTCGGCAATAATAATACACCTTCCACATTTAACCTCGGGTCTAACTTCTTATGTAATACTCGGAATGAGCCGCTCTTGTCTTATATAAGGGGAGATGGGAAGCTCGGGGAACGTTTTGAGCCGCGGAGATTATATTGTGATCTGTACATTCTGAGCATCTTATGACCTGACACACATCGATTCCAATCACCCTCCCACCCCCCACCCCCCCCCCTCACCCCCAAGTAAAAGATTAATAATTAAGGTCATCTGGTTATTAGTGGGTTCGGTCTTATTCAGGTTGGACGTTCAGGGTCTTGACTTTTCTCAAAGGATCAGAGCAGGAGTCCGTTAGTAACTGAAGGTTCGTAACAACAGCTAGAGCTGTTTTCCTAGGATTCGGTTAAACGAATGAATTTTATCTCTGCAACATGTTTGTGTCTACGTGTTGTAAGCTCTGTGACTTTCTGTTGTGTTTATGTATTTTACTGGGAGGCTAGTGTGGTCATGTATTTGTGCATCGGGGCTGAATAGATTGCGTTGGGGATTCTTGTGTTACTGGAGGCTCTGAGGTTTATGATGTAGTGCATGTGTATTGGGGTTCTGGGGACTTTTTTCGGTTTTATGATGCTCTACTTGTATACTGCGGGCTCTGTTGTATGGCTCAATATTGTTTGTGTTGTGCTGTGTGCTTTTCTGCTCTGTGTATTGAGGGCTTTGTGCTTGTATGATATGTTTGTGTATCAGGGGCTGTGTGGTTTTATGGTGCGTTTGTGTATTGTGTGTTCTGTTTGTGCTTTTATGAACTGCTCATATATTGGGGGTTTTGTGGTTTTATGATGTATTGGTGTTATGGGGTTCTGCTTGTAGAATTTTTGTTCCCCTTGTGTGTTTGGGGGCTTTTTGTGTGTAGTTTTGTTCTATTTGTGTTTCTGGTTTAATTGTGTATTGGTTTTGTTGCGGTTGTACATATATTTGTGTATTGAGGGCTCTGTTCGTGGTTCAATGTGTTTGTGTTCTGGACCCCTGACCACTTCCCCAGTCTGTCTATCCCATACCTTCAACTCTATAAAAAAATGTATTCAAATGTTCCATTGCAATATTTTGCCAAACCTGAATTCTACTTGGTAGGAATCTCTGGTCCCTGCTTTAAAATACATAAATCAAATTGGAATAGGTATCTGATAAGTCTTTATCAGTCTGCCCATTGCAGGGAAATTAAACCTGAAAATCTGGAGATCTTGTCAAAACCAGTGGATATTACATCTCTCCATGATTGCATGTAAACAGATGTACTGAAACATTTACTGTTCTGATCATACTTCCTACATTGCAACGGTGGCTACACCTCAAATGTGCATCATTGGCTTTAAAGAGCTTTGGGATGTCCTGAGATTATGAAAGGTGCGATATAAATGCAACTGTTTTCTTTCTAGTGTTACTTGGTTCATTTCATTTCTCAATTTGGGCAGTTTTCATTGATATCTTGCCAGCTCCATTGATTGTTCTCTCTCTCTCTCTCTCTCAATATATTTTTTTCTTTCTTGTAGTGTGCTGGGAGTATATCACTGTGCAGAAAACAACTTCAATAGAAAATGCCAGTTTTAGACAATTTGTGGAACATGTGGGCTGCTAAATAGTGGTTTATCAGTGAATCTATGGCTCCAGGGAAAGAAACATCACAACCCTGCCCAATTCGAGAAAAGTGGGCAGGATCTTCATATATTGAATCTCTGCTTCCATTTCATATGAATCTGTTCTGATAGTCGAACTCTGAAGTGCTCATTGCCTCCTGTGTACAGATAAGGTTTACCAGGGTGATATCAGGGATGGAGGACTTCAGTTCTGTAGAGAGGTTGGAGAAACTGGGATTGTTCTCCTTAGAGCAGAGAAGGCAAGGAGAGACTGAGAAGTGATGAAGGAGAGACTGAGTTCCAAATGTGCTGAGGACACATGCTTCCATTTGTACTGATCAGGGTAGAAACTGGATGTTTGGGCTGAGATGTAGAATCATAGGATCTTACACAGGAGGCTATTTGGCCTGTTAAATCTCTGACAGCTCTTTGACAGAGCTGTCCAATTTAGTCCCACATCCCAGCTTTTCCCCCAGAACATTGCAAATTAACCTTCTTCAAATACATTTGCAATGACCTTCTGAAAGTGATTCTATCTCTTTTTTAGGTATTATTTTGCTGATCTTAGCCCTCTGTGTGAAAAAAAATCCTCATTTCTCCTTTAGTTCTTTTGTCAATTATTTTAAAGCTATGACTTTTGGTTACTGAACCACTTAAAAGAAGGAATAGTTTCTTTTTATTTGCTCTGTCAAAGCCTCTCAATTTTGAACACCTTGATTAAGTGTCTTCTTAACGTTCTCTGTGTTGGGGAGAACAACCGAACTTCTCCACAGAATGGAAGTTCCTCATCCCTGATATCACCTTGGTAATGCTTCTCTGTATTCTCTCCAAGGCCCTGACATCTTCCTAAAATGCGGTGCCCAGAATCGGATACAATTCCGAAGCACAATTCCAAAGACTGAGGCCTAACCAGAGATTTGTGAACTTTTTTTTTTAATGATGTCCCTGGTTTTTGTATTCAACGGCCCCATTTAGAAAACTGAGTATCCCATTCACTTTCATAACCACATTACCATCTTGCCCTGCCACCTTTGAGGATTTGTGAATATTCACATCCAGAGGGGTCCCTCTGCTCTTTGCAGCCCCTCAAAATAGTATACTTTAGATTGTACTGCCTCCCAAAGCCTATCTTGAGTAGCATTAAATTGCACCTGCCATGTGTCTGCCCATTTCACGAAGTCTATCTTGTCCTCTTGAAGTCTGCTCACTGTTTACCACCTTGCCGCGTTTTGTTTCAGCTACAAAACGTTGAACTTGTGCTCCTTGTACCAAAGTCCAGATCACTGAATTGGGCAAGAAAAACAATGGTCAATACCAACCCCTAGGGGACCCTCCTGCAAACATCTCTCCAGTCAGGAAAGCATCCGTTCGTCACTATTCTCTGCCTCCCAATCCTTAGACAATTACGTTCCCAAGTTACCACCATTCATTTGTGCTTCCTGTGATGGCTCCATAATGCTGAGGAAGTCCGTGAATGTGGAACCGATGGCATGCAAACTTAAGAGGAAGGAAAGGACATAGATGTGGACTGTGTCCGCCCTAACTTTAGAATTTGCAAAACCAGTCAGGCTGGACATAAGAACTGGAGTTGTCTTCACCCCACGTCCAGCCACACAGTCCCGTCAAACAACCTTTAATCCACGTCTACAATTAAAATATATATATATATATTATAATTCATTCACAAAAGTGTTCGAAAGAAAATGAAAAGCACACCTTGTTTTCTAAATGTCTACACGGTTTTTCTCCCGAGTTGCTCACAGCCGTGTCCGGGAGACCAGTCTTCAACTGATAAAGAATCCAGGACAATCCCGGAGAGTGGGAAACCTTGCTTCCCGGAATAGAGAGAGAGAGAGAGCAGGTTCTGTTGAAGAGTCATACGGACTCGAAACGTTAACTGTGTTCCTCTCTGCAGATGCTGTCGGACCTGCTGAGTTTTTCCAGGTATTTTTGTTTGTATTTTAGAGAGGGCAGGATTTGAAGGTTAGATATCAATCAGTAAGCTCTTTTCTGGCTGAAGAGGTACCTTTGCTGGTGGTAAAGGTAAAAATCAGTATCACACGCGGCATTGTTCCCAGGCCATTATTTTACATTAGAAACATGTCTAAAGAAAGGATGCAACGATTTTGAGTCAACAGCACAGTTAGGAAGCTAGCTTATGCATTAGAGGCACTTAATGAAAATATATAGGAAGATAGGATGGCCTCCGTGGGCAACAGTGAACGGTTAATGTAGAAGAGATTTGTGGAAAGCCCATTAACACCAGTAGGCAAAGCAATTTAAATGGACCCGATTGGAATATAGTGGTGTAGACAAGGATGATGGTTTTAAATGGAACTGCTGTTGATGGCGATGCTTGACTAATTTTGCACTTAGGCTTTGTGGATTGTAGCACCGCCATTATAGGGTGGGACAGAATGGGGGCGGGGGTGGGTAGAATGATTGATGCGAAACAGGAAAGTTGATTTTCAGATTTCAGAAGAAGCCCTCGATTTTTTTTCTTTCTCTCTCGCATTTACCAGTGTCAAAGCTACTGCGGATTTTGCATCTAATCACAAAACTATCCAGGGATCCGCCGACAGGTGCTTTTCACTTTTCCTGACCCAGATTAAAGTACTTTCTTTCCTGCTTTTATTACACTGGAGATTGCATGTGTTGTATTTTACAATTTCAACATTTCAACATTAATTAGCTGTTTTCTTTTATTTTTGTTGAACGCTTTCGTTCTACTTTGGCGTGTTGGAGAGGAGCAGGGGGTGGGGTAAGGGAGGAATGGACCTTATGAGAAGTGTTGATAGATACTTGGAGCCAACTGGGGTGGTGGGGGGTGAGAGTGACAGAGTGAGAGGTTAATTTAATAAATGTAATTCGTTGCATTTAGAACCGTCTGGCTGCCTTTCAATCTTGTAACATATTCTGTTCCAGGTTGTGTGTGTCACGGTGCAGTATATTACACCCATAAAGTGATTGGATGGTCGACAGGGGTTCAGCTCTCATTTGCTTCTGAATTGCACTGGATATTGAGCGGGGGGGGGGGGGGGAGGTGGGTTTCCTGCAACTGTGGCCTCAGCTTCCAGCCAGAGCTGGCACCCCCTCAGTGCAGCCAGATGTTGTATGCCCACTGGAAATCTCAGTCTTTACGGGATCACCAGCATTCAGGCAGCGCTGGCCAGGCCGGTTTGGAGACAGCGCGTCGTAATGTCAAAATGATTTAACCTCGAATGTCACAGGACCTCAGCACCACCAAATTTAACCCGGCTGGAGGGATTGGGTGTGATGTTTTGTTTTTTAATTGTCTCTCTCTGTAAACGACAACGATAAATCCTGTCAAATGGAACACGACTTTAATATGCACCAGAATACGATCCAGGCTATGGTCCAAATCTGTCACCCGCATGTCTGCTGCTGATTTATTTGGATCACAGTAACCTTGCATCGCAACAGTTTGAACTCGCTTCCTCCAGACACTTTGTAGTTCGCCTGTTCACTTTTATATTTCTCACGCTTTGTACCATGGAGAAGGAACCTTTGAAGTTTTCTTCTCAAACTAAACTGGAGCCGAACAAACATTAATGCGCCGCTTGCAGTTTCCCTCCGTCGGGCGAACCGGGGTCTTAACTTTTCTCGCACTGTTACCACGATGAATGTTTCTCTCTCTCTCTCAAGAGACGGATTCTGCATTTGATTCTCGTTCGGTGCAAAGTCACCGAGTCCCTTTGGGGACAAAACACTTGAGTCAGCAAATCAAACCTTCCGTCTGCGTGTGAGAGCTGTTGCCCTGTGTAAACCGGGAGTGATCCCGAATCTCCAGCTGTTGCTTGGTTGGACTCGATGGTCCGGAGTGGCGCAGGTTTTCATGTCCTGTGGGCAGTAGCTTGCTCCCGGACCAGATGACCACTTCCACCCTGATTGAGTCAGAGCTTCTGACAGATGTTGACAGGTCGCTTTGCAGCGACTCGGTCCATTTCATCTTTCAGATAAAGTTAATTAGGCCTTCGGCATCCAGCATTGAAAACTCCAATAGTTAGAAGTAGGGCACCCTCCATGATCAAACGAAAGGGGATTTGGCAAGATAGGTGGAGAGAGGAAATGGCTGAGATTGAAGGTTCGCTGTGAAAAGAAGAGCAAGTTAATTATCACCGCAAGGAATAAGGTGGGTTAATGTATGTCCAATAGAATTAGCACATTAGGCTGTGAAAACACTTAATATAGAAGTATATTCTTAATTTACTCTTAATATAGGAGTAAATACTCTTGCTATCGGAGTAAAGATGCCCCAAGGTAGCAGAGGGAATGGATGAACCCAAGGGGAGGGTCGTGAGTCTTTGGAACTCTCTTCCTGAAAAGGTGGTGGAAGCAGAATCTTTGAATATTGTTAAGGCAGAGGTGGGCAGATTCTTGGTTAGCAAGGGGGTGATAGGATATTGGGGGAGGGGGGTGGTGTGGGTGCGTGGGATGCAAATTTGAGGTTATTATTGGACCAGCCATGACCTTATTAAATGGCAGAGCAGGCTCGAGGGGCTGAATGGCCTACTCCTGCCCCTTGTTCGTGTGAGGGATCAAAAGTTCAGAGGTAATAATTTCACAAAGAAACAGCTGATCTGTGTGCTAGACTAAAACAAAAACAGAATTACCTGGAAAAACTCAGCAGGTCTGGCAGCATCGGCGGAGAAGAAATGAGTTGACGTTTCGAGTCCTCATGACCCTTCGACAGAACTTGAGTTCGAGTCCAAGAAAGAGTTGAAATATAAGCTGGTTTAAGGTGTGTGTGTGGGGGGCGGAGAGAGAGAGAGAAATGGAGGGGGGGTGTGGTTGTAGGGACAAACAAGCAGTGATAGAAGCAGATCATCAAAAGATGTCAACAACAATAGTACAAAAGAACACATAGGTGTTAAAGTTAAAGTTGGTGATATTATCTAAACGAATGTGCTAATTAAAAATGGATGGTATGGCACTCAAGGTACAGCTCTAGTGGGGGTGGGGAGAGCATAAAAGATTAAAAAAATTTTTTTTTTTTAATTGGAAAAAAAAGGAAGGGGGAAACAGAAAGGGGGTGGGGATGGGGGAGGGAGTTCACGACCTAAAGTTGTTGAATTCAATATTCAATCCGGAAGGCTGTAAAGTGCCTAGTTGGAAGATGAGGTGTTGTTCCTCCAGTTTGCGTTGGGCTTCACTGGAACAATGCAGCAAGCCAAGGACAGACATGTGGGCAAGAGAGCAAGGTGGAGTGTTAAAATGGCAAGCGACAGGGAGGTTTGGGTCATTCTTGCGGACAGACCGCAGGTGTTCTGCAAAGCGGTCGCCCAGTTTACGTTTGGTCTCTCCAGTGTAGAGGAGACCACATTGGGAGCAACGAATGCAGTAGACTAAGTTGGGGGAAATGCAAGTGAAATGCTGCTTCACTTGAAAGTAGTGTTTGCGTCCTTGGATGGTGAGGAGAGAGGAAGTGAAGGGGCAGGTGTTGCATCTTTTGCGTGGGCATGGGGTGGTGCCATAGGAGGGGGTTGAGGAGTAGGGGGTGATGGAGGAGTGGACCAGGGTGTCCCAGAGGGAGCGATCCCTACGGAATGCCGATAGGGGAGGTGAAGGGAAGATGTGTTTGGTGGTGGCATCATGCTGGAGTTGGCGGAAATGGCGGAGGATGATCCTTTGAATGCGGAGGCTGGTGGGGTGATAAGTGAGGACAAGGGGGACCCTATCATGTTTTTGGGAGGGAGGAGAAGGCATGAGGGCGGATGCGTGGGAGATGGGCCGGACACGGTTGAGGGCCCTGTCAATGACCGTGGGTGGAAAACCTCGGTTAAGGAAGAAGGAGGACATGTCAGAGGAACTGTTTTTGAAGGTAGCATCATCGGAACAGATGCGACGGAGGCGAAGGAACTGAGAGAATGGGATGGAGTCCTTACAGGAAGCGGGGTGTGAGGAGCTGTAGTCGAGATAGCTGTGGGAGTCGGTGGGTTTGTAATGCATATTGGTGGACAGTCTATCACCAGAGATTGAGACAGAGAGGTCAAGGAAGGGAAGGGAAGTGTCAGAGATGGACCACATGAAAATGATGGAAGGGTGGAGATTGGAAGCAAAATTAATAAATTTTTCCAAGTCCCGATGAGAGCATGAAGTGGCACCGAAGTAATCATCAATGTACCAGAGAAAGAGTTGTGGAAGGGGGCCGGAGTAGGACTGGAACAAGGAATGTTCCACATACCCCATAAAGAGACAGGCATAGCTGGGGCCCATGCAGGTACCCATAGCCACACCTTTTATTTGGAGGAAGTGAGAGGAGTTGAAGGAGAAATTGTTCAGCATGCCCCTTCACTTCCTCTCTCCTCACCGTCCAAGGACCCAAACACTCCTTTCAAGTGAAATAGCATTTCACTTGCATTTCCCCCAACTTAGTCTACTGCATTCGTTGCTCCCAATGTGGTCTCCTCTACATTGGAGAGACCAAACGTAAACTGGGCGACCACTTTGCAGAACACCTGCGGTCTGTCCGCAAGAATGACCCAAACCTCCCTGTCGCTTGCCATTTTAACACTCCACCCTGCTCTCTTGCCCACATGTCTGTCCTTGGCTTGCTGCATTGTTCCAGTGAAGCCCAACTGGAGGAACAACACCTCATCTTCCGACTAGGCACTTTACAGCCTTCCGGACTGAATATTGAATTCAACAACTTTAGGTAGTGAGCTCCCTCCCCCATCCCCACCCCCTTTCTGTTCCCCCTTCGTTTTTTTTCCAATAAAAAATTTTTTTTTAAGTTTTTTAAAAAATTTTTAAAAAATCTTTTAGGCTCTCCCCACCCCCACTAGAGCTGTACCTTGAGTGCCCTACCATCCATTCTTAATTAGCACATTCGTTTAGATAATATCACCAACTTTAATTTTAACACCTATGTGTTCTTTTGTACTATTGTTGTTGACATCTTTTGATGATCTGCTTCCAACACTGCTTGTTTGTCCCTACAACCACACCCCCACTCCACTTCTCTCTCTCTCTCCGCCCCCCACACACACACCTTAAACCAGCTTATATTTCAACTCTTTCTTGGACTCGAACTCAAGTTCTGTCGAAGGGTCATGAGGACTCGAAACGTCAACTCTTTTCTCCTCCGCCGATGCTGCCAGACCTGCTGAGTTTTTCCAGGTAATTCTGTTTTTGTTTTGGATTTCCAGCATCCGCAGTTTTTTTGTTTTTATCTCTGTGTGCTAGACTATTGAGTTCATTTACCGATCCCCCTTTCCAGTACAGCAACAACTTTGGTGGGTTTTTTTTCTTGTTTCTGGGTGTGTTCTTGCTGTCTTACCTGGGGATTCCCGGAGTCACATCCGGACAGTCTTAGTGAAGGGTCATTGCCGGCCTGTGTATCCTTTTACGTCCACCGCCTTCTTGGGGAAAGTGACTCCAGGGTGTCGCTTGCCACTCGTGCGTGTGAGCGATCGCTGCCGTGTTATTGGCCCGTACCTGTGCAATTTCGAGACCCAGAGTGCTGGTGTCTCACTTTAAACGTTATTAAAACAAGGAGCAGCAGCACATTGGCTATCGGCCTGTCACGCATGTTGCACACTTCGGTAGCTTATGCTGTTGGAAGGAGGAGGAACTGCCCGTTTGTTGTCCAGTAATTCCAAGTCACCTTTTCCTCTTCAAGATGCCGAGTTGTGAATTTCTAACATTTCCCGTTATTTCAGAAGTACTAGATTTTTTTTTGTTACAATATATAGCTGTAATGGCTCAAAACCAATTCATGTCAGTAAGTAAACAATATTTCCCGATTTTCTTTTAAAAATGGAAATGGCACCATTCAACTCAAACCATAGCACCTTAATAATCCGGGGTGAGTAAAGTATATGCCAGAAAACAATTGCGGGATTGACTTTTGAGATATTCAGGAGAGATTCAAAGTACACGAGGCACGAAAAATACGGATCATCTCAATGCAGTGCAAGAATCAGATGTAATCGTCTTAATTTACTCAAACTGTAAAAAAACAGATGTCTGATTTTAGCTATGAATGAAATACCCAAAAGATTCCAAGGAACTATTTCGAAGGTGATTAGGGAAGTTGTCCCTGCCGTCCTGGCCAATATTTATCCCTTAATCAACATCACAATCTGATCATTATCATAGTGTTGTTTGTGAGAACTCCAGTGCGTACCAACTGACGAGTGTATTTCTTGGATTCCAAGTGACTACACTTCAAAAGCACTTCAGTGGCTGAAAACAACTCTGGGCTGGCTTGAGGTCACGGAAGGTGCTATATAAATGCAAGGTCTTCTAGGTAGAATTTGGAATGAAAAGGAATGTAACCACATGGAAAACGATAGTTAGAGGGCAGAAGGCAAAAGGAGGAGAAAAAGGATGTTTCTCTAACTGAAAGGATATGGTATGTAATGTTCCACAAGTGTCTGTGTTGGGATCACTCTTCATTACAGTACCATATGTTATAAATAGTCTGAATTTTTGGAATTCAGAGAAGAATACTAGATTTGCTGATATCAAATTATAGGATATTGTAATTTGTGTGTGGATTGTGAAAAATTATAGGACATAAACAGGATAAGCAGACAGATGCCAGATATACAGAATCACAGTGCAGAAAAGGCTCTTCGGCCCATCGAGTCTGCACCGACACGTGAGAAACACCTGACCTACCTACCTAGTTCCATTTGCCAGCACTTGACCCATAGCCTTGAAAGTTATGACGTGCCAAGTGCTCATTCAAGTACTTTTTAAAGGATGTGAGGCAACCCACATCCACCACCCTCCCAGGCAGCACATTCCAGACCATCACCACCCTCTGGGTAAAAAAGGTTTTTCTCACATCCCCCTTAAACCTCCTGCCCCTCACCTTGATCTTGTGTCCCCTTGTGATTGACCCTTCAACTAAGGGGAACAGCTGCTCCCTATCCACCCTGTCCATGCCCCTCATAATCTTGTACACCTCGATCAGGTCGCCCCCCAGTCTTCTCCGCTCCAACAAAAACAACCCAAGTCTATCCAACCTCTCTTCATAACTTAAATGTTTCATCCCAGGCAACATCCTGGTGAATCTCCTCTGCACCCCCCTCCGGTGCAATCACATCCTTCCTATAATGTGGCAACCAGAACTGCACACAGTACTCCAGCTGTGGTCTCACCAAGGTTCTATACAACTCCAACATGACCTCCCTACTTTTGTAATCTATGCCTTGATTGATAAAGGCAAGTGTCCCAAATGCCTTTTTCACCACCCCACTAACATGTCCCTCCGCCTTCAGAGATCTATGGACACACCCGCCAAGGTCCCTTTGTTCCTCAGAACATCCTAGTGCCATGCCGTTCATTGAATACTTCCTTGTCAAATTACTCCTTCCAAAGTGTATCACCTCACACTTTTCAGGGTTAAATTCCATCTGCCACTTATCTGCCCATTACAGGTTAATGCAGAAAAATGCATAGTTATACATTTTGAAAGTAAGTCTAAGAAAGAAAATTTTCCTTAAAGGAGGACGAGAGCAGCAGACACATGGGAACACCTCCACCTGGGAGTCCCCCTCCAAGTCACTCACCATCCTGACTTGGAAATACATCACCGTTCCTTCACTGCCACTGGGTCAGAACCCTGGAGCTCCCTCCCTGACAGCGCTGTGGATGTACGTACACCACATGGACTGCAGCGGCTCAAGAAGGCAGCTCACCGCCACCTGCTCAAGAGCAATTAAGGATGGGCAATAGATGCTGGCCCAGCCAGCGATGCCGATATCCCATGAACGAATAATAAAAAAAGATGCAATTTTATAACAGCATAGACAAACAATGGTCTCATGTTAAACACACGCACACAGGTATTAAAGTGGCGACACAATTAGATAAAGGCCACAAAAAAGGCCAACTAAAACTTTGCACTAGAGGCATAGAAGCAAGGAGATAATGATGAACTTGTATGAAACCAGACCTTGTCCACAGTTGGAGTAACCCTATGAAGTTGAGGAATGGAAGGTGAGATGATGGTGTAGTGGTATTGTTGCTGGACTAGTAACCAGAGACCTAGGGTAATACTCTGGGGACCCAGGTCCGAATCCCGCCATGGCAGATGGTGGAATTTGAATTCAATAAAAATCTGGAATTAAAAGTCTAATGATGACCATGAAATCATTGTCGATTGTTGTAAAAACCCATCTGGTTCACTAATGTCCTTTAGGGAAGGAAATCTGCCTTCCTTACCTTGCCACATGTGACTCCAGATCCACAGCAATGTGGTTAACTCATAACTGCCCTCTGAAATGGCCCAGCAAGCCACTCAGTTGTAACAAACCGCTACAAAGACACAAAAAAGGAATGAAACCAGACAGACCACCAACATCGATCCAGGCACAGGAAACGACAATGGCAAACTCAGCCCTGTTGACTCTGCAAAATTCTCCTCACTAATATCTGGGGACTAGTGCCAAAAGTGGGAGAGCTGTCTCACAGATTAGTTAAGCAACAGCCTGACATAGTCATCCTCATGGAATCATACCTTACAGGTGATGTCCCAAACACTGCAATCACCATCCCTGGGTGTGTCCTGCCCCAACAGCAAGACAGACCCAGCAGAGGTGGCAGCACAGTGGTATACAGTTGGGAGGGAGTTGCCCTGGGAGTCCTCAACGTCAGCCCTGGACCCCATGAAGTCTCCTGGCATCAAGTCAAACATGGGCAAGGAAACCTCCTGCTGATTACCCTGTACTGCCCTCCCTCAGCTGATGAATCAGTGCTCCTCCATGTTGAACACCACTTGGAGGAAGCACTGAGGTGGCAAGGACGCAGAATGTACTCTGGGTGGGGGACTTCAATGTCCATCACCAAGAATGGCTCAGTAGCAGCACTACTGACTGAGTTGGCCGAGTCCTAAATGATTGGAATAGACTGGGACTGCGGCAGGTGGTGAGGGAACCAACAAGAGGGAAAAACATACTTGACGTCATCTTCACCAACCCACATGCCACAGATGCATCTGTCCATGACAGTATTGGTAGGAATGACCACCGCACAGTCCTTGTGGAGATGAAGTCCCGCCTTCATATTGAGGATACCCCCCATCGTGTTGTGTCGCACTACCACAATGCTATATGGGATAGATTTCAAACAGATCTAGCAACTCAAGACTGGGCATCCTTGAGGCACTGTGGGCCATCAGCAGCAGCAGAATTGTACTCAAACACAATCTGTAACCTCATGGCCCAGCATATCCCTCATTTTACCATTATCATCAAACCAGGGTATCAGTCCTGATTCAATGAAGAGTGCAGGAGAGCATGCCAGGAGCAGCACCAGGCATAACTAAAAATGAATTGTCAACCGAGTGAAGTTATAACACATGACTACTTGCATGCCAAACAGCATAAGCAGCAAGTGATAGACAAAGGTAAGTGACCCCAGAACCAACGGATCAGATCTAAGCTCTGCGGTCCTGCCACATCCAGTTGGGAATGGTGATGGATAATTAAACAGCTCACTGGAGGAGGAGGCTCCTCAAATATCCCCATCCTCAATGATGGGGGAGCCTAGCGCATCAGAGCAAAAGATAAGGCTAAAGCATTTGCAATCATCTTCAGCCAGAAGTGCCGAGTAGTTGATCCATCTCAGTCACTTCTGAAGGTCCCCAGCATCACAGATGCCAGTCTCCAACCAATTCGATTCACTCCACATGATATCAAGAAACAGCTGAAAGCATTGGTATTGCAAAGGCTATGGGCCCTGACAATATTCTGGCAATAGTACTGGAGACTTGTGCTCCTGAACTTGCTGCATCCCTAGCCAAGCAGTTCCAGTACAGCTAAACACTGGCATCTACCCGACTATGTGGAAGATTTCCCAGTTATGCAGGACAAATCCAACCTGGCCAATTACCGCCCCATCAGTCTACTCTCAATCATCGGTAAAGTAATGGAAGGGGTCATCAACAGTGCTATCAAGCGGCACTTGCTTAGCAATAACCTGCTCACTGACACCCAGTTTGGCTTCCGCCAGGGCCGCTCAGTTCCTGACCTCATCACAGCCTTGGTTCAAACATGGACAAAAGAGCTAAACTTCAGAAGTGTGATGAGAGTGACTGCCCTTGACATCAAGGCAGCATTTGACCGAGTGTGGCATCAAGGAGCCCTAGCAAAACTGGAGTCAATGAGAATTAGTGGGAAAACTCTCCTCTGGTTGGGGTCATACCTAGCACAAAGGAAGATGTTGTGGTTGTTGGAGGTCAGTCATCTCTGCTCCAGGACATCACTGCAGGAATTCCTCAGGGTAGTGTCCTTGGTCCAAACATTTTTAGCTGCTTCATCAATGGCCTTCCTTCCATCATCAGGTCAGAAGTGGGAACATTCACTGACAATTGCACAATATTCAGCACCATTCACAACTCCTCAGATGCTGAAACAGTCCATGTCCAAATGCAGCAAGGCCTGGACAATATCCAGGCTTGGGCTGACAAGTGGCAAGTAACATTTGTGCCAAACAAGTGCCAGGCAATGACCATCTCCAACAAGAGAGAATCTAATCATTGCCCTTTGATGTTCAAAGGCATTACCATCACTGAATCCCCCACTCTCAACACCCTGGGGGTTACCATTGACCAGAAACTGAACTGGACTAGCCATGTAAATACTGTGGTTACAAGAGCAGGTCAGAGGCTAGGAATTGTACGATGGGTAGTTCATCTCCTGATTCCCCAAAGCCTATCCACCATCTACAAGGCACAATTTAGGAGTGTGATGGAATACTCCCCACTTGCCTGGAAGAGTGCAGCTCCAACAACACTCAAGAAGCTTGACACTGTCCAGGACAAAGTGGCCCATTTGATTGGCACCATCCCCACCACCAATGCGCAGTGGCAGCAGTGTGTACCATCTACAAGATGCACTGCAGGATTCACCAAGGCTCCTTTGACACCACCTTCCAAACCCATGACCTCTACTATCTAGAAGGACAAGGTCAGCAGATAGATGGGAACACCACTACCTGGAAGTTCCCCTCCAAGTCACTCACCAGCCTGACTTGGAAATATATCGCTGTTCCTTCTCTGTCGCTGGGTCAAAATCCTGGAACTCCATCCCTAACAGCACTGTGGGTGTACCTATACCACATGGACTGTAGCAGTTCAAGAAGGCAGCTTACCACCACCTTCTCAGGGGCAACTAGATTTGGGCAATAAATGTTGGTCCAGCCAGTGAACTGCACATCCCATGAAATGAATATAAAAAGAAATCAAAGCAATGGAAAATACATTACCATGTATGAGGGGTTAGTTATGTCAAGAGTTTTGGGGCCTTTTTCACTCAAGCCGACTGAGTTAAAAGCATACCTGATAGTGGTCTTCAAGATTACAAAAAGGCATGATGAGGCTCAAAGTCTTAGATTGTTTCTGCAAGTTGGTGAGATGATAATCAGAGGGAAAAATTGTGCAATAGTCACAAAGAATGTGAAGGGAGGATCAAAAAGCATCTTTACACAGAAATGGCTGGAGCTTGGAATTTTCATATTACAAGTTGTTCAAGAGCCTGGAACTAGTTGCTTGAAAAAGGCAATTATTAATGGACTTGGAGAGCAAACAAGTGAAATTAGAATAGGTGAGTCATTTGTCAAAAGACAGCACTGAATTAATGAGCCATTGCTCAAATTTCAAGCTATGGAACCTTAGGGTAAATCTTGGGAATAGATAAGAAATTATCTGAAGGACAGGAAGCAAGAGATACTTGTTAAGAGTAATGTCAGTGTAGAGGAAAGTACTTGTTCGAGTACCCAAGAGCTATTGAATCTCCAATTGTGTTTAATTTGTATCAATGACTTTGATTCAGAAATTCAGTATAAATTAGTCAAATTTGTAGATGCCAAACCAGGTGAGCAGTAGAACTGAAGGAGTTAGTTTAAAAATACAGAATGAGTTGGTTTTGATCAGTAGCTGCTGGCATCTAGTCGGGTCCCTTCTCTCCCTCTCCCTTCCCAGCATTACATTAAGCATAATTTTGTTGTGTAACAAATCCAATTAATTCTTGCTTTCTGCTACATTTTTTGTTGGTAAGATGATGAATTCCAGCATGGTCATTTAGATATTCTCATGTCTGTTTAATTCAGCACACATTGAATGAAATGATGGCTTCACTAGGGACAGTGCTTGTTTTAATTAGCTCCCCTGCTATCAGAAATTAAAACTTTTCTTTCTGTTACTTTTTATTTTATGCCTTACTTTGCAGCCAAGATGATGAGTCTGTTTAGCTGAGGTTAAAATGATTTTCCTGTCATTTTCCCTTCTTAATGCATTAAAAGTCTTTCTGTAAAGCTGTATATTAATTGTTTTAGTACTAACTTGGTGCAATTGACAATTTCCCAGCAAAGCATTCACTTCCTCTGCTTTTACTGCCTCTGTATTCCATAAGTTTCATTGAGTTTCCTACATCTACCTTCTGATCATCAAAATTTATGCCTTTTATTATTATTTATTGAGAAACCAGGGTGAAGAACCTAAGGCCCATAGTGCAGAACACCACCACGTTTGAAAACAGCAGCAGAACATACAAGGGGAATCAGGAAGGAGTGATGACATAACACCAAACTTAGATGCTAAAATATGAAGATTATAGGATGGAGGAGAGGCTGAGAAAGGTTAGGACTTCCACAGGTTTAAGGTCCTAGAAAAGATTAGATTGGAACAGGAGACTGTAACAGATCTCCATTTCCACACAGACAGAATTTAGGCAGGAACAAGAGGATATAAGATGATGCATTTAGTGTTTCAAAGGATCAAAGCAGAAAAGTTCAGAGGGGCACTGATTACAGCAACATTAACATAGAGACAGGTAAGAAAGGATTGATGGAACAGTCTAAGAGGAAATTAGTGGCCATGAATGTAGCTTTAATAGAAGATCATACAGTGGCAACTTGTTTAAAAGTGTTTAAATTGGTTTGCAGAAGTGATTTCTCACAGAATAATCTGTGAGATGCAAATATAGAACAGCGGTCAGAAAACAGCTCAGAAATGCAAATACAGATATCATGAAAGAATTGGGATTGGAAGTGAGGTCTCAGAGATTAACTGAATAACTAGAACAATGAGTGTTGATTGCTATTCTGAACGACATTAAAGAGCACATCAAGGAACTTCAGCTTTGCCAGTAGTAGAAAAGCAGAGCTATTGCTAATGGTGAACACTGAAGTCACCAGGAATAGTGACTTCAACAGAAAAGATATTAGGGCTGATCTATTCAATTTTGACAGGCAAGAATCTGAAAAGCTCCAGAGTGTTGTCAAGGTTAGAAAAGCAATGAAGACAGTGAATGAATTTGGAAGGTAAGTGATAGATATTTGTCTAATGAATAATTTTGCTACACCATTGACTTATTGTGATTCAAAGATTATTAAAACCAAATGCCCATACGTTAAACAAAAACAGAAACAGAAATATCTGGAAAAACAGTTGATACTGTGCTCTTCTCCATCAATGCTGCCAGACCTGCTGAGTTTTTCCAGGTATTTTTGTTTCTGTTTTTGTTTTGGATTTCCAGCATCCGCAGTTTTTTGTTTTTATGCCCATGTGTTGTTAGTTAGGACAAAATGCTAATGCCATTGAGAGAGAATTTAGCAAGTGAGTCATTTTTCTTTATACCAATTGTCAGCTGTTTTGGATTATATTCGAAAGGAAGATAAAATTAATTGATGTAAAGTCCTGTTTTCAAAAGGTAGCTAAATAAAATTGCTAAACAAATAAAATTGCAAACTAGAATGCAATGTTTTCTTCCGGCCTGCTTAATTCCCAAGTGACTGCTTCATGTCTCATCCCACGCTATACCTGTTTAAGTAATGGGCTCACATATGAAGTCCCCTCAGTGACTTGCTTCTTCTGATTCCTGTTGCCTGATTATGGAATTCCTGCCTGGGGGATAAACACCAAAGTGTACTGGATATGTCTATGGAGTAGCTAATGATTGTTTTTCCCACACCCACACAAACAAAACCTAATAATATTTATATACATTTTGGAGAGTATTTCAATATTTTGAAACCAAACCAATTAGCACGATGATCTAAACTCACCCTCATTACTTGCATCTGCTTTGTTTTAATCTGTATGCAGAGTGTAAGAAAATATTATAGCTTGCCACTATAGCGAGATGTGGAGCCATTCCCCCATTGGAAAGAAGGAACATCTGAGGGATAAGCACCTTTGTCTTCTCTTATGCACCTCTAAGCAATCAATTTTGAAATGGTACAACCCTGTGAGCTGATGGCCCATTCCCCTGTTTGGCCTGGAAGAGCAATAGGAGGGAAAAGGGGAAAATGTATACTCCAAGGAGGAAGCCTCCGATTAAAATTAGCAGTAAGTGAAATATCAGGAGATTGATTGAATACTTTCCACTTGCCTGGATGAGTACAGCTCTAGCAACACTCAAAGAAGCGTGACACCATCCAGGACAAAGCAACATGCTTGCTTGGCACCCCATATACCACCTTAAACATTCACTCCCTCCATCACTGACACACAGTGGCAGCAGTGTGTACCATCTACAAGATGCACTGCCACAACTTACCAAGCCTCCTTTGACACACTTTCCAAACCCAGGACCTCTACCATCTAGAAGGACAAGGTCAGCAGCCACAAGGGAACACCACCACCTGCAAGTTCCCCTCCAAGCCACCCACCATCCTGACTTGGAACTATAATCCCCATTCCTTTGCTGCTGCTGCGTTGAAATCCTGGAACTCCCTCCCTAGCAGCACTGTGGGTGTACCTACACCACGTGGACTGCAGTGGTTCAAGAAGATGGCTCACCATCACCTTCTCAAGGGCAATTAGGGATGGGCAGCAATACCCACACCCCATGAAAGAATAAATATAAAAGAAGTCAAGCAGAACCACTTAAATGACTGTTCACAGAAACTCTACAAGTCCTGTGATATCTTAAAAATCCAATCTTTTCTTCAAATTTCCAAAGGTTTGGAGGCCTTTCTTAACCCTGCCCATGTGTTGGTGTTTGCATGCATGTTCCTTTCCCAGACTAAAAGGCAAACTGTCTCTGCAGTGCCTGGGGACTCTCTTCTGTTAGCAGATGTTTGCCAGAGTGGATGACTTGGCTGCATAGCTCTCTAAATGCAAACCTCATCCCAAATTGAAGGGAGAGTCCCATTTGTATGGTTGGGTCATTGCTTCACTCTCGCTAAGGGTTTTCAGTGGCAGTCACCATGAATCGCCATCCCACCGGCAGAGAAGAGCCCAGCAAGGGCCCAGTGGAAAATGTACTTCTTTGCTCTTCTGCTCCCAAACCAGTGAGTAGGTCTGTTGGGCAGATAACTCATTCTCTTTGATTTGGGACATTCGTAAGATCATGAAGGAACTCACATCAGCTCTGAGATGTTAAGGGTGGAATGGGCAGAATTTTACAGGAAAAATCCTGGAACACCAACTGCCATACCTAGTTTGGCTATGGGGGGGTGGGGGGGGGCTGCGGGGTGCGAGGTGGCTGTAGAAATGGGGTAGGTTAATAAGAGATCAATTCATTTGAAGGGGCACCATAAATGGGATGGTATCTAAATGGAATGAAGTTTCCCCTGTCAGGGGAAAAGCAACTCCTCCTGGATCCCAGGAATTTTAGAGAGAGTTGTTTCCACCTGGAAAAATAACTTGAGAGCATTAAATAATGAGTGGGCTGGGAGTAATAAAAACCGGAATATGACTTTAACTTTTCTGAGAAATAGCCAATTGGGCACTCAATTCCGGAGTAATGTTTCTGGAATTGGACTGTTCCTACTCCTATTTTGCTTGTGTTGACAGCTGTGCTAAATGTTTTAGTGAAGTTTGGGGGCGGCTAGTATAGGTTTGTTTGTCAGGATGGCTTTTAATTTCTTAAAAGCCTTTAGGCACACTTCTGACCACACTACCTTTGTGGCTTGTAAGTCAGTTAGTAGGACGGCTAGGTTGCTAAAGTTTTGGGACAAACTTTCAGTAGAACCTGCACATTCCCAGAAATTGCAGGACTTCTCCCTTTGTTTTGGGAATGGCAAAATCAACCAGGGCATGTATTTTTGCTTCCCAGGGTGACTACAGTGACTGGACCCTATGTCACCCTGTAGCTGGACCTCATGGAGGAGAATGGGCATGTATCCTCTTCCAACCCCCTGGATTAGCATCTTAACCTCCATGGATGTTTCTGAGGGAAGAGTCAGGTCTTTCCCCAGCTTCAAGGATTGAATGGCCCCTGTATCCCTGGGCAGCACAATGGACTTACTCATTTCTTTAGAAGGGTAAGGGAACGCCATTCCTTGATGGAAAAACTACAGTAGCTCTCAGGAACTTTGTCAGGCTCTGCCATGCATAGGGCAACACTATTGAGGGGGGCTTAATTTCTACATTTAGGGCCATTGCTTCACCACTTATGTAGGTATCCTTCTTGGGACTGATCTTGAGGATTCCTATGAGATCCACGGGCTTCCCTTAGAGCTTCCAGCAGTCAGGTCTGGTGTGTCCTATCTTATGCCAGTGAGAACACATGAGCCTCCGTATGTCAACCTTGTCCCACCACATACCCCAGGTAAGTTACTTTTGCCTTAGCAAACTTGCACTAGCTTAGGTCACAGCAAGGTTAGCCCACTGTAGACCCTGCAACACTGTGTCCATATGGTTCTTCTATGTATTACTGTATATTAACATGTCATCCAGGTATACTGCACAGTTGGTTAATCCAGCTACTGCATGGTTTTTCAACTTCTAAAAGATTGCTGGGCCATTTTTAAGGCCAAAGGATATAACATTATGCTGCTATAGGCTGACAAAGGCCAAGATTTCCCTTGCTGTGGGGGTCATGGGGACTTGTCAGTACTGTTATGACACAGCAGTTGGTAAAGGGAGAGTTGTTTAAACCCCAGAGAGAAAATTGAACAACTGTCATAACCTATATTTTCAATTGGTATGTTTGAGATGCAGCTCTGAATTCAGGAATAAAACCACCAATATTCCAGCAAAAGTACTGAAAATATGCTCCAGAACTTGCTGCACCCCAAGCCAAGCTGTTCCAGTACAGCTACAAAACTGGCATCAACCCGGCCATGTGGAAAATTGCCCAGGACTGTCCTGTACATAGAAAGCTGGACAAATCCAACCTGACCAATTACTGCCCCATCAGTTTACCCTCCATTATCAGTAAAATAATGGAAGGGGTCATCAACAGTGCTATCAAGTGGCATTTGTTTAGCAATAACCTGCTCACTGATGCCCAGTTTGGGTTCTGCCAGGGCCATTCAGCTCCTGACCTCAATACAGCCTTGGTTCAAACATGGACAAAAGAGCTGAACTAGCTAAACTGGAGTCAATGGGAATCAGGGGAAAAACTCTCTGTTGGTTGGATTCATACCTAGCATAAAGCAAGATGCCTGTGGTTGTTGGAGATCAGTCATCACAGCTCCAGGACATCACTGCAGGAGCTCCTCAGGGTAGTGTCCTCGGCCCAACCATCTTCAGCTGCTTAATCAATGACCTTCCTTCCATCATAAAGTCAGAAGTGGGATGTTCGCTGATGATTGCACAATGTTGAGCACCATTCGCGACTCCTCAGATACTGAAGCAGTCCATGTCCAAATGATACAAGACTTGGACAACTATCCAGGCTTGGGCTGACAAGAGGCAAGTAACATTCGCACTACGCAAGTGTCAGGCAATAACCATATCCAACAAGGGAGAATCCAACCATCACCCCTTGATGTTCAAAGGCATTACCATCACTGAATTCCCCACTATCAACATCTTGGGGGTTACCATTGACCAGAAACTGAACTAAATTAGCCATATAAATACTGTGGCTACAAGAGCAGGTCAGAGGCTAGGAATTGCGTGATGAGTAACTCACCTCCTGACTCCCCAAAGCCTATCCACCATCTACAAGTCACCACATCCACAGACATTCACTCCCTCCAACACTGACACACAGTTGCATCTACAAGATGCACTACAGGGATTCACCAAGACTCCTTCAACAGCACCTTCCAAACCCACGACCACTATCATCTAGAAAGACAAGGGCAGCCGTTAGATGGGAATACTACCACCTGGAAGTTCCCCTCCAAGCCACTCACCATCCTGACTTGGAAATATATCGCCATTCCTTCACTGTCGCTGGGTCAAAATCCTGGAACTCCCTTCCTAGCAGCACTGTGGGTATGCCCACACCACATGGACTTCAGCGGTTCAAGAAGGCAGCTCACCACCACCTTCTCAAGGGGCAACTAGGGATGGGCAATAAATGCTGGCCCAGCCAGTGAAGCCCACATGAATGAATTAAAAAAAACAAACTTCAAGAAGTTTTTTTTACATAAAATGCAATTAAACATTTCTTAATTTAACAACAAATTAAACACATACACGTGTCTACAAATTACTACCATAATAACTTTTAAACAAATCCCCAAATTAATCACTCCTAGGTAAATCTTCACCAAGACAACAATAACCCATAGACTTTAAACCAACACTAGGCAAAGCATATTTGCCCGTTTGAATTCAAAATGAGGATCCTTTCAACTTGGTTCCTTTGCAAACACAGCTGTTGGATTACAGGCCAGTTAGATCCTAAATGCCTCTGACCTATACACACAGACTCCTTTCTGTTTATACCTAGCTTCCCCTCTGAATGTAAATTTTCTATTGTATTACTAGGTTTGTCAATTTTACCCCTCCTAACAATAATCTTTTCATTTCACTAATTTTATTAGTAATATAAACACATTGCTTGGTTCTCCCAGCCAGGTGCAAGATTTTACCCATTCTTTTGAATGGTTCATTCAACAAATGCAAATTGCACTTTACCTTCTACTCCTTACATTTATCTAATTAACATCTCAAACTACTTCACATCAATAATAATAAAAACAAAAAAACTGCGGATGCTGGAAATCCAAAACAAAAACAGAATTACCTAGGAAAACTTAGCAGGTCCGGCAGCATCGGCGGGGAAGAAAAGAGTTGACGTTTCGAGTCCTCATGACCCTTCAACAGAACTAGTTCTGTTGAAGGGTCATGAGGACTCGAAACGTCAACTCTTTTCTTCTCCGCCGATGCTGCCGGACCTGCTAAGTTTTCCTAGGTAATTCTGTTTTTGTTTTGTACTACACATCAAATCACCCAGACTAGCTGGCTCTAATCCAATTAAGACCCACACATAGACATACACATAGACACAGACCCTACTACAAGCCCAATTTAAAAATAATATCCAATAACATTATAGACATTAATATCTCTTCATGACAGTATCCTTTCAAAAGGTCAATTTTACGGAGGTAAACAGAGTGACCCATCTTATCTATACTATCTTCAATGTGAGGGATTGGATTTGAATCAGTTCAGGCCACTGCATTCACCTTCCGATAGTCAGTGCAGAGCCATTTTGATTTGTCCAGTGTCAGGACTAGTACTGTGGAGGAACTCTTCTTGCCCTGGCTATGCTCGATTATATCATTGTCTAGCAGGTATCTGATTTCTTGTCTGACCTGAACCAGCTTGTTGGGGTTTAGTCAGTAGAGATTTTACCTTATTGGTGGGGTATCCCTTATATCCACACCGTGGTCTGTCAGTGGGGCATGTCCCAGTTGGTCTTTACAGATTTCTTTCAATTCCATGAGCAGGGTGGTTATATCCTTCTGCCACTCTAGTTAGATAGGTTAATAGGGTATTTAGGTTTTCCAGAATTTCTATGTTTGCCAGCCTCACAGCTGGGGTTTCGACCCGAAATCCCCCAGTCCTGCCTCTTTGCCTGACTCTCCGTGGCCATCCTCTGCTATTTCTATCCTCTGGCAAAGACTTACTGCTTGACTAGGCTCTGGGTGGGTTGTGATATTTCTTTAACATATTAAGCTGGCATAACCAGTGCTTCTTTCTCCAGTCAGGGGACTGGATCAAATAATTGACCTCATTGATCATTTTGATCACCCAGCACAGACCACTGAATTTGGTTTTGAAAGGATCATTTGACAGTGGCAGTGGAACTCGGACCCGTTCTTCTGGCTTGGAGAGTTCGGGTCTCAGCCTGTCTGTCAGCCTGCCTTTTCATAACTTACTGGAAGGCTTTTAAATGTTTCCTGGCCACAGCACAGGCATTAAAAGATGTTCCCAGAATATTAATTCATACTCTAGCTGCTAGGCATCCACCCTGGGCCAAGTAACCTTTAGTGGCTTCAGGGGACCTTGCACCTCATGTCCATAAATTAATTCAAATGGACTGAAGTCTGTGGACTCGGTAGGGGAGTCCCTTGTGATGAACAGTAGGAAACCAAAGCCCTTATCCCAGTCATGAGGGTATTCTATGCAATGGGTCCAAATCATAGTTTTCAGGGTCTGATGATATTGTTCTCACGCCCTTGGGGTTTGAGGGAAATGGGCCGATGACTTCAGCTGGGTTATTCCCAGTCTGTGGACAACCTTCTGGAACACATGAGAATAATACTTGTCTCCTGATCTGATTGAATCTCTTGGCAGGCCCTGCCGGGTAAAAAAACTAGGTCAGTCCCTCGATCACACCTTCGGTTGTGATCCTTTTAAGGGGAATGGCTCGGGGAACTGGCTGACCAAGTTCATTACGATAACAGCTACTGATAGCCTGCCCTGGCTTTGGGTAGCAGCCCTATACAGTCTATCAGGGTTCTATTTAAGGCTTCACTAAACTCTGGTATGGGTTTGAGAGGGGCAGGTTTAATTGTGGCCTCGGGTTTTTCTGCAACCTGATGAGTATGACAGGTTTTGCAATTTGTAACTGCATCAGACTGAAGGTGAGGCCAAAAAGAGTGCCTGCTTATGTAGGTTAAAGTTTTGTGGGTATCCACATGTCCAGCCATTGGAATCGCATGGGCAATTTATAAGATTTCCTTATAATATTCTGGAGGCACTACAAACTAGTGGAGAACCATCCAGTTCTTGTCTTCAGGTCTCCCAGAGGATCTTCACTTCTGCATTACGACCCCACCTTGTAAGTAATAGCACTAAGGGACCTGGGTGCACTTTAATTGGGGATCTGCCTCCTGAGCCTTAATTAAGGAGGCTCGCCTGAATATCTTCTCTTCTTCAGCCAGACCTCCGGCTCATCCAACAGGGACACTCGTTCCTTCTTGCCTAAATTAGCTGCAATACAATCGGGGAAAAATCTGCAGAACTCCCTCCAGTAGCTGCTTGGTTTCCCTTTTCTCACTGGGTTGGCCTATAACTAGAGTTGCCACCACCACCTTGCTGCCACCCAAACAGGAAATCTATCCCTGCCACTGGAAGCTCAGGGACAATCCCCACAGTGACTTCACCGGAGACTAGTTGGACCCGTTGGAGGAGAATGGACATGTATCCTCCTACAACTCCCTTGATTAGCACCTTGACCTCCATGGAGGCTTCTGGGGGAAGGTTTAGGTCTTTCCCCAGCTTAATGGATTGAGTGGCCCCTCTACCCCTGAGCAGTATGATGGACTTTCTCATTTCCTCACGGGGATAACAAGGACACCATTCCTCGAAGGACAAAACTCCAGTGGCTCTCGGGCATGAGCCATGTACAAAGAGAGGGGCTAATTTCTGCACCTAGGGCCACTGACTGATCTGCTACGCCACTTACGGGGGCATCCTCTCGGGACTAATCTTGTGGATTCCTATAAGGCCCACGGGCTTCCCCTTGAGCTTTCAGCAGTCAGATCTGGTATGTCCTATTTTATGCCAGTGAGAACATACGGGCCTCTGAGTGTCATTTGGGCTCCCAGTGCCTCTCTTTTGGCTCAGGGAGGACTTATCGCATCCTCATGTTTATTTTCTTTAACATGGCTATTCCACCTCCTATCATACTCCCCCTCCTTCTCTTTCCCAAATTTCTGGGGGTTATTAAGGAAGGGTCTGCCTGAGTTCCCTATGGGTGAAGTCATAGTCAGCAGTGAGGGGGGTGGGAGGGAGCAGCATTCCTGGCTGCTAAAACCCTCTGTTCCTCTGCATGAGTTTTGAGGCCAGATAGGAGGCAGTTTTTAAATTCCTCTAACAAAATTATTTCCCTTAATCCTGTCATAGGCACAGTCAATTTTTAGGGCTTGAATAGAACCAGTCAAATACGAAATGTTTAATTTTTGTCTACTTTGAGCGGGCTTTTCACCAGAGTTCTGGAATTGTTGGTGGCATGCCTCCGGTATGAGCTCTTAGGCCCTTAGGATAGCAGTTCTTGCCTGTTCATAATTTGCAGAGCTGTCTGCCAGCAGCATGGAGTAGAATCATGGGTTCTCCCTACTCACTGACCCTGCACTAGGAGAGTGCAAGACGCCACTGGCTGCTTTAACTGACCTGCCAGCTTCTCAAAGAAGTTTCCACATCCTGTTCTTTGAACTTGGACACTAGCTGGGAACATCTTAAGATATCAAAACTTGTTCCTGAGCTTGGTGAAGATTCCTGAGCTTGGTGAAGACAGATTTTCCCTAGCTGCCTCAATCTGACTTAATTCTCTGTCATTTTGTGCTCGTAGTTCTTTCAATAGCTTCGCCAGCTGGAAAGCTCGCTCCCATTCTCGCGCCTGGAATTCTTTCTCCTCCCTTTCTTTCCGTGATTCCTTTTTTCTCTCTTTCTCCCTTGCCCGAAACTCTAGCCTCGGCTCTTCTAGGCGAATTTTGGCTAAGGGTACCTGGTTTGTTTCATTTTCTACATCTTCCCTCTGTTCCAAATCTGGGCTGAGATGTTCATCTTTAATATTTAATATTTTGGGCTTCCGTGCTTTATTATGTATATTAAGTTCTACCTGCTTAGCTATTGCTTCTAGCTATTCTGTGGTTAGGGATGCTAATGTAGCCCAAGTTGAATCCTCCTGTTGCATGAATGCTTTTACATCAAAGTCAGCCATCTTACTTTCTATTGTTAGTATTCAGAAAGCTTACTGCTGTAGTCCCTTTTGTTTTTGTTTCAACAATCTTGGCTATGTCACTTTTCCCTTCCACTTCCAATTCTCCTATAAAGTCAGATTTGGCTTGTTTGCTCCAATGAACTTAAATCTAAGATGCAGTCCCCAGTTGTGTCACAGACAGAATATTTTTTTTAATGTCCGTAATCAGTATGTCTTGTATGGAAATACGTGTGTTTTTTTCTTACCTTAGGAGTGTGTATTCCAATTAAATAATTTATCAGCAAACCTTCGCGAGTTTAAAATAAAGAAAGCTATTGATTTTCATACACGTACCCTGAATTAATGCAGCGTTACACACATGCTCTCACTCACATCCATGCACACACACACACACACGAAGACTGGATACAGACAAGGATAGTTCACTTTAACAGATGACAGTCAATTCAGTCTCTGATTCACAATTTCTGGTCTTTCACATGGCAGGCCTATGATTCCTTGAAAGGATTTAATGATTAAAAATTGAAGTGAGATTCTTGTAAAATGATGGGTTCACAGCAGGCTGTGAAATTTCTTGTAATTGAATATCTGGGAAGTTGGTACTCAGATGCACTTTAAAACTGGAACAGGCATAGCACCTTGGCTGCTTGATAACCTGAAGCTCGTTTCAGAATCTGGTTCTCAGACCGGCTGATGACTGTCGGATCTGCAAGGTCCTTAGGGTAATAAGGTGCTCCCTGGAACCAGCTTTGATCACATGTCCACTGGGTTAATACTTATGACGCCTACCCAGTCTAGTTTGGATGGGGGAGGCCATCATGATACAAAGAGAAGTTGATAGTTGCCACTGAGTTTCGATCTTTGATCTAATATGAAACATGGAGACAGGCAGTCTGGAAACTCCATAGTTTTTAGGTGTTGGCCCATCCTTAAACATTGAGATGTGTGAACTTCAAAAATGGCTGTGAGGCACCCTCACCTATGTCTATATTTAATTAGGTAACTCACATGATTTATAGCAGCCATTTTAATAGCTTGTTTGTGTCCAATTTTAAAAAGTATTGACTGAAAGTTCATAATCTGATATGCTGTACTGTGCATAACAAGAGTTAATGTTTCATGTTGATGATGACGCATTATCAGACTGAGGAAAGAACCAATCAACTTGAGGTCTTGCTTACAGACATCCATATATATATGTGGACAACCTGTTGGTCTTGTGCCGAAAGCAAGCTCGCCATAGAGCATGTCTTTGGAGGTGCAGCCATCATCCAATTGGCTCCCATGACCCAGCCAATGGTGTCACTGCTGACTCCAGAGGGTAAACATGTTGAGGATCCCTCCACGCTGTTGTACTTCCATGTTCAGCACTCTCTTCTGCCAGGAGATGCCCAATACTCATCTGAGGTAGTGGAGATGGAAGCTGTTCAGCTGCTTTTCTTTGCTTGCATAAGTTGTCCCTGCTTCATTACTGTAAAGGAGGGTGCTGAGTACACAAGCCTGGTAAACATGGAGTTTTTTTTATTTTCAGTTAGTTTTCAATTGATCCACACTTGAGTTGGCAATCCTAGTGCTCATTTTAGCATCAAGGGACAGGTTGCTGGTAATTGTTGATCCAAGGTACGTGACTTATTTGGTAAGTCATCATACGAGACACTATACTGTAGTGAGCAGACTTGGTACCAGCAGTGATCAATTATTGCTTTATCAAAGCTCAAAATCATTGGAGCAGAAATGAAATCTTGGTTATCATTGCTATTAAAAATGTCTTTAGCTATTAAATTATAGCTATTCTCTTGCAATTGAACAAAATATATTTCATTTTTCTCATCATTCTAAACTTGTTTTTCTCTTATTAACAATATTTTCCTCTTTCTCTCAAAGGCATTCACATCTTGCCGGGTTCCTTGTTTATACCCACCGGTCATCTTCTGGTACCAGGTAGCCAACTTTCATGCCACATGCTATTCATTCATAGGAAGCAATATCATCAAACGCAGACCGACTCACACCCTATATCTATGTGCATTTCCTCCATAGTGTACTGGATAATAATTATTGGTAGGGGGGTGGGGGGTGGTGTTGGGGGAAGTCCAATAACACCTGTTTTAGGGTGCAGGGATCACATTGTGTGATTATTCTGTGCACCAGTCCCGTTGAGGTAGGAAGCATGCAAAATTAGTGCTGTCTGCTCATCAACATGATTGCACTATGCAGCCCATGAAATGTGCTGCTGTCTGGCTGTACACTCAGCAGGGGGCCCAGTAGCGTGCATAACTAGCACAATGTACAGCTATCCTGCACTTCTTAAAGGCAGCTTGCTGCTCTTAAAGGGCAGGTATACTCAGGCTAAAATGGCTGGTGGAATAGTCTCAAGAACGCTTGGACGGAAGGAAAAAGACTAGTAGTGGAGAAACAGGCCAGAGAGTGGGCTCCCTGAGGTCAGGTACTCTTGCATCTCTTGAATCCTTTGAGAACAGGGCTGCACACTATAGGGCCTGCAGTCACTGAGACTGTCGCATCCGGGTTGCCGAGAACATTGAGAATGACCATCTGTTCCCATCCTATGCTTCTTCTCAAATCCCACTTCATTGTGAGTTGATAGCATAGTAGCTGATGAGTTTTAGCAGATAGGTACATAGCACATTGCATTGAACGTGTCACAGTCTCCATATACAAGTTCATATTTTAACAAGTTTCCCTGCCTCATAATTTTATCCTTCTTTCCTGTGTATTCATTGCAAGCACTGGTATCAGAAGGTGATTTATCTAAGTTAGGTGTTCCAGGTTTCTTTTGTGATCTCTGAAAAGCAAACAAAGTGACTTTACTTGGTGTTTCCATACATGGAACAGTATGCTGCTAGAAATTATTTATTAATACTATGGGGAGCAAGGGGTGACCTTTTTTCAATGTTAGTGATGTTAGAAGACAAAGAACAGTGGGCTTTTAGCTCTATTCAATCATTGGAATTTATTTTACTTCCCTTTATTATTTTTTCTAAACTTTAAATATTGTGAAGGAAATGGAATAATATATCTTTGATTTTTATTTTTCATTTTTCCCTTTGCCCTCATTTTCTGAAACTGGTGTTTGGTTGCAGTTTGTAATAACCAAGTTGTATTATGTAACTATCCTCCACTCATTACATTTTACTGAAGAAGTTACTATGCTTTTATTAGGAGATGGCTATATTTTGGTCATGAGTTCTGTTTCCTGTTTTTTTTAATTCTTTCGTGGGATGTGGGTGTCACTAGCTAGGCCAGCATTTATTCTCCATGCCTAATTGCCTTTGACAAGGTGGTGTTGAGCTGCCTTCTTGAATCACTACAGTCCAAAGGGTACACCCACAGTGCTGTTAGGGAGGGAGTTCCAGGATTTTGACCCAACGACAGTGAAGGAATGGGATATATTTCAAAGTCAGGATGGTGAGTGACTTGGAGGGGAACCTCCAGGTCGTGGTATTCCCATGTATCTTCTGCTTTTGTCCCTCTACGTGGTGAGGTTGCGGGTTTGGTGAGTTTTGAGCCTTGGTGAGTTGTTGCAGTGCATCTTGTAGATGGTACAAATTGCTGCCACTGTATGTCAGTGGTGGATGGGGTGCCAGTCAAGTGGGCTGCTTTGTCCTAGATGGCGTTGAGCTTCTTGAATGTTGTTGGAGCTGCACTCAGCCAGGCAAGCGGAGAGTATTCCATCACACTCCTGACTTGTGACTCGTAGATGGTGGACAGGCTTTGGAGAGTCAGGAGGTGAGTTACTCTCCGCAGGATTCCCAGCCCCTGACCTGCCCTTGTAGACATGGGGGAATTTAATGGCTACATGGAGGTGGGGTAAAATGTAATGAGCCGTTTAAAAGTCCATTGACTTTGGTGGGACTGGAAACTCCCACTGATGGGAGGGGCTGTAAAATTCCACCCACAGTATTTATATGCCTGGTCCAGTTCAGTTTCTGGTCAATGGTAGCCCCCAGAATGTTGATATTGGAGGATTCAATGATGGAAATGCCATTAAATGTCAAGAGGAGATGGTTATATTCTGTCTTGCTGGAGATGGTCATTGCCTGGAACTTGTGTGGCGTGAATGTTACTTGCCACTTGTCAGCCCAAGCCTGAATATTGTCCAGTAAATAGAGTTTGTTTGTTTTGCTGCTTGTTGAGTCAATAGGCTGTATGAATCCTGATGTATGTCTTCCCAGTGGTGTCAATTGATAACTCTGAAGTATTTTGATACCAAGCTATAAACCTTGGGACTAGCTAGGTTGGCTGATCACAATTGGCATGGCAGAAGGGATGCTACAATGGCCTTGATGTCTCTGGGCTAAGGAAGAACATCATCACCTGGGGTACCTGCTTCCAATTGTGACCCAGTGATTCCTGGTCGAAGTACATGCATGTGGACAGCAGATTAGGAAATAGATCAGAACTAAGGTGTGCTGTCACCCAGAGTCCAACAGCTCAACAGTAATTTGAACAAGATCATGGAAACTACCGCTACCTTGTCAGCAAAATGCAATGAGTGGAGGATAGTTACAATATACAAATTGACTATTTCTCCATCAAAATACAGTGACTCTGAGGGTGATTCCATAATGTAAATTACGCATGTAAAATCAATCCAAGTCACTTACAGCAAAATGGTCTCCAGATGTGATTGACGTGGGAATTATTCAATCATCCCACTTCTAATTGGGTATAACAGTGCCAATATGTATAGTGATAATACTCGGTATTCTTAATCCATGGAGAAATTCAGGAACCCCATTCTTGACATAAATCAAAACACAGCTTTTTCGATTGCACTGGTTTTATTGAAATTATTTGCATGTTAGTGACATTCGAATTTAATTTGCATTTATGACTGCTGGTTTCTACTAATTGCAAATTGATGACATCTGATCCAGGATATTTTAAGTAGAATTGTTAGTTCCACCTATTGATGGTTGGGTTAGAATTGATTTGCATATTAATTTTTATGCCTGAGTTCTCAGAAGTGTAATAATCTTGCACATTTTTTATATGATTTTGTAATTTGTAATGGATTGTAATCAACTGCTGATATTATAAAGTAGTAAAATTCAGATTAAATGTGTTTCCTTTTCCCAAATGGTAACATCTAAACGCGAATATACAACCACCTGATGGAAGTGCAAGATTATTTCCTCTTTAATCAATGTAGAATTTTTCTCCTTATTTAATTACACTTTAGAGTAGATAATAGTACTGAAGACTTGTGCTCCAGAACTTGCCGTGCCCCTAGCAAAGCTGTCCCAGTACAGTTACAACACTGGCATCTAGCCGGCTATGTGGAAAATTGCCCAGGTATGTCCTGTACACAAAAAACAGGACAAATCCAACCCAGCCAATTACCGACCCATCGGTCTACTTTCAATCATCAGTAAAGTAATGGAAGGGGTCATTAACGGTGCTATTAAGTGGCACTTGCTTAGCAATAACAGGCTCACTGATGCCCAGTTTGGGTTCTGCCAGGCCCACTTTAGCTCCTGACCTCAATACAGCTTTGGTTCAAACATGGACAAAAGAGCTGAACTCCCAAGGTGAGGTGAGAGTGACTGCCATTGACACCAATGCAGCATTTACAGAGTGTAGCATCAAGGAGCCCTAGCAAAACTGGAGTCAATGGGAATCGGGGGAAATCTCTCCACTGGTTCGAGTCATACCTAGTACAAAGAAAGATGGTTGTGGTTGTTGGAGATCAGTCATCTCAGCTCCAGGACATCACTGCAGGAGTTCCTCAGGGTAGTGTCCTCGGCCCAACCATCTTCAGGTGCTTCACCAATGACCTTCCTTCCAACATAAAGTCAAAAGTGGGGATGTTCGCTGATGATTGCACAATGTTCAGCACCATTCGCGACTTCTCAAATACTGAAGCAGTCCATGTCCAAATGCAGCAAGACCTGGATAATATCCAGATTGGGCTGACAAATGGCAAGTAACATTCGCGCCACACAAGGGTCAGGCAATGACCATCTCCAACAAGAGAGAATCACCCCTTGATGTTCAAAGGCATTACCATCACTGAATCCCCCACTATCAACATCCTGGAGGTTACCATTGACCAGAAACTGAACTGGACTAGCCATATAAATACTGTGGTTAAAAGAGCAGGTCAGAGGCTAGGAATCTTGCTATGAGTAACTCACCACCTGACTCCCCAAAGCTTGCCCACCATCCACAAGTCTGGAATGTGATGGAATACTCCCCACTTGCCTGGATGAGTGCAGCTCCAACAAAATTCAAGAAGCTTGACACCGTTCAGAACAAAGCAGCCCGCTTGATTGGCACCACATCCACAAATATTCACTCCCTCCACCACCGACGCACAGTAGCAGCAGTGTGTACCATCTACAGGATGCACTGCAGGAATTCATCAAGCCTTTAGACAGCACCTTCCAAACTCATGACAACTACCATTGAGGGCAGCAGTTAAATGGGAACACCACCACCTGGAAGCTCCCCTCCAAGTCACTCACCGTCCTGTCTTGGAAATATATCGCCGTTCCTTCACTGTCACTGGGTCAAAACCTTGGAACTCCTTTCCTAACAGCACTGTGGGTGTAGCTACACCACATGGACTGCAGCGGTTCAAGAAGGCAGCTCACCACCACCTTCTCAAGGACAACTTCGGATGGGCAATAAATGTTGGCCCAGCCAGCAAAGCCCACATCCCATGAATGAATAAAAAAATTGCAAAGTTTCTATATATTAATAAAATTCTTACATGAAGTAAAATCTTACTTGCTATCTACAAGACTTACTTCCTGATGTTTCTAATTTTACTCACGTTTTTGGTAATATTTACCATTCTAAATTGTAATGTTAATATTTATCTTTCAATTTTGCTATGTCAACTTTGTGTGGTTGTAGGCTCTGATTACTTGGTGGCTCTGCAGAACAAATTTCTTAAGTTGCTCTCCCAACTCCATCATCATCTTGTATACTGATGTAAGTAGGTGAACCCACATCTCCCCTTTTACGCTCCTATCTCTAAGGTTCATCCTGAACTCGTCTGGGTAGAGAAAGTGATCAAGGCTCAGAACTCACCTCTTTAGTAGTCTATTGAAACATTGATAAACTTACAGACGTCAGTACTCTGGTCCCCTTTGAAGTTAAATCAGTATCATACTCACAAACACTGGCCCCCGTAACTTCTGAGCTGCACCCACACTGTTAACCCTTGGAATGCTGCTTTTAAAAAGTTGCTGCTTCAGTCCCTGCTGTTTCTTTAGCTTAGTTGTCCCATTGTATTCCCTCCGATTCCCTTGTCAAACTTATTTTCTGAGATCTCTACACTGTGTAGTGCTGCCACTGCTGTCGGCTGCTGCTTTTCCTCTTGTCTGCTTCGACTGCTACTTACCATCACTACTGCTCTTAGTATTGAAACACACATTTCTTGAAACGCCCAAAAATGACAGTTGTGACAAAGATTGCTGCAAAAACCCTTCCCCAAATCTCTGCCTTCTTACACATTGCAACAATTTCATGAATAGTCCATTAACATACCAAAGCCATTTCGCTGGGGAAGCACCTGGCTGATACAGGTCAGTTTCACTTTCATCAAAAAATTCTCTGGTTCATGAATAGCCAATTATAATACGAAGGTGGTTTCAATGGGGAAGACTCTGATTATGATAGCTGGTAGGTTTCGCTCTAATCAAAAAGCTCTCTGGGATGAACATTTGCAAGGAATTTGAGGGCACATTCAGATGCAATGGTTCCAAATCTGTAGTCATTATTTACAGTTTGTCGACACATACTCATTGTGTGGTCTGATGGTTTTGTTAGTTGTCTCCTAAACAGCATATTGAAAAAGTCACTCAGTGTGTGTTTGTCAGACTTTCAATGTCCCATGGAATGCTGGAAGGCAGTTTGGCCAATTTCTGAAAATTGTCCATCACAAACAGCCTTTTTCTTGCAGTATCTGTTTGCTTTTAAATGTTGGCTTCTTTTAAGTTGAATGCATTCTTGCTGAAGGCACAGGGCAAAAAAACTTGGTTTCATCAACTAGCCATGGGCAATGCCAAAGGCAATTCTCTACAGGTATATATATTTATTTCAAAATTATGGAAATGTGCTGTAGTGCTTAGGAAGACTCAGATAAAGCTCAGTAACTATCGACCTTTGCATTCTATCCACAACTTATACTTTTATTAACATTAGAAACAGAAAATGTATGGCACAGAGGGAGGCCATTCAACCCATTGTTTGTGTGATCGAGAAAGGGTGATCCAGCCTAATCTAGCTTTCTAGTTCTTGATCAATAGCCCTGTAGATTATAACACTTCATGTGCGTATCCAAGTATTTTTCAAAAATGTGAGCATTTCTTACTTTATCAACCTTTCAGCTAATGAGCTCCAGATCCCCACCAACCACTGGGTGAAAAAAAAATTCTCCTCAACTTCCCGTTAATCTCGCCACCAATTACTTTAAATCTTTGTCCCCTGGTTATTGGCCTCTCTGCTGATGGAAAAAGATCCTTCCAATCCACTACACTTAGCCGCTCATAATTTTACACACTTCAATTAAAGCATCCTGTCAGCCTCTACTGTTCCTAGGAAAACAACCCCAGCCTATCCAATCTTTCCCCCAACTAAAATTCCCCATTCCTGGCAACATGCTTGTAAATGTCCTCGGTGGCCTGTCTAGTGCAAACATATCCTTATTCCAGCCATTCATTATTCCAGCAGAGGTAAAACACAAACTGTAGATTCAAACATGAGCTTGGATGTTCTGCGGTCACTCCCAAAAGTAAGATGGGATGGCACAACTACTCACCCAACATGCTGAGCACTGATTCCACTAACATTCTGGGATTGGTCTTGTTTGTACAATGTCAGCAAGCTTGAAGAGTTGGATTTGCCTCTGATTAGAAGATTTCCCATTTGAGGGCAGGAAATAGCATGCTGCTTATATTAAAGGATCAGGCATTAGCCAACCACCTTTTGCTATCACGTGCAACAAGCTTGCAGCTCTTGTGGTACAGTGGGTAGTGTCGCTGCTTCTGAGCCAGAAGCTTGGGATTTGAATCTCACCTCAGGACTTGATGGCCAAGGAAGCTGCATTCATAATGCAGTCAAACAGGCTGATAATCAAATTCCAACACATATGGTGATGGCAGGTGGTAATTGCAGGAAAGGTTCCTGGCCATCCATGTGATGGAAAGAAATTGGAGTCTCTACCATATCTTGAGGCTACAACATGCATGTAAAAGTGTATGACCCACAGCAACTCAGACTCTCTGAGTAAACTGTAACACACCACCACACAACAAGTAAGTGCAATATACAATGTCTCAAATATTTGTCGTGCAATACAAGATCTTACTTCCTGATTTGATGGGCAAATGCAGAAAGGCTCCTGTCAGCAACAGGGAGCAGTGGCTTTTGGAACAGGCCGTCAGAGGGCAAATGAAGGCAGCTCAGACCCAATGGAGGAGGTGACCAAAGCAGTCAGTGCAAATTTCATGCCCCCACCCAAGCATTGCCTCTTGGAGCAGGATGAAATTTAATGATCTTATTTATTCAATTAAGGTAACAGGAATTAGCCATACCTTCCAAGAATGCACTGTGCTACAAATACTTGCCTTCTTTCAATCACCTCTCTTTATATGTTAAAGCATCAGTTGTTTATCAGCAATGACCGTGACATAGTGTGCTGCCCTTGATACCTACAGCCTTTACCTGGGAGTGCAGCTTCATGGTTATATTCTTACATGGATTTACTCCACAATAAGCCTCAGAGCAATTGATATATAATTGCTTGTTGTATACACCAATCCTTAAGCCTGATATGGGTTTCATGTTGACACCTGGACATTATTCTGTCAAGGTAAACGAAGGTTAGTTTTAGTCTTCTTTATGTAGGATAGGAGCAGGGAGATATCAGCCCTAGTCGTGGCCCTCTCTAACCCTGGACCACTAACTCCCTATCAGGAGGAAGCCCTGCATATCTTAGGGAGTGAGGCCATTGAGAATATTGGAGATGGGTATAGCAAGGAAATATATGCTTACTTTGATGTTCATTAACTGTCAGTGAACCATATCAAGGAACCCTTATGTCATTCCTGAGAGAGATGCTTTGAGCTGCATTCCTCATGAAACCATTCTAACCTCTTTCTTTCCCCTGCCCAAAGCTTTCTATTCTTTCATGGGATACGAGTGTCATGGACAAGGCCGGCATCTGTTGCCCATCCCTAATTGCCTTTCAGCTGAGTGGCTTGCTGGGCCATGTCGGAGGGTGGTAAGGGTTAACCACATGGCTGTGGGCCTGGAGTCAGTGTAACCCAGACCAGGTAAAGATGCCAGACTTCCTTCCCTAAAGGACTTTAGTGAACCAGATTCACATTAATCAATGATAGGTGTCATGGTCACCATTACTGAGATTAGCTTTATATTCCAGACTTATTAATTGAATTGAAATTTAATTCAGCCGCCATGGTGGGATTTGAACCCATGTCCCCAGAGCATTAGCCTGGTCCTCTGGATGACCAGTCCACTATGCCACCTTCTGTTACCTTTTCTCTCTTTCTTAACCTAACCTTTCTTTCCTTCTCTTTATTTGTCCTTCTGCTCCTGATTTGACAGTGGACCACCCACTCTAATTCACCAACCTTCACCATCCTTCCTCTGTATATTTTTCAATTCTTAACTCTCATTGGTTAAGAAGGTGCCATGTTTGTCCCATTGTTTACCATGTTCCAGATGCTGTGGTGTCCTCACACTGTTATCAACTCACACTGCCAGCATTTTGTGGGCAAATTTAAAAGAAAAAAATAAAACGTGCAACTGTAAATCTAGTTAAGTCTGTAAGTTTATATTTGAGGCATTAGGGGCCAGGATCCAATGCCATCCCCTTGTCATTGTCTCAGGTTGAACCAGACTATTTGCAATCAAGACACCTATTTGAGCCTCCAACCTCAAACATTCCCCTTCACAAAAGACTACCTACTTCCATCTCCATAATACCAACTGCGTCTGTCGCTTCCTGAACCCATCTGCCACTCAAAACTCTCCTCCATGCTTTTGTCATAGCTGGACTCCATTATTCCATTATTCTATTGGCTGGTTTCCCACCTTTCACTCTCTAAACTTCAGCTCATTCAAAACTCTGCCATGCGTATTTTATCCAGCACCAACTCTCGCTTGCCCATCATTTGCAAATCTACATTGGGTGCTGGTCCCCATGTATAAAATGTTCATCTTTGCATTTAAATCCCTTCATAGCCTCACTCCTACCCATCATTGCAACATTTTCTCTCTCTCCTGCCAGTCAGGAGTTTCTACCTAGTGTTATACCTGACTGCCCTATGGATTTCAGCAACTTGCCATATTAGGGCAATTGCCAAACAAGACAGATGCCTAAATCTTCTGAGAGAATGTGCTAATACACTTCACTGCCAAATCCTCCAAATTAATCACTATTGTAATGATTAACTTAGTTGTTTTATCAGAAGGGCAGTGGGAGATATCAAGGTTGATTTTAACCCTACGCATCCAACAGAAACCTGGCAATCAGGCAGTTAAAATCAACCGAGTGAGCTATCCATTGGTATCTCATCTTTATCCCGCCATATTCAATTTTGACTTGTTCTTCTGAGGAGGCAGCAAAGAAGCCTGAAGCAGGCAGGGTCCTTCTTTAATGAGACAGATTGGGGTCTGACCACATCCTTGGGCTCCAACATCAAATTTGATTCTGACCCAAGTTTCCTGCCAGGCGAAGCCAAGTGAAAAGAGAACTGGAAGCAGAAGAGGCCGTTTGAGGTAGGTTTTTTTAAAATCCCTTTAATGATCTCGGATGTCCTCAGTGCTTCACAGACTCTTGAAGTGCAGTCACTACTTTTTTCTTTTTTTATTTATTCATGGGATGTGGACGTCACTGGCTGGGCCAGCATTTATTGCCCATCCCTAGTTGCCCTTGAGAAGGTGGTGGTGAGCCGCCTTCTTGAACCGCTGCAGTCCATGTGGTGTAGGTACACCCACAGTGCTGTTAGGAAGGGAGTTCCAGAATTTTGACCCAGTGACAGTGAAGGAACGGCGATATATTTCCAATTCAGGATGGTGAGTGGCTTGGAGGGGAACATTCAGGTGGTGGTATTCTGATCTATCCTCTGCCCTTGTCCTTCTAGATGGTAGCAGTCGTGGGTTTGGAAGGTTCTGTCGAAGGAGCCTTGGTGAATTCCTGCAGTGCATCTTGCAGTTGGTACGCACTGCTGCTACTGTGCGTCGGTGGTGGAGGGACTGAGTGTTTGTGGATGTGGTGCCAATCAAGCGGGCTGCTTTGTCCTGGATGGCATCAAGCTTCTTGAGTGTTGTGGGAGCTGCACTCACCCAGGCAAGTATTCATCACACTCCTGATATGTGCCTTGTAGCTGATAGGACAGGCTTTGGGGAGTCAGGAGGTAAGTTACTCGTGACACGATTCCTAACCTCTAAACTGCTCTTGTAGCCACAGTATTTATATGGCTAGTCCAGTTCAATTTCTGGTCAATGGTAACCCGCAAGATGTTGATTGTGAGGAATTCAGTGATGGTAATGCCTTTGAACATCAGGGGCGATGGTTGGATTCTCTCTTGTTGGATATGGTCATTGTCTGACACTTGTTACATGCCACTGGTCAGCCTAAGCCTGGATATTGTCTAGGTCTTGCTGCATTTGGGCATGGACTGCTTTAGTATCTGAGGAGTCGTGAATGGTGCTGAACATTGTGCAATCATCAGCGAACATCCCCACTTCTAAGCTTATGATGGAAGGATGGTCATTGATGAAGCAGCTGATGATGGTTGGGCTAGGCCATTATAATTACCATTGTAATGGAGAAAACGCACCAGCCAGTATGTGCACAGCAAGCTCCCACCAACAGCAATGAGACAATGACCAGATAATTTGCTTTAAGATTGTCATATTGGACTCAAAAAGTTAACTCTTGTTTCTCTCTCCACAGATGCTGCCAGACCTGCTGAGTTTTTCCAGATGTTGATTAAGAGATAGATGTTGGCCAGGACACCAAGAATAACTCATCTGCTCCTCTTCAAAATAGTCCACTGAGGGAGCAGACAGGGCCTTGGTTTATTGGCTCATGCAAAACATTCCCTCAGAACTGCACTGGGGTATCAGCCTCAATCTTGTGTGTTCAAGTCTTTTGAGCAGGACTTGAATCTACAAATTTCTGAATCAGAAACAAGACTGCTACTAAGTGAGCCCATGGCTAACAGGGACTTTACTTGTGGGACCAAGAGGAGTAGGAGTGCTATTTCGGCCCCACAAAAATGCTTCTCAACACCCCCACCCTCTTCTGTACCACATTATTCCTCAAAATCCAAGATCACACACTTGACTGAGTGTTAACTCAGCCAGCGATTGCCCAACCTCCTGCAAGCTGGCAGCTTCTCCCTGTCCACCTTCCACCTGGGATGGGAAGAAACTAGGTTGACATCAACTTAATGAGGCGAAAGGGCTAAAATCACAATGGCCTCGTTCTTCCGTGGGCAAGAATATAACTGAACCCATTTGTTTCCCGCTGGAAACCCATTGACAGTTGAAATCCCACCTCCATTAAATCAGAGTGCAAAAGAGAGTTGAAAATAATAATTTTCTTAACCACAACAATTCATAATTTTCGATTTTCTCCTTTGATTATATACACAATGCACATTCCCACAAAGATGTAGTTATATTTAAAATTCTTAATAAACTTTGCATGGTTGTTAGATTTATTTATCTTTAGAAGTCTACAATAATCACACTGGAGGACCTTCTAATGTTTCCCATCTATAATAGTGACTAATGGGTATCTCAGAGGTGGGAATAACACCTGAACAAAATGAAGTTTTTATTGTTAATCTGATGTTTGATGGTGCGATAATGTATTTTTTGCTCCAATAAAATAATTTTTTTAATATTTGAAAAATGATTGATGTCTACAATAGTAACCTGTTTCTATACATATGCCTTTAACAAACATAAACATCTCAAGGTGCTTCACAGTGGCATAATAGTAAAAAAAACAATTTTTAAAAATTTGTTCATGGGATTTGGGCATTACTGGCTAGGCCAGCATTTATTGCCCATCCCTAGTTGCCCTTGAGAAGGTGGTGGTGAGCTGCCTTCTTGAACCGCTGCAGTCCATTGGTTGTAGGTACACCCACAGTGCTGTTAGGGACGGAGTTCCAGGATTTTGACCCAGCGACTGTGAAGGAACGGCGATATATTTCCAAGTCAGGATGGTGTGTGACTTGGAGGGGAACTTCTGGGTGGTGATGTTCCCATGTATCTGCTGCCCTTGTCCTTCTAGGTGGTAGTGGTCGTGGGTTTGGAAGGTGCTGTTTCAGAAACCTTGGTGAATTCCTGCACTGCATCTTGTAGATGGTGCGCACTGCTGCTACTGTGCGTCAGTGGAGAAGGAAGTGAATGTTTTTGGGTGGGGTACCAATCAAGCGGGCTGCTTTGTCCTGGATGGTGTTGAGCTTCTTGAATGTTTGAGCTGCACTCATCCAGGCAAGTAGAGAGTCTTTCAAATGTTCAACCAAAGAAGGAAATGTTAGAAAGGATCAATGTCCTCAGAAGGAGCTTAAAGGAGAAGAGGGAGGTGGTGATGCACAGGAGTTCAGGGAGAGAATTGGGTTTAGGCAGCTGAAAGCATCACTACGAATGGTGGCTTGAAGGGAAGAGTGGGGAAATACTCAAAAGGCCAGAATTCAGGGGTTTGTAGGAATGTAGGAGATGACAGAGATAATAGGGAGGGGCAAGACTGTACAGGGATTTAAACATTGCACTGAAATTTGTAAAGTTAAGGTGTTGGGGCATTAGGAGATGTAATTGGGTAAACACGATTAAAAGCAAATGAGGATAGCCCCACTGAGCTGTACTGAGAAGGAGAGGTGTTGGAGGAGGATGATGTGGTTGAACATGTGAAAAGCAGCAGGGAGGTCAAAGAGGAAGAGGATGGATAATGTACCATGGCCACTGCCACAGAGGTTGTCATTTGTGACTTTGGCCATTTTGTGGAGGGTTTATTTATTGCTTGTGGCTGAAAAATACAACATGTCATTTTGTTTCCTCGTTTTACCTCCTTCCTTCCTTGGGTCATGCTGTTGTCCAGTTCTATTGATGCTGATCAGCCACAGATAACTTGCAGAAGCAGCCTTTCTTCATTTAAGCTTAAACAGTGAATGTCAGGGGGCTTTTTGATAATGCGACAAAGAAGGGTTCACAGTTATGTTTTGTCTGGTTCTTAACACAAAGCTCACGTAGGTTCTTTTCCATTGCTAAATTATTTTCTTCCAATAGTCCATCTACATCAGAATTCTTCAATTTATAGTGTTTATAAAAATATAATTATGAGGCTTGTGGTAATGGTACAATAGGATATATGCTAGAGAATGTGAAAGGAGATGATGGCGAAGTGGTAATGTCACTGGGCTAATAATCCAGAGGCCTAGGCTAATTCTCTGGGGACAGAACCTACCATGGCAGCTGGTGGAATTTGAATTTGATTATTAAATTTGTAATGCAAATCATGATGACTATCATCAATTGTTGTAAAAACCCATCTAGTTATAGCTCACTAATGTGCCTTTAGGGATGGAAATCTGCTATCCTTACCTGGCTGGGCCTACATGTGACTCTAGACCTTCAGCAATGTGGTTGACTCTGAAATGGCCTAGCAAATCACTCAGTTGTATCAAACCACTACAGAAAAGTTGATAAGGAATAAAACCGGATGGCCACCCAGCAAGGCACCAGAAATGACAACAGTACACCCAGCCCAATCAACCTTGCAAAGTCTTCCTTATTAACATCTGGGAGTCTGTGCTAAAATTGGGAGAGCTGTCCAACAGACTAGTCAAGCAACACCTGATATAGTCATACTCACAGAATCATACCATACAATACGGAAGACTAGCTGTGTCCATAGCCAAGCTGTTCCAGCACAGTTACAACACTGGTCTTGTATGTCCTGTCCACACAAGCAGGACAAATCCAGCCTGACCAATTACCATCCAACAGTCTACTCTTGATCATTAAGTGATGGAAGGTGTCATCAACAATACTATCAAACTGCACTTTCTCAGCAATAACCTGCTCACTGATGCTCAGTTTCGGTTCCACCAGGGACACCCAGTTCATGATCTCATTACAGCCTTGGTCCAAAAATGGACAGAAGAAGTGAGGTCAGAGCGACTGCCTCTGACATCAAGGCAGCATTTGACCGGGTGTAGCATCAAGGACCCCTAACAAAACTGGAGTCAATGGGAATCAGGGGGAAATCTCTCCATTGATTGGAGTCATACCTAGCACAATGGAATATAGGTGTGGTGGTTGGTGGTCAATCATCTCAGTTCCAGGCCATCACTGCAGGGGTTCCTCAGGGTAGTGTCCTCGGCCCAACCATCTTCAGTTGCTTCATCAATGACCTTCCCTCCATCATAAGGTTAGAAGTGGGGATGTTTGCTGATGATTGCAAAATATTCGGTATCATTCGTGACTCCTCAGATACTGAAGTAGTGCCCATATGTAGCAAGTCCTGGACAACATTCAGCCTTGGGCCTATTAGTGGCAAATAACATTCACGCCGCACAAGCGCCAAGCATTGACCATCTTTAATGACAGAAAACTTAACCACCCGCTCTTGATGTTCAGTGGCATTACCATCGCTGAATCCTCCACTATCAACATCGTTGGGGATACCATTGACCAGAAACTGAACTGGAGAAACCATGTAAATACTGTGGCTACAAGAGCAGGTCGGAGGCTGGGAATCCTACAGTGAGAAACTCACCTTCTGACCTCTCAAAGCCTGACCACCAGTTACAAGGCACAAGCCAAAAGTGTGCCTGGATGAGTGCAGCTCCAACAATGCTCAAGAAGCTTGGCACCATCAAGACAAAGCAGCCCGCTTGATTGACATCCCATTCACCACTATAAACATTCACTTCTTCCACCATCGATGCACCTTCCAAACCTGTGACCTCCACCACCTAGAAGCACAAGGGTAGCAAATGCATGGGAACACCACCACCTGCAAGTTCTCCTCCAAGCCACTCACCATCCTGACTTGGAAATATCTCGACATTCCTTCACTGTCGCTGGGTCAAAATTCTGGAACTCCCTAACAGCACTGTGGGTGTGCCTACACCACATGGCCTGCAGCGGTTCAAGAAAGATGTGCACCACTAACTTCTCAAGGCCAATTAGGAAAGGGCAACAAATGCTAACCTAGCCAGCGACACCCACATCCCATGAGAGAATAAATAGAAATGTAGGATAAGTTTCCTGATTTCTGTTTTCTTCACTTTCATGCTCTGGTGAAAACTTTGTCTGGATTCCATTCCTGTTTCTATGACCAGCTTGTCACTGCAACCAGTCATATAGAGAGCAGTCCGCAACACTCCATGACATTAACATTCATCCCCATTGTTATGCTGTTTTGAGTGTTTAGTAGCATGGAAGTGTTCTTTTGTAGTTGTCAGTGCTCCGAAAGTGCCTTGTTTGAAGTTGCCAATACTTCAGAAATGCCTTTCTTCAATTCTTTTGTGATGCAGTATACCGGCACTTGGTTTATCAAACACTTAGTCTACATTGCTTTTTTCTTTCATCTATCTATTTCATGCTTACTGACTTCCCTATCTTTCCTGTTATTTCACCTCAAGATTGTAGTTACGTGCATCTGTGAATGGTAGCTTGTCTACTTTGACAATTCCTAACAAGCAATATCCGTGGCACCAAAGACCACCTCCAACAAGAGAGAATCAATCCATCTCCCATTGACATTCAAGGGCATTACCCCACTATCAACACACTGGGGGCTACCATTGACCAGAAATTTAACTGGACCAGCCTTATAAATACTGTGGCTACAAGAGCAGGTCAGAGGTTTGGAATCCTGCATCAAGCAACTCACCTCCTGACTCCCCAAAGTCTGTCCATCTGCAAGGCACAAGTCAGGCGTGTGATAGAACACTCTTCACTTGCCTGGATGAGTGCAGCTCCAACAACATCAAAGAACTGCAACATTATGCAAGAGAATGCAGCCTGCTTGCTCAGTGCTCCAACCATTACCTGAAGCATTCACTCCCTCAACAACGGTGCACAGTGGCTGCACTGTGTGTCATCTACAAAATGCACTGCAGCAACTCGACAATGCACCTGTGACAGGAATTTCCAAACCTGCAATTTATACCACCTAGAAGGAATAGGGCAGCAAACACATGGGGAAATATTTTCCTCCTGCCGGGGGGTGGGGGGAGGAGTGCAGGAGAGGGTGTGGGTGCGCTGCCATTTTTCATGGGTGGGCCAATTAAGGCCCACCCAGCGTGATGTCTGCCAGGAAGCGCTATACGCTCCCTGTGCAGGCAGAGGGGCATTCAGGGAAATCGACTCCAAATTTAAAAATGTTAAAGAGACCAAAGTAAAATTTCCCCTACGTGACCTCTTATGTGACACTGTCACATTAGTTGGGACATGTCCATCACTTTGAGTAAAACCTTTATTAAATATGTTAAAACCTCATCCCACCCGTGCGTGAGGCTTCATGCTTTCTCTTAAGCCCACCAGAGCTCCCGGCCTGCCCGCCCACCTTAAGGCTGGATGGGCAGGTCCATTAATTACGTTAAGTACTTTTCAAATGGCCCCAGTAGGCCGTTGACAGGTCGGTGGGCGCACAGCCAACCTGAGAATGGAAATGACGTGGGCCGACGTCGGGAGTTCTGCCCAACGTCATCCCCCGTCATTTTATGTGTCGGTGAGTGGGCTGACCTAAAGATCCTGGCCATGGGAACACCACCACCGGCAAGTTCCCCTTCATCCTGACTTGGAACTGGATTTTCATCCTTGAGGCCAGTAGTGGAAGTCAGGAAAATTCCCGACTGTCCACCTCAGGATAATGTGCCCTCAAGGATGGAATTTTCACTGTGAGGAGGAGGAGTGATGGACGGGTGCAGGCTGGAGCCCACCTAGGAGAAAGTGCAGAGCCAGCCACAGGGGCTGCCAGCTGCAGAGATGGGCTAGGCACTGTGGGACTTTGCCTTAACTATAACAAAAACAGAAAGGCCCTCCAGCCCTCACCGCCACACACTCCCCTTGCCCCATCCTTTTTGCTTCATGCCCCCCATCCACTTCCTTTGGCCCTTCATGCCCCCATGCCAAAGTATACCCCCTAAACAACCCCTATGGCCCTTCATGCCCCCAATGCCAAGCTATGGCACTTGCATACCCATTCACCCACTATACACTGTATGGGACCCATGAACCCTATAGTGACAGTAGGATGTGTAAAAAACGCTTTAAAAAAAATTCATTGATAACTTTCAACTTTCTCAAAAAAAACCACTTTTTTCCTACAACCCAATTAAAGTCTCAATCATCCAGCCCCTTTTAAGTTGTCAACAACTGAAATTGCAAGCATTTGAATCCTTTTGATCTTGTGTATATAAAAATGGTGAAATTTACCACGTAGATCAGAGAGCCAGAGTTGTCAATCATGCAATGTTTTCCCTGGGGCTCAGGTATTTCAACAGACTAATAGATTTCTGGGCTGTCAGCCAAGAATGCATAATGAGGCATGGGGGGCACAAGTAGCCACAGGAGTTCTATAGGGGCATGCTTTGGTATGGGGACTTGAGGGGTCATAGGGAGTGGGTACAGGGCATACATGGGTATGGGGTGCATAAGAGGCCATAGGGGTGGGTGGGGGAGTAGCTTGGCATTGGGGGGCATGAGGGGCCATACGAGTTGTTTTGGAGGCATACCTTGACATGGGGGTGCCTGAGGGGCAATAGGAGTTGTTGGGGGACATACCTTGGCATGGGGGACATGAGGAGAACCTTTTGAACTTCCCTTTCAAAACCTTCCCTCGTGCAAACTATGGTTCATGACACTCCAAGGGGCCGTGAATCACAAATCTTTAAAAAGCTGGCCCAACTCCGTGAAAATTGCGGAGGACTAGGATATGCCTATCACTACAATAGAGCGGGCCAGGCTGGGAGTGCAGGGTGCTGGCTCATGACCCGAACCAGCCTGCACCCTTAAAAGGCACTCCTGAAAATCAAAAACCCCGGAATGGAGTTGGGAATCCTAGAATTGGGACTCGTCTGTCATTTTTAAAGGGCTCCCAAGTCATCCCGACTCAGCAAAATCCAGATCCTTCACTGTCACTGGGTCAAAATCCTGGAACTCCCAAACTAACAGCACTCTAGATGTACCTACACCACATGGACTGCAGTGGTTCAAGAAGCCCGCTCACCACTCCCTTCTCAAGGGCAGTTAGGGGTGGGCAATAATTGTTGGCCTTGCCTGTGAAGCACATATCCCAAGTACAAATAATTAAAAATATCTTCTGCTTTCTATGGCTGAAAATCAAGAGGAAGTAATAGACCTCCTGGAGTTTTAGTATGCCAGGCGTCCCTGTGCCAGTGAAGGCCCTTTTTAAAAATAGGAAAGTCCATGGTTTTTACAAAGGATGTGATAAAATCGGATTTAATTCTATGTCAGACAGGACAATGAATACATCTTCATAAGATTTTAGATACACAGAGTAAATGCACTTCCCTTATTCCAAGATGGAGTCTAGTAAAAACACGGAGAGATTCTTTTGGTCTGTAGATGTTCCTGGATGCTAATCTCATTCCATTGTTCAAATCATGAACAGGGATGTGAGCCTGGGCGGGGTGTGTACTGCTAATCCTTAAGTGATTCTACACACAGTATGCACCATGTACCAATCTTTGAATTTAACTGACTGACACATTTAGAGGATATGTAGTTATTTTGATATCTTTGGTTCATTGTTCACATTGAGTGTTGAGCTTTCAGCTTTGCTTCTTGAATTGAAATTCGGGAATATCACTCCACCCACACACAAACAACACATTGAAATGTCTTTGAAAGACTGTTTCCTCCAAAAGCCTCATAGAATATTAGACTGTGTAACAAATGTTTTTTTTATTCATTCATGGATGTGGGCATTGCTGGCTAGGCCAATATTTATTGTCCATCCCTAATTGAGAAAATGTATTAAGCCCTTGTTGAATAATTTCTTTTCTAAGTATTTGAATTTATAAGTATTTGTGAATAACTTACTCTTTTTTTACCTTTGTGATTACTTTTAAATAAAAATGACTATTAATCTTAGACTTGATATAAGCATCTGATACTGAGTGATAACTATGGCCTTTCAGAGTAGACTAGAGTGCAATATGCCACAATAAAATTGTAATAGTTAACACTGTGGCACACTGCCAATGCACAGCATGTATTAGGATACAGTTTGATAGGAGACTCAGTCTCCTTATCAAAAACTTACTTCACTAATTAGAATATAGAGCACAGAAACAATCCAATATAAAAACAAAAAAACTGCGGATGCTGGAAATCCAAAACAAAAACAGAATTACCTGGAAAAACTCAGCAGGTCTGGCAGCATCGGCGGAGAAGAAAAGAGTTGACGTTTCGAGTCCTCAAAGTGAACTCAAGTTCTGTCGAAGGGTCATGAGGACTCGAAACGTCAACTCTTTTCTTCTCCGCCGATGCTGCCAGACCTGCTGAGTTTTTCCAGGTAATACAGAAACAATCCATTTGGCTCACCTGCTCTGTGTTGGTGTTTGTACTCCACATTCTATCTCTCTCAACTCAGCCTTGCAACATACCTTTCTATTCCTTTTCCTTTCATAGACTCGCCTGGTTCCCTCTTGGAAACATCTAAACTATTTGCCTTAAATACTTCCTGTGGTAACAAGTTCCACATTCTAACCACTCTCTGAGTAAAGAAATTTCTCCTTATCTCTCTGTTCAATTTATTAGCAATTATCTTGTAATCATGGCCTTTAGTTTTGGATTCTTCCACACTCTCTCCATGTCTACCCTGTCCAACTTTTATGTCTTGGGCAAATGAGTTCATTGGCCAACCGAACTCTAACTGCACGCCTTCCTATGTTCTCAGCAATTGCTGCTTGCAATCAGTAATGGGGAAAGAGTGACATAAAAATAAACAGTGATGGTTTATTGAGACATAGGACAGATCATACATGCTCACTCAGAAACTTACAGTTCCCCGTTGTCCGCGCTCTACAGTGATTCGTCAGTGCTATCACATGATCAGTACACTTGCATTCTCTTAAAGGGGCAGGGTACCTCACTTTACCACATCCCTCTCCCTTTACTTAAAAGTACAGCTAACAAGATTAAAACACATTAATTATTTAGACAATAACTATTTACAGGTCAAGTCTCTCGGGAGGCCCTTCTTTGACGGGTTAAGCGTCGTAGCCCAACAACCTGGGCTGGTGTTTCCGAGACTTCCTTTGCAGGGGCAGTTGCCCACCATGTCCCTCAGTGGATGATTTCACCATCTTCTGGGTGCAGTCACGTTCACCCTTGCTGCCCCGCCCCTTCAAGCTGAAACAGATAAAGGGCGACAAGCACAAAGCAACACAGCGATCAGCTACATGATGTGAGAGGAGAAAGAGGAAAAAGAAAAAAATTTTTTGTTTTTCTTTCCGAAGATTGTCAATAATCTCTCTTTTTCTTCCTGCATGTCATTTTCTTGGTAGCACTGACCCATATCTCTGTCTTCTCTTTAAATTTGCTGCTGGCTGGACTAGACTCAGACATGAGCTGAACGTGAATGAGCTCAGTAATTGGGTTTTCTGACAGCTCTCCTGAGAATTCAGGGCCTTCTAGCATTAAAACTTCAGGGCTTTTACACAGCTTCTGCTTCAGCTCTTCCAATTCTTTCCTATTCTCATTAATAGTTTCCTGGAGAGTCACATATCATTGCCCCTTCTCAGCTAATTCATTCCTTAACTCGGCCAGAGATAGGCTTAACTCTTCCTTTTCTTCTTCATATCTTTTTCATGGCACAAATTGGGAGCTGATTGATTTTTATGGTGCACCAAAGTCCTTTAAGAGATTTTTCATTTCCTTTTGAAGGATGCTGACTTCAGCTTGAACTCTGTCCCTGTGTAACACTTCTATGGGCTTCTCCCATTGGGTGTTTGAGTACTAAATTTTTCTTGCAGCAACAATTCTGCTTTCAAATTGCAAATTTAGTGAGTCCTCAAGATTTATCTCTCCTGGCCAGTTCCTTTCAAGGGGACTCAGTCCCCTGCCTGACATTACGAACATGGGTAATTTTGCAGACTTTTTGTCACACTGCACCTTGACTTGATATATCCCTTTAACATATATTTCTTCACCTGTGTATGTCCTCAACTTTGTGTCCAAAACTTCTAACTTCAAAGGATTTTTAAAAATTCATTCATGGGATGTGGGCGTCACTGGCTGGGCCAACATTTATTGCCCAAACCTAGTTGCCCTTGAGAAGGTGGTGGTGAGCTGCCTTCTTGAACTGCTACAGTCCATGTGGTGTAGGGCACCCACAGTGCTGTTAGGGAGGGAGTTCCAGGATTTTGACCCAGCGACGGTATCTGAGGAGTCATGAATGGTGCTGAACATTGTGCAATCATCAGCAAATATCCCCACTTCTGACCTTATGATGGAAGGAAGGTCATTGATGAAGCAGCTGAAGATGGTTGGACCATGGACACGTGGACACGGCGATATTTTTCCAAGTCAGGGTGGTGAGTGACTTGGAGGGGAACTTCCAGGTGGTGGTGTTCCCATCTATCTGCTGCTCTTGTCCTTCTAGATGGAATTAGTTGTGGGTTTGGAAGGTGGTGTCAAAGGAGCCTTGGTGAATTCCTGCACTGCACCCTGTAGACAGTACACACTGCTGCTACTGTGCGTCGATGGTGGAGGGAGTGAATGTTTGTGGATATGGTGCTAATCAAGCGGGCTGTATTGTCTTGGATGGTGTCAAATTTCTTGGATATTGTGGGAGCTGCACTCATTGAGGCAAGTATGGAGTATTCCATCACACTTCTGACTTGTACCTTGAATATAATGGACAGGCTTTAGGAAGTCAGGAGGTGAGTTATTCATCGCATGATTCCTAGATTCTGATCTGCTTTTGTGGCCACCGTTTTTATATGGCTAGTCCAGTTCAGTTTCTGGTCAATGGTAACCCCCAGGATGTTGATAGTGGGGGATTCAATGATGGTAATGCCATTGAATGGGGCAATGGTTGGATTCTCTCTCTTGTTGGAGATGGTTGTTGCCTGAAATTTGTGTGGTACAAATGTTACTTGTCACTTGTCAGCCCAAGCCTGGACATTGTCCAGGTCTTGCTGCAATTGGAAATGGACTGCTTCGGTATCTGAGGAGTCATGAATGGTGCTGAACATTGTGCGAACATCCCCACTTCTGACCTTATGATGGAAGGAAGGTCATTGATGAAGCATGATGATGGTTGGACCGTGGAGACTACCCTGAGGAACTCCTGCAGTGATGTCCTGGAGTTGAGATGACTGACCTCCAACAACCACAACGATCTTCCCTTCTGCCAAGTATGACTCCATCCAGCGGAGAGCTTTCCCCCTGATTCCCATTGACTCCAGTTTTGCTAGGGCTCTTTGATGCCACACTCAGTCAAACACGGCCTTGATATCAAGGGCAGTCACTCTCACCTCCCCTCGGGAGTCCAGCTGTTTTGTCCATGTTTGAACCAAGGCCATGTTTGTAATGAGGTCAGGAACTGTGTTGCTCTGGCGGAACCCAAACTGCATCAGTGAACGGGTTATTGCTAAGCAAGAGCCACTTGATAACACTGTTGATGATCCCTTCCATTACTTTACTGATGATTGAGAGTAGACCGATGGGGCAGGTTGGATTTGTCCTGCTTTTTGTGTATAGAACATACCTGGAGAATTTTCCACGTTGCTGGGTAGATGCCAGTGTTGTAGCTGTACTGGAACAGCTTGGCCAGGGGTGTGGCAATTTCTGGAGCACAAGTCTTCAATACTATTGCTGGAATATTGTCAGGGCCCATAGCCTTTGCAGTATCCAGTGCCTTCAGCTGTTTCTTGATATCACGTGGAGTGAATCGAATTAGCTGAAGACTGGCATCTGTGATGCTGGGGACCTCCAGAGGAGGCCGAGATGGATCATCCACTCGGCACTTCTGGCTGAAGATTGTAGCAAATGCTTCAGCCTTATCCTTTGCACTGATGTGCTGTGTTCCCCCATTATTGAGGATGGGGATATTTGTGGAGCTTCCTCCTCCAGTGAGTTGCTTAAATGTCCACCACCATTCACGACTGGATGTGGCAGGACTGCAGAGCATAGATCTGATCCATTGGTTGTGGGATCGCTTAGCTCTGTCTGGCACTTGCTGCCTATGCTGTTTGGCACGCAAGTAGTCCAGTGCTTGAGCTTCACCAGGTTGACACCTCATTTTTAGGTATGCCTGATGCCTCCTGCACTCTTCATTGAACCAAGGTTGATCCCTTGGCTTGATGGTAATGGTAGAATGGGGTATATACCGGGTCACAATGTTACAGATTGTGTTTGGGTACAATTCTGCTGCTGCTGATGGCCTACAGCACCTCATGGATGCCCAGTTTTGAGTTCCTAGATCTGTTCGAAATCAATCCCATTTAGCACAGTGGTAGTGCCACAGAACACGATGGAGGGTATCCTCAATGTGAAGGTGGGACATTGTCTCCACAATGACTGTGCGGTGGTCATTCCTACCGATACTGTGATGGACAGATGCATCTGCGGCAGGCAGGTTGGTGAGGATGAGGTCAAGTATGTTTTTCCCTCTTGTTCATTCCCTCAACACCTGCCGTAGGCCCAGTTTAGCAGTTATGTCATTTAGGACTTGGCCAGCTTGGTCAGTAGTGGTGCTACCAAGCCACTCTTGGTGATGGACATTGAAGTCCTCCACCTGGAGTACATTCTGCGCCCTTGCCACTCTCAGTGCTCCCTCCAAGTGGTGTTCAACATAGAGGAGCACTGATTCATCAGCTGAGAGTGGACATTACGTGTGTAATCAGCAGGAGGTTTCCTTGTCCATGTTTGACCTGATGTCATGAGGCATGGGGTCAGGAATTGACGTTGAGGACCCCCAGGGCAACTCCCTCTCGACTGTATACCACTGTACCGCCACCTCTGCTGGTGGACAAGCCATACCCAGCAATGGTAAATATGATTCCATGAGGATGACTATGTCAGGCTGTTGCTTGATGAGTCTGTGAGACAGCTCTCCCAATTTTGGCACTAGCCCCCAGATGTTAGTAAGGAGGATTTTGCAGGGTCCACAGGGCTGAGATTGCTGTTGTCATTCTCAGTGCCTAGGTCATTACCAAGTGGTCCACCTGCTTTTGTAGCTGTTATGATGCAACTGAGTGGCTTGCTAGGCCAGTTAAGAAGGCACCACAAAGCTGTGGGTCTGAAGTCAAAAGAGGCCAGACCAACGACAGGAGATTTCCTTCCCTAAAGTGTATTAGTGAACCAGATGGGTTTTTACAACAATGGTTTCATAGTCATCATTAGGCTTTTAATTCCAGATTTTTCTACTGTAGCAGGATTTGAAGCCAGGTCCCCAGAGCATTACACTGAGTCTCTAGATTACTAGTCTAGTGACAATACCACTATGCCGTTGGCTCCTTCACTCAGATATCTAAATGTATGCTCTCCAATGACAGACATTGATGTTCCCATATCAACTTCCGTCTTAATGGGTTGTCTGTTAACTGTAATGATTACCTGGATTGGCTCGGTTCTACCCACTTTGAGGTTATATAACAACTGGATGTCTGATTGTATTTCCTCTGGTTCTTCCATGAGGCATATTTCACAATTTTTCCTTCTGCCTTTTTGGTGTTGTTTTAGCCTTTCTCTGCAGTGCCGCATTATGTGGCCATAGCGGTGGCAGAAAAAGCACTTGACTTGTTTGAGCTGTCGTTCGCTCAATGGAGGCCTGGATGTATTTCTCTCATTCATTTTGTGGGTTTTCATTGCAAAACCGTTGTTTTTCAATGGTCTGGAGCCAGACAGCATTTTGCAGCTTTCTGTGGAGTCCAAAGTTTTCGTGCCATTTGTTACCAGATTGTCCCACTTGACCAGATCGATGGCGCCATTTTGTGTACAGTGATTTGTCAGAGCTGTCACATGATCAGTACACTTGCATTCTCTTAAAAGAACAGGGTACCTCACTTTACCACACCAACTCATTCATAATTTCATCAGATCTCATCTAAGTCTTTTCTTATCTAAAATACGAAACCCCCAACCTGTTCAACATTTTCCGATAGCTGTAATCTCCCAGTTCTGGTGCCATCCAAGTAAACCTGTTTTGAATTTTCTCCAGTGCTTTATGTCCTCTGTATCGTATGGAGAGCAGAACTGTGCACTGTACCCTATATGTGGCCTGACCAATGACCTATGTATAACTCCACTACTTTTGAATTCCATAATCCTAGAAATAAATTACAGTGATTTGTTAGTGTTTTTAATTGCTTTGCTGATCTACAAAGTTGTTTAATGATTTCTTTACCTATATCTCTAAATCTTTTTTCTTCAACCTCATCCAGTTTCTTACTTTGTAAGGTTTTTTTTTATTCATTCATGGGGTTTGGGCTTCGCTGGCTAGGCCAGCATTTATTGTCCATCCCTAATTGCCCTTGAGAAGGTGGTGGTGAGTTGCCTTCTTGAACTGCTGCAGCTCATGTTGTCTAGGTACACCCACAGCGCTGTTAGGGAGGGGTTCCAGGACTTTGACCCAGTGACAGTGAAGGAACGGCAATATATGTCCAAGTCAGGATGGTGAGTGGCTTGGAGGGGAACTTCCAGGTCGTGGTGTTCCCATCTATCTGCTGCCCTTGTCCTGCTGCTGCTGTGCATCAGTAGTGGAGGGAGTGGCTGCAGTGCCAATCAAGCAGGCTGCATTATCCTGGATGGTGTAGGTGATGTTTCCAATTTTCCTACCAAAGTACATTAAGCCAAAGAACTTTCATTATGAATGCAAGGGTAATTCTAACTCCATAACCATCTATTGTTTTCATTCACTGTCCATGAAGATATACTTCCCATACCAACAAGCCGGTGGGTTTTGAAAAGACACAGAGAAAATGACAACAAAAAAAGCCAAAGGGGGAACTGAGGTTGGGAAAGAGAATATATTAATACTGTTTGACCATCTCCAGTGCCCATGTGAAAGTAACAGCCTCCCACTTTTTGCCTTGTCTATATTTTCTCCCTAAGTAAGTCCTGTGGAAGCCGTGGGTCGAGTCCCTGCCTCTGACCAGGACATTGGGTTCGAGTCCCATCCCAGGATGGTCAAGGAAGGTGTGTTCATAATGCAGCTGAACAGGTTGAATATCAACCTGCAAATCCTTCCAACTACACCAATGGTAGGTGGTAAGAAAGTGGGAGAGATTCCTGGTCTGCTCTGTGATGGGAAAGAATGTTGGAGCCTCTCCCATCACTATCCAAATCTCCAAACTACAACATGCATGTTGCCACAGCAACTCGGACTTCCTGAGCGAACTGCGACACAGTACCGCCATAATTGTTTCTGACTAATTAGATATGATATGATTAGATATTTAGCTTTAAGATCAATCTTTTCTCATTACAGATGCAACAACTTTATTTCAGTGGATCGTTTTCCGTGAGGCAGAATGACTGAGTAGCTCTGCAAAGCATTAGATGAAGTTACGATGGCTCTGCTGGCTGAAGGCAGATCTGAGCGGGAGCTCAAGTCCTTCACTTGCAATGTGGGGAGTGCGGAGACCTGCGCCAAGAAGGGAATTTATTACCATAAAGTCAAGCTGCTTCAACCAGATGAGGATGTCTGCTGCGTCACTCAACTCAACGAGAGAATTCGGTATGCAATCATTAATGTTGGAGGCATTAAGTATAGGATTCCATGGATTACACTTGATCAGATCCCATTAACACGTCTAGGCAAACTGAAAACATGCAGCGGCTATGATGAAATCATGGACGTCTGTGATGATTACGATGTAACTCGCAATGAATTTTTCTTTGACCGCAACCCGTGTGCCTTCAGGACCATTATGACTTTCCTAACGGCTGGGAAGCTAAGGCTCCTCAGAGAAATGTGTGCTCTCTCCTTTCAGGAGGAGCTGATTTACTGGGGCATTGAGGATGAAAACCTGGAATGGTGTTGTCGCCGTAAACTGTATCGGAAAGTGGAGGATCTGGAAGAACTCAAGAGGGATTATGAAGTGCTACTTACTGAAGAATCACAGGGTGCCTTCGATGACACAACTCGCCTGGGTCGCTGCATGAAGAACCTCAGGGACATGGTGGAAAATCCCGATTCAGGCATCCCAGGAAAGCTCTTTGCTTGCCTTTCTGTTATATTTGTGACGATCACTACAGTAAGTCTCTGTATCAGCACCATGCCTGATCTGAGGGAAGAAGAGGAGCGGGTGAGTCTCTTAAGCTTCAAACAGCCTTATCAGTGCAGCAAACTGAGTATTTTAGGTTACTTGGTATTTTATAAATATTGCAAATGTCTCTATAGGTAAAAGTTCAGTTCTTTCATTTTTGTTTTGTAACAAAAGTTAAGCCACATTGCCTGTTCTGAACAATTTATTGACCTTCACCGCGCCACCGTTGGCAGAAGAATGTTCAGCTGCCTGGGATCTAAGCTTTCAACAACAATCTGTATTTGTATGGCATCTTTAATGTAATAATATGCCACAGGGGATTTATAAAACACAAATGTGACACCGCGCCGCGTAAGGGGTTATTATGTCAGGTGGCCAAAAGTTTGGTCAAAGGGGTAGGTTTTAAGGAGTCTATTAAAGGAAGAAAGCAGTGCAGAGAGGCGGAGAGGTGTAGGGAAGGTATTCTTGATCTTAGGGCCCAGGCAACTGAAGGCACAGTCACCAATGGTGGAGTGATTAAAAGTTGGGATGCTCCAGTGGTTAGAGTTGGAGGAATACAGGAGGAGATTATAATGATAGGAAGGGGTGAGGCCATTGAGGGGTTTGCCTACATTACAATGGTGAATACACTTCATAAAGCAATTAATTGACTGAAAAACTCTTTTGGACATTCTAAAGTTGTGAAAGGTGCTCCCTCCGCCTTTAAAAGATTCCTTAATCAACCTTTGGTCACCTGTCCTAATATCTCTTTACATAGTGCAATTTTGTCTGATAACACTTCAGTGTAACAGGTTAGGATGGTTTACTACACTGAAAGTGCTATATAAATACAATTATTGTTGTTGTTTCTTTCTTACTGGTCCCAGAACCTGGAGGGTTAATAATTGATTATTGATAATGGTTTTTCAGGGTTAGTGAACATACATGCCAGACTAATATACCTGGAGACAAGGCTCTAACATGCATAGTAAAGCATAAAAGAACAATCAAAGACCTTGCAGCATTTGCGGAGAGGAGCACAGTTAACGTTTCGAGTCCGTATGACTCTTCAACTTCTGCCGAAGAGTCATACGGACTCGAAATGTTAACTGTGCTCCTCTCCACAGATGCTGCCAGACCTGCTGAGTTTTTCCAGGTATTTTTGTTTTTGTTTTGGATTTCCAGCATCCGCAGTTTTTTGCTTTTATCAAAGACCTTGCCCTTTGTTTTCCCCCACCCACTCCCTTCTCTGCCTTTGTAGTTGCATAAAACCTATGACACGTCTAATTGTTCTCCAGTTCTGAGGTAGCTCATCGACCTGAAACATGAACTCTGGGGGTTCGGGATTTTTCTGGTCCCAGCAGCGTGAGCATCCTGTGACAGGTGGGAAGGGAAAATTTGGAGAGTGCCCAAATTGACTTTTGGCCGCTCTCCAAATTTTCCTGCCCTGCCCGCAGTGATACACACGCTGCTAGGACCGGAAAACCCTGCCCTCTGTTTCTCTCTTCACATATGCTGCCAGACCTGCTGAGTATTTCCAGCATTTTCTGTTTTTGTTTCAGAGTTTCAGCATTTGCAGTACTTTACTTCTGCCTTAACCTGTAGGTTGGTTGCTGCCGTTGTCCTTGGATGGGAAACTATCTTATGAGTGTTTACAAACTGATCAAACGATTCAAAACATCCCATTAAATCCATGCCCTTGGGTGGTTGACATCCTGGAAGTCTTTTTAAAGTCATAGGCAGCTGTATCTCTGTTGAAGACTTGCATCAGTTCTGGGGAGGAATTGGGCTATGATTCTTAACAGACCTGGGCCAGGATTTTGCCGCCTCTCCCACTTGGCAGGATACTACTGTCCTGCCGAACTGAATGGAGATTTAAATGGCTCGCTGCATCCGCGGGGGGGAGACATGCCACGGTGGGATCATAAAATCCTGGCCCTGGATCGATAGCCAAGTGACATAAGTTGCAAGTTTCTACTTAGCTGCCGGTGCCCTAGAACACTAACCATTCTGAAGCAATGAGGAGTCTAGAACTAATCAAAAAGCTCCTTGGTAACATACAGCCATGTAACAAAATGTTTCCACAGCCAATTTTATGTCAATGATTAACGCAGGTGAAGTGTTTTGACGTTTTGAGAATAGTAATGATTTTAATTACAGTAAAAGCTCTATTTATGTTAAACATTTTGAATTTATCCGCTTAACGTTCGATAGATTTGTCTGTTGGTTTAAAGTCTGTGCTGTAGTTTGGTAGAGTCTATGGCTGGGATTTTCCGGCCTCGCTGTGGTGGGACGCCCCGTTGGGGGATGCAAAGGCCCAGCCTAAAAGTTCATTGACTTTCGGTGAGGCTGGACGATCCCAGCGACAAGTGGGGCCAGAAAGTCTCGCCCTATATTCATCAACTTACCAAAGACAGGGAGAACACAATGCGGTAATATATTCCAGTCAATCAGGGTGCAATGATAACAACAACTTGCATTTAGATAGCACCACTAACACCATAAAATGTTCCAAAGAGCTTAGCAAGACAAAATTCAGGCAACAATTGACAATGAGTCACAAAATGGGACATTTGAGCAGGTCAGGTAGGTTTTAGGGAGAGTCCAGGTAGAGCTTTAAGAAGGGAATTCCAGAGCTCAAGGCCTTGGCAGCTAAAGACACAGCAATAAAAATTAGGAATGCACAAGAGGCCAGAGTCGGAGGAGTGCAGAGACCTTGGAGGGTTGTGGGTCTATCCTGGTCAGGGAGGGGTTAGACCACGGAAGGATTTGAACATAATGATTAGGGTTCTCAGTTTGCCCTCCCAGACTTCCTACATTTATCTAGATATTGGCCAGTTAAGGGTACACACTTGTTTGTAAGGTGAGGCACATCTATGGGAATGGTGAGTATTCTACTGAACCAATAAAAATATCCACCCCCAACCCCCATAGCCCCTTCCCCACCCCCGCCAAAGAATCATAGATAAACTCAGGAAATGCATGTTGCTGCTGTCCTGGCTTTTTAATCTTGGGTTGCTTAACATGATTATTAAAGATCCCATTTTCCAGCCAAGGAATCATGTCTTGGCTCTGTGAATTAAGGAAGCCCAAGTTATTTTTGAAAAAAAAAAAATTTAATAGGATAACTGATTTAGAATATTCTATTGAATTATTCTGCACAACTTTCTCACCAAACTTGCTTCAGGAAAGTTCATAATGAGGCTATTCACTAGTTTCGGTTCCTTTCTCAGATTAGTTTTGTTGATTTAAATTGACTGCAGCTGTAGAATCAATTGTAACACATTTAAATCTTAGAATTACTAAGTGTCTTCTGACTTAATGAAAGTTCCCATCAGTACTACATGACTTCTAAAGGCAATCAAGCAAAACTCCAGGGGGTAGCCAACACTCCATATGTAAATGTAAAGAAAAATTATTGTGCTGATTTGTTATTTAAAACTCCAAAGTTTAACAAAATATTTTTCTTAACTATATACTTAGACTAAAACACATCTCCAGAGTGTTTCGTATCTCTATTCAGCTTTGACAGGCTAGTCTCCATAAAAGCTAGTGGACACATCTCCTCTGGATCTAAAACAAGTTGAGTCAATTGCTTCATCTCTGGATAAAATTAACAGACGAGGAAGTTATTCTCTGTGGAGAAAAAGAAAACAGGCAAGCAAGTGTTGAACTGCTGGCTATGCAACAACTACAGCTTTTTAAAAATTCATTCATGGGATGTGGGTATTGCTGGGAAGGTCAGTGATTATTTTCGATCCCTAATTTCTCTCAAGAAGCTAGTGGTGAGCTGCCTTCTGGAGCTGTTGCAGTCCACGTGATGAACACAGCCACAGTGTTGTCAGGTAGGTGTGTACCCTTACCTGGCCAATAGCTAGATAAATGTAGGGAGACTGGGAGGGCACACTGAGGACCCTAATCATTATATGCAAATCCCTCCATGGTCTAACCCCTCCTTAACCAGGATAGCCCACAACCCTCCAAGATCTCTGCACTCTTCCAGAATTTTGACCCAGTGATGCTGAAGGAACATCAAGACATTTCCAAGTCAGATGGTTTGTGACTTTGAGGTCTTGGGCTTACTGCCTGTGTTTGTAGCACTGGTAGTGATCGCAGGCATGGGAGATGCTGTCAAAGAAGCCTTGATGAGTTGCTGCAGTGCATCTTGCAGTTGGTACATACTGCAGCTCTAAGCACCAGTGTGGAGAGAATAAATGTTTAAGGTAGTGGATGGGGTGCCAATCAAGCTGGCTACTTTGTCCTAGATGGTATCAAACTTGGGTGTTGTTGGAACAGCACTCATCCAGCCAACTGGAGGGTATCCCACTATACTCCTGACATGTCCCTAGTAGATAGTGGAAAGTGTTTGGAGAGTCAGGAGGTGAGTTACTCACAGCTGAATTCCCAGCATCTCTCTTGTTCTTGCTGACATGGTGATTATGTGGCTGGAGGTCAATGGTAACTGCTAGAATGTTGATAGTGGGGATCTTAGCAAATGGAAATGCCATTGAAAATCATGAGGTGGTGGATAGACTTTCTCTTGTTGGAGATGGACATTGCCTGGTCGTTAGGTAGCTTGAATATTACTTTCCCACTTTGCAATCCAAGCCTAAATGCTCTCTGGATCTTGTTTAATATGGACTTGAATTGCTTCATTATCTGAGGAGTTGTGAATGGAACTACTATGCTATCATCAGCAAACATCCCAACTTCTGACTTTATGATGGAGGGAAGGTCATTGATGAAGCAACTGAGGATAGTTGGACCTAGGACACTGAGGAACTCCTGCAGTGATGTCCTGGAGTAGCAATTATTTATTTATTTTTTTCATGCCAGCACAACACAGCTCGATCACACTGTTTATTGGAATTTCTATTGAAGGGAAAGTAAATATCTGGGTTCAGGGCATGGCATCAACTAATCAAATTCCATCTCAATGTTTCTTCATTCGCTTCAGCGTCGGTCCGATTTTGTCGCACGGATGGGCAGGAATGTCGGGCATATTCCCATCATCCTGGATGGGAACTGGATAATTAAATGGAACTGCCTGGTTCAGCCTGGCTTGTGTGTCAGCCATTGGGCTGTCTGCAGAGGTGATTAAAGCAATCGAACCAATGCTAATGGATGTGACTATGACAGGCTCCTTGGCTTAGGTATTCTTCACATAAGACTCGATTTTCCACCAACAGTTACAACCATCATCCTTTGTGTTCAGTATGGCTTTAGCCTGTGGAGATTTTACTCCCTGATTTTCTTCTTTATTCGTTCATGGGACTTGGGCGTCGCTGGCTGGGCCAGCATTTGTTGCCCATCCCTAAATTTCCCTTGAGAAGTTGGTGGTGAGCTGCCTTCTTGAACCGCTGCTGGTGTAGGTACAGCCACAGTGCTGTTAGGAAGGGAGTTCCAGGATTTTGACCCAGCAACAGTGAAGAAACGACGATATATTTCCAAGTCAGGATGGTGTGTGGCTTTGGTGAACAGGTATCTGTTGAGTAAGTGCTGCTTGATACCACTTTGGATGGTGCCTTCCATCACTTTTGCTTATGATTGAGAATAGGTTGATGGGGTGATAATTAGCCTGCTTTGTGAAGACGAGGCATACCTCAGTAATTTTCCACTTTGTCAGGTAGTTGCCAATCTTAGAATAGTGTTGGAGCAGCTTGACTCCAGGCATGTCTCATTCTGGAGCACAAGTCTCCAGTGCTACAGCTGGAATGTTATCGGGGCCTGAAGTCTTTGCTGTATCCAGTGTGCTCATCCATCTTTTGATGTCACATGGAATGAATCAAAATGGCTGAAGACTGGCTTCTGTGATGGTAGGGACCTCAAGGAGGCTGGGACAGGACATGCATGTGGCACTTCTGTCTTAAGATTGTCGTAAAAACCCATCTAGTTCACTGATGTCCTTTAGGGAAGGAAATCTGCTGTCCTTAACTGGTCTGGCCTACATGTGACTCCAGAACCACGGATTAACTGTTAAATGCCCTCTAAACAAGGGCAATTAGGGATGGGCAATAAATACTGGCCTAGCCAGTGATGCCCATATCCCATGAATGAATAAAAAAAATGATTACATTTGTCTTCTGCACTAATGTGTTGGGCCCTAAGGATGCAGCCACCTCTTCCCATTAATTGTTTAATCATTTACCACTATTCATGATTGGATGTGGCAGGACTGCAGACCTTTTAATCTGCTCCTTTGGTTATGGGAGTATTTAGCTTTGTCTATCGAATGGCGCTTCCACGTTTAGTATATATGTAGTTCTGCATTGTAGCTTCATCAGGTTGACACTTCATTTTTAGATATGCATAATGCTGCTCCTGACATGCTCTTTTATACCCTCATTGAACCAGAGTTGATCCCCAGCTTGATGGTAATGGTAGAATCAGGGATATGCTAGGCCATAAGGTTACTGCTTGTGATTGAATACAACTCTGCTGCAGTTCATGGATGTTCAGTTTTGAGCTACTAATACTGTCATAAACCAATGCATCTACAACAAGTAGACTGGCGGGGACAAAGTCAAGTAGGTTCTTTCCTCTTGTTGGTTTCCTCACCACCTTCTGCAGGTTCATTAGCAGATATGCCCTTCAGGACTCATCCAGTTCAGTTGGTAGAGGTGCTACCATGCCATTCTTGATGATGGACATTGAGGTCCCCTACCCAGAGTATGTTCTTTGCCCTTGCTACACTCAGTATTTCTGTTCTAGTTCTTTATCCCTGGAATCATTCTTGTGAATCTCCTGTGTACTCTGTTGAATGCCTTCACATCCTTCCTCAAGTCTGGCATCCAGAACTGGATACGGTACTCCAGATGAGGCTTAACTAGTGTCTTATGCAAGTTCAACATGACCTCCTCACTCTTGCACTCAATGCCCCATTAATGAAGCCTAAGATATTATATGTTTTATTAAGTGTTCTCTCAACATGCCCTGCCATTTTCAATGACTAATGTGCATACACACTGAGGTAGCTCTGTTCTTGCATCTCCTTTATAGTTTCTTCTTTTATTTTATACTGTATCTCCATATTTTTCCTGCCAAAATGAATCACCTCACACTTCCCTGCATTGAACTTCATCTGCCACTTGTCTGTCTAATCCACCAACACATCTATGTCCTTTTGAAGTTCAAGATTATCCTCACCATAGTTAACAATGTTTCTAATCTTTGTATCACCTGCAAATTTTGAAATCATGCCCTGAACACCAGGAAGAGCAAGGGTCCCAAACTGACCCCTGAGGAACTCCACTACAAACCTTCCTCCAATCGAAAAACAACCATTTATCACTGCTCTCTGTTTCTGGACACTCAGCCATTTTTAATCCAAGTGCCTATGTTCCCTTTTATTTCATGTGCTAGAATTTTGCTCACAATTCTGTTGAGTGGCACTGTATCAAATGCCTTTTGAAAATCCATACACTCCACATCAACAAAGTTTCCTTTATTAGCCTTCTCTGTTACCTCCTCAAAAAACTGCTGCAAGTTTGTTAGACATAATTTTCCCTTAATGAATCCATGCTGGCTTTCTTTAATTATTCTGCATTTGTCTAAGTGACGTTTAATGTTTGTCCCGAACTATAATTTCCAGAAGTTTCCCTACCACTGAAGTCAAACTAACTGGCCTGTACAGTTGCCAGCTTTATCCTTGCACCCCTTTTTGAACAAGGGTAGAAAATTTGCAATTCTTCAGTCCTCTGGCACCTCTCTTGTGTCTAAGGAAGACTGGAAGATTATCACTCATGCCTCTGCAATTTCCACTCTCACTTCCCTCAGTACCCTATGGATGCATCTCATCTGGTCCTGGTACCTTATCTATTTTAAGTACAGATAGCCATTCTAACACCTCCTCCTTCTCAATTGTAAATTCTTCATGTGTACCAGTTACCTCCTCTCCCACCTGAGCCTGGGTAGCATCTTTATTTTTGTTTTTTATTTTTGTTCAGGTACTTCTGTTTTTGTTTTGGATTTCCAGCACCTGCAGTTTTTTTGTTTTTATCTGGGTAGCGTCTTCTTCTTTTGTAAAGACAGATGCAAAGTACTTGTTTAATACCTTTGCTATTTCTCCTACCTACACATGCAAGTTTCCATTTTTATCCCTAATTGGTCCTACTCTTTCTTTCATCACTCTTTTACTATTTATATGCTTATAGAAGACGTTGGGATTCGCTTTTATGTTCGCTGCCAGTCTCTTTTCATGCTCTCTCCTTGATTTTCTTATTAGTTTTTTCACTTCTGCTCTGGTCCTTCTATAGTCAGTCTGATTCTCCATTGTATTTTCTATCTGACATCTGTCGCATGCGCAATTCTTCCTTTTCAGCTTCACCTCTATCTCTCTTGTCAGCCAGGGCACTCTGGATTTTTTTGACCTACCTTTCCCCTTCAAGGGACTATACCTTGACATCGCCTGCAATACTTTTCCTTTGAAGGTGATCTATTGTTCAGCCACTGTCTTTTCTGGCAACATTTGATTCCAACTCACTCGACTCAGATGTATTCTCGTCCCGTCAAAAATGGCCTTCCCCCGATTAATTATCCCTGTCCTTGTTTGTTCCTTGTCCCTTTCCATGGCCAGCCTAAACCCAGTGATACAAAGATCAAGGTCCTCTAAATGCTCTCCCATTGATATTTGATCCACTTGGGCCAACTCATTCCCCAGAACCAGGTCCAACAGTGCCTACCCTCTCATTGGTCGGAAACATACTGCTGCAGAAAATTATCTTGAATAAATTCCAGGGACTCAAGCCCCCTTGACCCTTTGCACCATTTGGATAATTGAAGTCCCCCATTTTAATTTCTCTGTAATTCTTGCACCTCTTTGTAATTTCTTTGCAAATTTGTATCTCTACATCCCTTCCACTAGTTGGTGGTCTATGTACTATACCAATCAATGTTATTGCACCTTTTTCATTTCTTACCTTTAGCCAGAGAGATTCCGTCCTTGACCCCTCTGGAATATCCTCTCTCTCCAGTACTGTAATGCCATCTTTAATCAATACTGCCATTCTGTACCCCCCCCCCCCCACCCCCACCCCCCCCCCCCCCCGCGCCCCCCCCCCCCCCCCCCCCCCCGCCCCGCAAAGCCTCATTTTCTTCCTTTCCTGTCTCTCCTAGGAATATTTAATGCCCAGTTCAGCCCTTCTTTGAGCCAGGTCTCTGTTATAGCAATATTATTATAATTCCATTTGTCAACCTGTACCTGTAGTTCATCAATCTTACTAACCACACTCCGTGCATTCACATACATGCACATTAGCCCTAATTTAGGCTTTTCTTTACTTTCCCCTTTACTCTGACCCCATCTAATGAATTACCATTGCCTACTCCAATTTTGTCAAACTCTCCAAGTATTCTATTTACTTTGATACTACTCTCTGATATATCCTCCTTATCAGTTACTACTTCTCTACTTCCCACTGCTAGTTTTTCTCCTCTCTGCTCTGAATTTCCCTTCAGGTTCCCATCCCCCTGCTAATCTAGTTTAAACCCTCCCCAACAGCCCTAGCAAACCTCCCCGTGAGGACATTCGTCCCAGTCCTGTTAAGGCGTAACCTGTCCTTCTTGTATAGGTCCCACCTGCCCCAGAACTGATCCCAAGACCTCAGAAATCTAATGCCCTCTCTCCTATTCCATTTCTCCAGTCATGTGTTGAACTGCTCAATCTTCCTATTCTTATGCTCACTAGCATGTGGCAAAGGGAGTAATCCTGAGATTACTGCTCCTAGGTGTTCTGCTTTTTAATTCCCTTCCTAACTCCCTAAAATCTGCTTTCCGGACCTCATCGCTTTTCCTACCGATGTCATTGGTCCCAATGTAGACCACGCCTCCTGGCTATTTACCCTCCCCTAAAAGAATGTCCTGCAGCCACTCTGTGACATCCTTGGTCCTGGCACGAGTGAGGCAACATACCATCCTGGAGTCAGCGCTATGGTCATAGAAACGCCTGTCTGCTCCCCTAACTATGGAATCCCCTACCACTATAGCACTTACACTCTCCATCCTCCCTTACTGTGCAGATGAGCCGCCTGCGGTACCACAAACTTGGCTCTTGCTACAGTCCTCTGAGGAACCATCTCCCTTACCAGTGTCCAAAATGGAAAAACGGTTAGAGAACAAGATAGCCTCGGGATTCCTGCACTACCTGCCAATTTCTCTTAGATAGTCTGGTGGTCACCCATTCCCTCTCTGCCTGTGTACTTCTTAGCTGCAGTGTGACCACCTCTCTAAACCTGCTATCCACGTAGTCCTCAGCCTTGCAGATGCACCACAGTGACTCTAGCCACTGTTCAAGTTCCGCAACCTGGAGCTCAAGTTTCTGCAGCTGGTGTCACTTCCTGCAGATGAAGTCATCGGGGGCATTTTGTGCCTGCATGACTTCCCACATCCCCAGGGTGCACATTTCACATGGCTGAGCTATGCTGACATACCTTAAACTTTATATAAAGTATGGTATAATATAATAACTTACCTGTCACTCACCAATTGTCTCCTCTGTGCTGAGCCTAGCGGTCCAGAGACAATATTGAGGACTTCCAGGGCCGTATCCTCATGATTGTATACCATTGTGTTGCTACCACTGGTGAGTTGGTCCTGCTGATGGGCCGGGATATAACCAGTGATGGTGATGGAGGTGTCTGGGACATTTTCTGTAAGGTATGGTTTGGTGAGCATGACAACATCAGGCTGCTGCTTGACGAGTCTGTGGGGGCTGCTCTCTCCACTTTAGCACAAGGCCGAGTGAGTAAGGATGACTTATCTTAGTGTTAGTGAGGAGGACCTTTCAGGATCGACTGGACTGATTGTGTCTTTGTCAAGTCTGAATCAGTGCCCAGGCTTTGCCGGGTGGTCCAACCGGTTTTATTTTTATTGCAGTTTTAACTTAAGTTTATATAGTGTCTTCAAGATACTGAAATATAAGGTGCTTCACAGGACTATTATTAAACAAAATTTAATATTGAACCACATAAGGAGATATTAGGATAGGTCAAAAACTTATCAAAGAGCTCAGTTTTAAGAAGCATCTTAAATGAGGTGAGAGAAGTAGAGAGGTGAAATGATTTCATAAGGGATTTTCAGAGCTGAGGGCTCAGGCAGCTGAAGGTACAGCCATCAGTGCTAAATCAGTGATAATCAAGAACGTGCAAGAGGCCAGAATTGGAGAAGTGCAGAGATCACAGAGGGTTGTAGGGCTTAAGAAGACTGAAGAGATAGGATGGGACAAGGCAATAGAGGGATTTGAGAGCACGGATGAGAATTTTGTTTTGACACAGCAGTTGGTAAAGGCTGAGTTGTTTAAATTCCAGAGGGAAACTTGAATAACTATAACCTATATTTTCAATTGGTGCATTTGAGATGTAGCTCTGAATTCAGAAGACCACTGAGCCTCAAGAGGTTTTTTTAAAATAAAACTAAGTTAAACATTTATTAATTTAACAATAAATTAAACACATACACATGTTTACAAATTACTACCATAATAACTTTTAAACAAATCCCCAAATTAATCACTCCCAGGTAAATCTTCACCATAGACTTTAAACAGACATCAGGCAAAGCACATTTGAACTTATGAATTCAAAATTAGGTCTCTTGCAATTTGGTTCCTTTGCAGACACAGCTGTTGGCTTACAGGCTGGTTAGGTCTTAAAAACCTCTGCCTTACGCACACAAATTCCTTTCTGTTTATACCTAGCTTTTCCTTTGAATGTAAATTTTCCACTGTATTACCAGATTTTTAATTTTACCTCTTCAAACAATAACATCCTTTGATTCCACCAATTTTATTAGTAATATAAACACATTGATTGGCATCTCGCAGCTAGGTGGAAGATTTTACCCATTCTTGTGAATGATTTATTCAACAAGTGCAAATTATACTTTATCTTTTAACTTCCTTATATTTATCTAATTGACATCTCAAAACTACTATCCATCAAAGCACCCAAACACTAGCTGGCTTTAATCCAATTAACACACACACAGTCAAATGCATAGACACGGACCCCATTACAATTCCACTGAAAAAATAATTTCCAGTAACATTATAGACACTAATATCTCTTCACGACAATTTGTAAATGAGGCATTGCTGGACTGGGAGCTAATGTAGGTCAGCAAGCTCTGCGATTTTGGGGAATATGTTAGGATATGGGCAGCAAAGTTCTGGATGAGCTGAAGTTTGCAGAGAGTGGAAGATGGGAGGCTGACCGGGAGGGCATTCATCAACTCTTGAAGTAACAAAGGCATAGATGCAAGTTTCGGCAGCAGGTGCACTGAGGCAATGATGGGTGACTAGCAATATTACATGGGGCTAAATTATACAAGGCACCAGATTCCACACCCATGCCCATATCGGCTAAAGAGTCGGGGGAAGCCCGCTGAATGGAACATGGTCTGCTTCACAGTCATTTAAATGGCTGGAGATGGATTTTCCGCCCCTCAGGGAACAGGAAGTCCTGCATCAGAGATCTGCAGGCCAATCAGATGTTGGCAGCTCTCCAGCACTTTGGGATAGAGGCATGTGGCATTGGACCTGGATTTGGGTAACAGTATGGGTGCCAAGTTAGCAGACCTCAGCAAGGGGAGTAAGGGGGGTGGGGTCTGCGGTTTGAGAAGCCATGGGGGGGGCGGAGGGCAACCTCGGGGAGGCATAAAAGCTGGTGAGGGGATGGGGTCCTCGATGGGTCCGGTGGGGCCTGTTAAGGATGGATTCATTCCCCCCACCCACCATTAGCGTGCACAGGGAAGCCTGCCTGGCTGGACACTTGGCATGGGCCTCTCCCATCCTGCTTAAACCCCAGCAGCAGAGGGATGAGACCTTTCAGTGGACATTAAATGCACGTTTAAGGACTTCAGTGGTGGGCGAGCTGCCTGATGCTACCCCTGCCACTGGTATAATTGTGGTGGGGGCAGAGCTGGGTGGTAGGCAGCAGACTGGCCGCCTGCTGGATTTAACAAGCCCCTCACCTTGAAAACTGCCGGCAGGGGAGCATACAATTCAGCCCAAGGAATACTGAAGGGAAGTAGGCAGTCTTGGCAATGGAGAAGCTATTTTGTCTAAATACCGCTAGTGTAGTGTGTGTGATATATTCCATAGGAAAGGCAACAATTCCATGTGGCTGTTCCTTTGCTGATTCTGAAGCATAGAAGACCTTCATCATTTTAAACTTAGGTATGATACACAAATAATTCAGACGAAACTAGCATTGTGAGGACTGTGAAATACTTACATTTTGGAGATAATTGTTATCCATTACTAAATACTCATGGATCCTGGGGCTGTGATCATCACTAACTATATATAATGATAACGTCTTGGGATCCATCTCTCCAGGATCAAACTGTTAGGTAGTGAAATCCAGGTGGATAATCTACAAAAGGAAACCAGCTTTCTTCTTGTCTGAAATTGTTCCTTCATCACAGATCCTTGAAATTTAAATAATTGACTGGTCTTGTTAGCAGAAGAAAGTGGTTTAATCCTGCTGATGTCACAGCTTGCCCTAACAAAACAAATTTTGATTAGGACGACCCCCATGGTAAAGAATGTGATAAACAAGCTTGCTAATTATCTGAACCTCTTTTGCAGTTACATGCTGGAAAATCATCCTCAGTCAATGAGCTCTAACAAGGATCTTGTTAGAATACTGATTGGTGAATATTATTTTTAAATCTGACAAGGACAACGCATGAAGGCAAATATAACGCAGCGTAATTTCTTAGTTTATAGATTGCCTGAAATGGTAAAGAAAGCAGATTCAATGGGCTGGATTTAGTTGGTATCCCCATAGGTTCCATGATGGGGGGAGGCCTGATGGTATTAAGTTCCCTTCAGGCACTTTGGTGGCCACTTCCCCCGGGGACCTCAGCAGCAGAAATCCTGCCTCCCATCAGAGGCCGGCAGCTCATCTCATTGCTTGTCAGAGCAACCAGGAGTGGTGGGGGCTGCCAGCAATGCAACCACTAAAGGCCCAGAATCACCAAGGGTCTCCAGGTCAAAGGTGACTGAAGGTGGGATGGGGATCATGGGGTAGGGGGTCACGGGCGAGGAGGGACGGGGGGTGGGTCAGAGGCTTTCAGCGCCTGCCCCCGTACCCTACTTTCCTTGATCGGGCACTGAGTATCATGATAACGACATACCCCACCCCGGGGGCAAACTCGACAGCCACTGCTGAATTGCAAAGCCTCAGGGATAATGGTGTGAATTGGCTTATTAATGAGTCTAAATTGAGATCTCGCCGCAGGCAGCTGGGACTCCCGCATCAGCCCCTTCTGACCTCTGACTGAATTGGGGGAGGTTTGGCCGCCATTGGGAGACTGATGGCCATGTCTCTCCCGCAATGACGGAGGTCCAGCTGCCATGGTTGCTCCTGCGATGGCCTGCATTAAATCCAGCTCAATAATAAAGGGAATTGGATAATTACTTGAAAAGGAAAGGATTGCAGGGCTGTGGGGAAAGAGCAGGGAATTGGGACTAATTGGATAGGCCTTTCAAAGAGCTGGTAAAGGCATGATAGACCAAATGGCCTCCTTTTATGTTGTAAGGTTCAAACAGTCTATGAAACAATGATTCTGAAAAGGGATTGATTCAGTAAACAACAACAAATTACCCTTAAAAGGTATCTGTGCACTCGAGGGCCTGTATATAGTACTATTTTTCTGACGTATCCTCTGACCGCTATCTATCATAACTCAGTAGAATTATTCTACCACCGGTTTGAGGCAGTGTGGAACACTTAGCTAATCCTTTGCTCTGTTAGTTTTACCCTTTTTGTTGTAATCCCAGATAACATGCAGCCAGCAGTTAAGACTTGCACAGGTCTCTTCCAGCATAGCTGTATTTCCTACTCGTAGTGCATAATTAATGGCTGTTAACTGGAATTCTGTGATGAAAGTTAAATCATTCCAATTGTCAGGTCATCTCCTGATGGGATAATCGTTTATTTCTATTCCCAAATCTGATTTTTTTTTTCCGCTGTCAGACCATGCTTCCTTTATTTATGATTGCCGATGCTTAATCTTGTGTGACTATAAAAGTAAAACCTTGCTCAGTATAAAAATAACTACATTGTTCTGATGATTTGCAAACTGTTTAGTGACATGAATTATATGAATATTTAATTGCATTCATTAATAGTGTTGTGCAGTGAATGTACAAGTCCCAGAAAAGGGACTGCATTGAAAATTGGTACATGTTGACTAGATGTGTCACTATCAACACTGCACAAATCCTATGTGATTTGCATAAGGAAATCACATTTTTAAAAATGTTGCAGCTAGTTAATATGCTATTAAATAGACAATCTCTCATATTTCTGTAGATGGCTGGTCTTGCTTATTTTTCCGCTATTTATGGCATGAATAATTTCTATTCCTGTTAAAAAAAACAAATAGAACTTGACTGATTTTGGTACCAAGGAGCCCTAGTGAAATTGAAGGCAAGGCAGATCGAGGGGAAAAATTCTCCAGTGGATGGAGTCATACTTGGCTCAAAGGAAGATGGCTGTGATTGTTGGCAGCCCAACATCTCAGCATATCAATGCAAGTCGTTCTTCTGGGCTGTGTCCCAGACCCAACCACCTATAGCCATTTCACCAATGACCTTCCCTCTATCATAAAGTCAGAAATGAGGATGCTCGCTGATGATCACACAGTGTTCTGTTTTATTTGCAATTTCTCAAGAAACTGCAAATAAAACAGAACACTGCTTCTCATGCTCAGATGTAGAAAGACCTGGAAAACATCAAGGCTTGGGCTAATAAGTAGCAAATAATATTTGGGCCACACAATTGCCAGGCAATTACCATCTCCAATAAGAGAGAGAGTAGGCACGTCTCCTTGACATTCAACGGTATTGTAGTATTGCTGAAAAAAGAGACACATCTAAGCTTTTCATCTTGGACTCAACAGGGCACTCGTAAGAATACCAATACTTGGAAGTTAACTGTCAGTCACCATCAGTGGTGCATTCTCCATGGCAATGCTACTTGCCAACCAATCACATCTCTCTCTTCACATACAGTATAAATTATTGTCTTCCCTTTATGTTGGTATTCTTAAGAGTGTCCTGATGAGTGCAAGATGAAAAGCTTAGACATGTCTCTTTGATCAGCAATACACATGTTCCGTACTACCAAATGACTATTAGTATTGTCGTAGTGATCTGCCTAAGGAGTGGTCCTCTGCTCATTTCTCCACACCTCGCAGTCTTGCATTCTTCTCTCCATTTGCTCGCAGGAGCCTCCCATTTTTAATTTCAAGTTGTCTAACATCAGTGTCCATTCTAACATCATCAACATCATTATCATTGGTGAATCCTCCACCAGCAGGCTTACCATTGACTAAAATTTTAACTGGACCAGCCACATTTTTACTGCGGTTTGTTTTTGTCTCATTATCACACCCTACCTCCACCTCGCCACACAAAAAAACTTTAAAAAACTTGCCAAGCCGAATTTGGAAATGGAATTTTTCAATGTTAAGGTAAACACCTGTATCATTAATTATGCTGTAAAATTGGAATGATATTAAGAGCTTTTACAGTAGATCTTGCAGAATCTTCTTCAATGAAGCTACATGATGAGCCACACTCAATTATTAGGAATCTTTGCAATCATGTTAGCAGCTTGCTGCACTCGTGATTTATAACTGAGTAGGTTAAGCATTAACAACAAATGCTGAAATTTGTGTAGCGCCTTAAATGTAGTAAGATGCCCCAAGGTGCTTCACAGGAGTACCATCAGCCAAAGTTTGACACCGAGCGCATAAGATATTAGAACAGTTGACCATAAGCATGGTTGAAGAGGTAGGTTTTAAGGCACATCTTAAAGGAGGAAAGTGTTCAAGAACCTGAGAAATTTAAGGAAGAAATTCCCCAATATAGGGCCTAGACAGCTGTCGGCATGGCCACCAATGATGGAGAGGAAATCAGACATGTAAAAGTCTTGTCCCCTCATCTGGATCTAAATTTAATCCACATAAATTAGTTGCTAAGCCTGTTTCAGATTCCTCCACTTGTTAATGAAAGAGGACTACATCCATCAAACTTTGATGGTTCACTACACTGGGTAGTAGCTGATGCCATAAAATGGACAACTCCAGGTGCCGAGTTTATTCTTCACAACCTTTACAACTTTATAACCTTTCCTTCTTAAAAAAAAAAATAAACTTCCTCATTTGGATGTAATTCCACGGATAGCTTTCCTAACTATTGTCATTTAACACTGACAGGATCTGTACAAGTAGCACACCCAAATATTTTAATAATTATTCAGTCAGGTTTGCTTCCTTAGTACTGATTTACATAATTGTTCCTTTTTCAGGATTATTAATATTTTCTATCCACTTTCATAGTTGCTACATGTGGGTAGATTTCTAACTGATTTACCTGGTTGTCTCACAGCAGCCTTGTTATAACAATGGACATGTATGGAATGAGAAAATGGAGTGCCAGGGATTGAAAATTGATGGATGGACAGGAAACAAAGGGTAGTGATTAATGGATGTTTTTCAGATTGGAAGCGGTGTACGCCAGGGCTCAGTCTTGGATCCACTTTTGTTCTTGGTATCTACAGATGTTTTGAACTTGCGAACACAATCTTAAAATTTGCTGAAAGGAGAAATGTAGGGGGCTGCAAACCTCAGAGGACATAAACAAATTTAGACCCAAATGAGGGGACAACGCTTTTGCACCCCTAATTTCCTCTCCATCATTGGTGGCCATGCCGACAGCTGTCTAGGCCCTAAATTGGGGAATTTCTTCCTTAAACCCCTCAGACTCTCGAACTCACTCCTCCTTTAAGACGTGCCTTAAAACCTACCTCTTTGACCATGTTTTTGGTCACCTGTTCCAATATCTTAGGTGTTTGGTGTCAAATTTTGGCTGATGGTACTCCTGTGAAGCACCTTGGGATGTCTTACTACAATAAAAGGGGTCACACAAAAGATGTCAGGAAGACATAAGCAAATTAAGGGAACGGGCAGACAGATGGCAAATACAATTTAATATGGAGACTGTGCATAATAGACCTTGGATGGAAAACAAAGGAATTGGAGTCTGCACTCAAAGAAAAGATGCCAAAGGCTATTGGTAATATAGAAAATAAATAGAAAAATAGAAAAACTACAGTTGCTAATTCCCTGTAAGTGCAAGTGCAGGTAGATAAAGCCACAAGAAAGGTTAACAGCTTCTAGACTTTCATTACTAGTGGAATAAAACCTATGTGTCTGACCAGGTTTTAGATGCCCTATCCTAAAATCCCCTGATGTGGTTCAGCATCAAAGTTTGTTTGCTCCTGTGAAACACTTTGGGACGTTTTAATACATTAAAAGTTCTATGTAACAATAGATTGCATTTATATAGAGTGCAAAGGAAGTATTAATAAAGTTATATAAGGCATTGGTTTGGCCACTGTTGAAGTTCTGGGCAGTTTCTTATCAAAGTGGTAATCGAATCATTGGGAGAATACAATGTAGATTCAACAGGATGATGCCAGACATATGAGCCTGCAGTAACAAGGGGAGATTTTGAAATACTGGACTATTTCCACTGGAAAAGAGAAGGGTGAGTGAAAGTTTAACACAAGCTTTTAGAATTATTCAGAGTTTTGATAGGCTAATTGTGATAAGCTATTTCCCCAGGTTTGGGAGGCAGTGATGAGGAATCATCAACTAAATACTGTCACTGAGAGGTGGCAGAGAAGCTAAGGATAAAAATTAAGGGCAAATTGAATAAACATTTGAATCAGGGCAGTGTGGTTGGTCTTGAATTGCTCTAGTGCACAGAAGCACAAACTCAATGGGCCAAATGCCCTTTTTTCTATGCTGTAAACCTATGTGACTCCTCTCCTTAGAGGAGAAAGCTTTCCTTCTGGGTTGGAAAATGTGCTGTCTAGTGTGGAACAGAGCCAGAAATGTCTTAGGTTTGTGTTGGGTTAACTGGCACCAGCCGGTGTTATAACTGGCCTAGGTACTAATGAAAGAAAGAGGAGAAAATTCATTTTGTGTTCCTGCTTCTGACCTTTGCTGCCAAGAGATTGACTGGGAATTTCCTCCATGCTTGCTGCTCCCGCTCCACTATTGCAACTTTGCTGAATATGTAGCATGGGCAAGAGTTTTGTTTCATGTCCTGCCAAGGTAAGAACATTGGGAGCAGGAGCAGCCCTGGGGATGGCTCTGGCCATTGTTGGGTTTGGGTCGGGGTCTGATGCTCCCTCTGATTGGGGAGCCTGCTTGACTCTTTCACTTGACTCATCAAAAGAAGGATCATACCTTGGGATGAGGGAATCAGTGGATGCGAAAGAAACCTCATCTTGAGACAACGTGCTGGAGAAAATGGATTGTAAGACTCCCTGAAGCAAGGATTCCAATAAGTTTGTTTGATATGAGTTTACTTTTCATAAACTATTGTTGGTTTGGATTTACTGCCTAGATTTTTATTATGTGCTTTTGATAGTTAGTTCCAACAGTAAATGTCAGCCTCACGGATGTATAATTACCAGGTACATGCTTGTAACTTGACCTTTTAAAGTATGGAATCACACTAGCTGTTTTCTAGTCCTCTGGTATAAGCCCAGCACAGATTTCTAACGCTCGTGTGTATATTTCCACCCTAATTTCTCTCAGTTCTCCCAGTTGTATTTCATACTGACTTGTTGATTTATGAACCTTCGAGCTCTTCCAATATCAGAACCATCAGGTCATAGCTAATTATTTTCTTCATAACTTATGTTGCCTGATCCACTACTGTAATGCCTGCAAGGGGATCTGACCAGCATCCTCTGTAATCAAAAATGCTGTGCAAAAAATCACAACTTCCTTCAATAGCAGTCCTTTACCAGCTCTGAAAGGATATTAATAACTGCTTATAATGCTGCATCTCTAAATGAGCAGCAACCTGAGAGCACAGTTCTCAGTTTACGACCAATAAGGAAAAGAATTGTTAATGAAAAAGTCTCCTGTAATAGGTCCCACACTCTCCTCATTGTTTTATTTATCTCTTCTTTTCCCTGACTTTTCTCAAGTGACTGAGCCTTTCTGGAAGCGGTTCCACGAATTGTAGCTACCCTTGGATATGAGGGCATTCATTACATGCATGTTGGACAGGGAGTGCTGGAAGGCTGCTCCACCATCACAAAGGACATCACAGTCAAGCATGATTCAATACTCATCAGACATCCCTGCAAATGTTGTAGATATTCTCCAACACTGATTACTGGATTGGCCAATTTCTCCCCCCCTCATCCCCACCACCCCAATTATAGTGCCCTATCTAACTACTGACTCAGCTGAGTTCAGCAAGCTTCAATACTGAACAAGAATCAAACTTAGGACCTTCCTTGTTATGTAAGGGTTCAGTACAATACATGAGGCACTTTCACCCATCAAGTCATAGCGGGAATATAGTAATCAGCTTATCAATCTAAAATCATTAAGTAATAGAAAGTTTAATATCTTCACCACGTACATAACTATTTTGATTTTCTTTTTTCTCTTTCTCTAGGGTGAATGCTCCCAGAAGTGCTACAACATCTTTGTCCTAGAAACAATCTGTGTGGCCTGGTTTTCATTGGAGTTCCTGCTGCGATTTATCCAAGCACAGAGCAAATGTGCGTTTCTGAGGACTCCCTTGAACGTCATCGACATAATGGCCCTTTTGCCTTATTACATCAGCCTGATCATAGATGCCCTTTCAGTTGATGGGAAACCAAGTGGTCCTGGAAACCTGGATTTGGAAAAAATAGGACTAGTCCTCCGGGTTCTGCGTGCTTTGAGAATTTTGTATGTGATGAGGCTTGTTCGTCATTCTCTCGGGCTTCAGACTCTGGGGCTCACAGTCCAACGATGCACAAGAGAATTTGGCCTCCTCCTCCTCTTTCTGTGTGTGGCCATGGCACTCTTCTCACCTCTGGTATTTTTAGCAGAGAGTGAATTGGGTGCCAAACATGATTTCACCAGCATCCCAAGCAGCTACTGGTGGGCAGTGATCTCGATGACGACTGTGGGTTACGGAGACATGGTCCCCCGCAGTATCCCTGGGCAGGTGGTAGCTTTGAGCAGCATCCTGAGTGGCATTCTCCTCATGGCCTTCCCGGTTACCTCGATCTTTCACACCTTCTCGCGCTCCTACATGGAACTGAAAGATCAGCAGCAACGCATTTCAAGCAACAAAGCCCAGCTTAAAGGAAACTCTAAATCCCAAAACAGTGACAGCTCTCAGGAAACAGACATCTCATTTCCTACAGACTTTGGAGACTCTTCGCTTCAGAAGAAGAGAAGAATAATTACACAGAGGGTTGAAGAGCATTAATCAAGGACCTCCAGCTCTTTTCAAATAAGGGAGCGAACACCAGCTCCAAACAAAATAGTTGCTGAAACAGATGTTTATCTGACCATATTATTATTTGTGATTGATGTGCTAATATGGCTGGGCTAATGTTAATTTAAAACACAAGGAAAAGAGAATAGGGTTAACCATTTGTAATGCTGAATGTTGCATATAGAGTAACCCTACTGAGAAACTCATTTTTATATGTTAGTTTTGTAGAGTTTCAAGTGGAAAATCAAATTATGCTCAAGTGCTTGGCAATTAACGATTCCGATAGACTGTGATATTGCTGGCACAGTGCATGTTCTGATATTCTACCTTTGTTTAATTATAGTTGGTGCATTCTGTAACTCATTTAATTAACCGGGACCTACACTTCCCAACATATTGACGTTATATTTGAAGGGAGAGATGACTTTGAATTCATGGTATATTAAAATTCCCATTTTAAAAAAAAAAACTATGGATTGAAGCAGCCTGCTTACTTCTTGATGAAAGTTCCATCACGTGGAAGAATTGACCCAAATATTGAGAATTAACAATGATCAAATCAGCGGTTAAATTGTTTATTTCAGGAAGGTACATTAAAATTGGAAATTCAAAGCTTGGATAAACACATTCATCTAAGTTAGCGCTAAGCTTCATTGAAACCAATTAGAAGTAAGCACTCTGCTTGTGAGAGGATATTTGGCAACCTCAAATAAATGCTAGCAGCTGGCCTCTGGGTGATGGAATAAATTAGCACTTTCGAGTAAATTTTCAAAGGATTCACTCTCAATGCAATTGGGAGAATCAGATGCACAAGTAATATGCTGACTTCGTGGCATTCCAAATTTTTTAATCATTAAAGTAACAGCCTGGAAAATCAGGAACATTGAACTTCTGGCCCAGTTCTCCAATCTGTAACCAGATGACAATGCTATTAAGCCTTTTGAGTCTGCTCCACTGTTCAGTTAGATCATGGCTGATCTATAGCTCAACTCTGCTTATCCCCCTTTCTTCCAGGGTCCCCCAATTACCAACCACAGGGCATGGCTATCTGTCAATCACAGTCATCAAAACTTTAAATGAACCAGCATCCACAGCCTTTTTAAAAATATTCGTTCACTGGGTGTGGAAGTTGCTGGCTAGGCCAACATCTATTGCCCATCCCTAATTGCCCTGGTTCAGAGGGCACTTAAGAGTCAACCACACTGCTGTGGGTCTGGAGCCACATGTAGGTAAGGACAGCAGATTTCCTTCTCTCAAGGGCATTAGTGAACCAGATGGGTTTTTACGACAATCGGCAATGGCTTCGTGGTCATCATCAGACATCTAATTCCACCATCTGCCGTGGTGGGATATAATCTGGGTCTCTGGAATACTAGCCTAGTGACAATAACACCATGCCACTGCCTACCCCATTTCTCCATCGCTCGTGGCACGAGAATGCTTCCTGAGTTCACTCCTAAAGGGCTAGCCTCTAAATTTAAGAGATTATTCCTTCTTATCCTGGATTCCTCCACCAGAGAGAAAAAATATCCCTTTACCATTTCAAACATCTTGATTAGATTAGCCCTCAACCTTATAAACGCAAGGGAATAAAGGTTTTGTATTACACCCTCATAATTTAACCATTTATCCCTGGTAGTATCCTGGTGAATCTGTGCTGTGCAACCTCTCAGGTCCAAATATATTTTCTGAGGGTTGGTGTCTAAAACTGAATGTAGTACTCATGAAGGAGTCAGATCAAGGTTCTGTACAACTGAAGCATTACTTCCTCACTGATGTGTTCCAATCGTCTTGAGATAATTTTTGATTACTTGTATCTGGCTCCTCGTTTTTAGTGGCCTGTGTACACAGGCCCCTAACTCTCTTTGCTCCCCCACAGCTCCTAATCTCTTGCAACTAAGAAAATATTCTGGCCTCTCAGCCCCCTACAACAAACTCATTTGCCACCTGAGTTCTGATGAAATGTCACAACCTGAAATGTTGGGCTGTGGTCCCTGACCCTGCTGTGGCTAAAAGGTCGGTGGGGAACCCCCTACCAAGGCAAGAATAGCTGCCCCGCTGTCGTTTAATGGTCAGTTGGCCATTAATAGGCTGGAGGATCTCCGTCCCTCAAAGACAGCAAGTCCCACCTCAGAGAGCTACCAACCAATCAGGATGGCTGGTAGCTCTGTAGTGCCAGCAGCACTGGGCAGGAGCAGTGGCAACCGCTGGAACAACAGGAAGTCCCCAGTGGAGATTGTTGCTGGATCTAGACACCAAGGTAAGTGGGGGGGAATTTCACTGGTGACAGGGGCTGAGGATGGTGGGGGGGGGGGGGGGGGGGGGGGGGGGGGGGGGGTGGGTTTAAGAGACCAGGGCTTGGTAAAGGGAAAGTGTGATCTTTGTGGGAGCAGGGGGGTAGGTGGGTGCCTTCAATGGGCACAGGGGGGGCCGACAAAGGAGGTAGCCAAACCCCCTCGCCCGACACCAGCCCAGACAGCTAAAGCTACTGGGCTACTTGCTTGGTGTGTGCCTCCCCCTGCTGTGGGTAAAATAAGGTTAATTGGCCACTTAATGGCCTCAATAGGCCCAAAGGCAGGTAGGCGGGCAGGCCATCTGACTCCTACAGCACTCCCTGTTAAATTTCACACAGATGAGGGGAGGACAGCTAGGCAGCAGCAAGGCCACACGCTGGATTCTACGCGCCTCCCTGCCTTCAAACACGCCGACAGGGGGTGCATAAAATCCAGCCCATTTAAACTGTTTTTCTCTCCATCGAGATACTGTCAGGCCTGTTGAGTGTTTCCAGCTTGTTCCGCTTTTATTCCATCTGTCCACACAGGTCCTAGGCCTCTGTGCTTTTGTAAAATTTTCCTCCCACTCACAAAATTTACTGTGCCTCCTAACTTAGTGGCAGCTGCAAACCTGGATATAAAACGACTTTTTCATGCAAGTCATTGTTATATATGGTGAAAGTTAAAGGGGCCAGCATGATGAGTGTCCGAGCCATCTCTGTAAACTTACTCTCTTGTCCTTTTTACCCCTGAGACTTCAATTAGAATATCCAGCCCAAGCTGATGGGTGAAAGTCTCCTTTCTCTCTCATCTAAACAGATTGAGTCTGTGTCAATTCTAATCCAATTTTCTAAGCCCAAAAACTGCCCTTTACGTGACACAAAGTAACAATTTTGGCCAGATATTTATTGTAAGTGTTATTAAATGTAAGGAAATTTAGTCCAAATAAACTTTTTGTTGCAGATACTTATGCTTATCTAAGTTTTATTCTTCATTGAAATATATTTTTTAAAAAGCTGCTAAAGTCCTGACCTGCAAAGCAATTTCTGCAGTTGCAAACACCTGTCATCAACTGCGTTTAGGAATTGTTTTAAGTAGCTCCTGAAGATTGCCACGTCTGCCAAGGTCATATTGTCACGTGAAAGGAAAATCCAAAAGATGACGGAGAACTGAATTCCTTTGTACCCTGGTCCCAGCTTTGATCTTCAGTTATTTTCAAAATTTTGTTCTTGAGGTGTGGACAATGCAGGGAAGTCTACATTTATTACCCACCTTTAGTTCCCCTGTAATGGTGATGGGCCTTCTTGAAATTTCATTTCTGATGGCCCACCAGAAGCCATCAATCCCCAATTTTAAGTTGCTATCTTTGTCCTAGCATGGTGGTAATGCCACACTGCATTAGCTTTGGGATGAAGACATGACTTTGTCTTCTGAGAGAAGTGTTGTTGATGGTCAGGTAGAATGAGTTGGGGCCTTTCCTTGTTGAAGGTGGCCATTGATTGACAGGCATGTTAACATGGCATTTGGCCATGTTTTGGATGTTCTCCAGTTCCTGATGAAGGCTGGGAAGGGCTGCCTTGTTATTGAAGAAATTGTGAATCAATCAAAACTTTGTAGAATTGCCAGTAAATAGTTCCACTGCTGGCTTTCAGCTTGGCTCAGTGAAAGCATTCTCACTTCTGAATCACAGTGTCATGGATTCCACAGGACTTGGGCCTCAGCACAGCCAAAATCAGAACTTTTGTCATGTGAGAAACATCCCTGCAGTGCCAATTATAGAAATGCTTCTTAGTACAGAGAAATCATACCGATTATCCTTTAAAATTGAATCCATGCATGGGCACATGTTTCCTGAAGAACAGCTTCTTCTTTTGGCCTCTCCCATTTTACTTGGGACCACCACAATGCTGGTGGATCACCCTCCTCCATCTCCTCCTGTCAGTCACCCCATCCTCTTCTGATCCTGCTGCATTTAAGTCTCTCGCCGTTGCATCTTCCCATCTGGTCGGAGTCCTTCCTCTTCTCCTCCTTCGTGGCAGCCCATCTCCATCACTCATCCAACCACATGTCGTTGTCGTCATTGTCTCTCTCTCTCTCTCTCTCCACAACAGATGACTACACCATTTCAAACCCTTTTCAGCTAATTTCTCCGATGCTCCCACAATCTTCGCTGACCCCCTCACAGGATCACAGAATCTTAATGGCACAGAAGGAGGCCACTCAGCCCTTCATGCCTGCACCAGCTTCCCAAATGAGCATTAAGACCTAGTGCCATTGCCCTGCCTTTTCCTTGTACCCTTGCACATTATTTCTATTCAAATCGTCATCTAATGTCCTCTTGAATGCCTCATGAACCCCCTAATGTGCTGGTTTCTGATTCCGTCCTTTCTGATCAATGCACACATCATCTCACCATCTGTATCTCATTAGTATCCAGTCACTGGTTCTTCTCTTCTTGATCTTGCCCAGGTTTCTGCACCATATAGCATACAATTCCTCAAGAACATTCCTATTAAAATGTTTCCATTTCAGTAAGGGAGAGAAATTTTATTCCAGATTGCACATAATGGAAAATTAGTAATATGAAACTGTGATGAGCAGTCGGCCTGCTAAAATATAACTCTTAAGGTAAAGAGTAATCAAAGTAGCCGAATGTGTAATTCTACACCATGAATAGTTGAAAGAACTTGAAGCAATTAATCTTAGTCAGTCTGAGATATCACTGCCACTTATGGTTGGCCTGACCCTTAATTAAATTAAATCACTTTTCTTAATTAAAATTCATACTAAAAAACAACTTGAATTTATATAGCATGTTTAACATAATAAAACATCCCAAGGTGCTTCACAGGACTGATTATAAAACAAATCTTGATATCAAGCCTACAATGAGATCATTGGGCAGGTGACCAACAGCTTGGTCGATGAGATAGGTTTTAATGAGTGTCTTAAAGGAGGAAAGAGAGTCAGAGAGGGATAAGGAGGGAATTTCAGAGCTTAGGGCTGAGGTAACTGAAGGCACAACCAACAATGTAGAGCGAAGAAAATATGCAAGATGCCAGAACTAGAGGAGCACAGAGATCTGAGGGTTGTAGGGCTTGGGGATGTTCTATGGATAGAGACGGTTGAGGCATGGAGAGGCTGGGGGGGTGGGGGGGGGTAAAAAAGGATGAATATTTTAAAATTGAGGTATTGCCGGGCTGGAAGTCAACATAAGTCACCGAGCTCTGACAGGGATGAAGGGAATTTGAGGCAAGTTGGGATATGGGCAGCTGAGCTCAAATTTATGGAGGGTGGCAGATGGAAGCCAGCCAAGAGAGCATTGGAATCATTGAGTATAGACGTAACAAAGGCATGAATGATACCAGAGTAAGCGTTTGCTTTTTAAGTTTCCTTTCTTTGAATTGTGACCTGTAACTTCAGGCCAGTGAAAAATTATTTTAAAATGTGGTAGGGCAAAAGTCTTAGTTGGATGAGATGAGCATCCTACATGTGAGTTTAAAAAGAACTGATTGATGTTCCTTTTGGTAAAATTATGTAGGATTCAAAGCTACTAACCTTTAACATTCAAAATGCCATTGTTCTAGGTTAATGGATTTTCTTCTTCACAAGTTTTTCAAATACAAGACTTGGTAAGTACCAACTCTCGAGGAATATTATTGCATAACTGGCTTTTATCAAAGTTAGTGGATAGAGTAGTGCAATTAGGCCATTTGATTTGCTGCTGAACTGATCTTTATTGTTTTAAATGCCTACATTCTTTTGAAGGTTGATTTAATTTTAATTATGGCAACATGTTTGTGACATCTTTGGGAGCTGGTCGTTATCTAGGTACTGATGGATACAATGCAGAAACATGTGGGTCTACTGAAATAGAGGACTTGCAGTGAATTAAATCTCTCTTTAATCATCTAGCATTCCTTCATGAAATCTGCACGTTCTGTCACAAATGATGGCTTGTTTCATTACAAGAGCTGTCTGTTAACCAAAGGAGTGTTATGCAACAGATACAAGACTTTAGCCTAAAATGTGAGCCTGCAGTTTACACAGAGCCAGTACTAACTTAGACTCCCATGCACCAGCCTTATAATAAAGCTTCTCCACTGTGTATGGTACTAGAGATTGTGAGATAATGTTTCAGTAATCTAATACATACTAGATGACTCAAGTAATATAAAAAGTGACCAAACATTGAATAAATAAAGGAGATTAGATTAGATAAAAACAAAAACAAAAAACTGCGGATGCTGGAAATCCAAAACAAAAACAGAATTACGTGGAAAAACTCAGCAGGTCTGGCAGTATCGGCAGAGAAGAAAAGAGTTGATGTTTCGAGTCCTCATTTGTTGAAGGGTCATGAGGACTTGAAATGTCAACTCTTTTCTTCTCCGCCGATGCTGCCAGACCTGCTGAGATTAGATTAGAGTTGTGGCATAAAGAAGTAACTTGGTAACAAGTCCATTTAACATAATAAGCAGAGAGAGAAAAGCTGCATCAACATTATAGAATTATACAGCGAAGGACAAGGCTTGGCTCGTCGTGCCTGTGCTGACTCTTTAAAGATGGTTCTTTGTCCCACATCCTACTTTATGATTGGAACCCTGAGAGTCAAGTACCATCCAACTTTCAACTTATTTATGGAATCAGCTTCCACCACCTTTTCAGGTAAAGAGATCCAGATCTTAACTACTCTCTGAAAGAATTTCTCCTAATCTCCCCTTTAGACCCTTCCCAATGACTTTAAATCTGCAACCTCTGGTTATTGCCCCACTTGCCAAGAGGAACTACTCCATCATAGCTTCTCATCATCTTGAAAACCTCTATTCGGTCACTTCTTAACCTTTTCCGTTCCAAGGAGAACTGTCCTAACTTTTCCCAACCTTTCCCCATTACTGAAGCCCCTCGTCCTTGGCAACATCCTGGTAAACCTCGGCTGCACCCTTCCTAAGGACTTTACATTTTTCCTGGATGGTGGTACCCAGAATTGGGCCCAAAACCCCAGCTGAGGCCTAGCCAGTGACTCACGTTAGAATTTTATATTAGGTACAAAAGCAAGGAAAGCAATGAGAAGTTTTTTTTATAAAACACTGGTTAAGCCTCAGCTGGAATATTCTGTTCATTTCTGGGCTCTGCACTTTATGAAGGATGTTATGGCCTTAGAAAGGGTGCAGAGGAGATTTACTAGAACGGTGTCAGGGATTTGTCCAACTCCCTCCCCCTCTTTCCTCATAGCCCTGTTTTCCCCCTTTAAGTATATACATCCAATTTCATTTTGAAAGTTATTATTGAATCTGCTTCCACCAACCTTTCAGACAGTGCATTTCACATCACAACAATTTGTTGTGGAAAGAAATGCTTCCTCATGTCACCTCCAGCTCTTTTGCCAATCACCTTAAATCTGTCTCATTTGGTTATTGACCTTCCTGGCACTGAAAACAGCCTCTCCTTATTTACTCATGATTTTGAACAACTCTAGTAAATCTCGTCCTAACCTTCCCTGCTCTATTGAGAAGAACCCCAGCTTCTCGAATCTCTCTACATCACCCTTAGTGTATCTATTAAATGGCTTCTGCACTCTAAGAACTTGACATCCTTCCTACAGTGCAGTGCCCTGTATGGAACAAAATATTGCAGCTCAGGCCTAACCAGTGACTTATTAAGGTTTAGCATAACTTCCTTACTTTGTACTCTATGCCTGTCTTAATAAAGCCAAGTGTGCCAAAATACTTCTTCTAAATAGATTAGAAGGGCTGATTTATGGACCAAAAAGGGGATTTATGCATGGAGGCAGGGGGTATAGCTGAGGTATTAAGTGACTACCTTACATCTGTCTTTACCAAGGAAGAAGCTGCTGCCCAGGTCATGATGGAAGAGGAAGTAATTCAGACACTTGAAGGGATAAGGAGGTGGTATTGGATAGGATGTCTGCACTTTAAGTTAAGTCACCAGGACCAGATGAGATACATCCAAGGATACTGAGGGAAGTGAGAGTGAAAATTGCAGAGGCACTGGCCACAACTTTCCAAACTTCCTTAGACTAAGAGGTGGTGCCAGAGGACTGGAGAATTGCAAGTGTTCCACCCTTGTTCAAAACAGGGGGTAAAGATAAGTCCAGCCACTACAAGCCAGTCAGTTTAACCTCAGTGATGGGGAAACTTCTAGAAATGAAAATTCAGGACACGATCAACAGTCAACATTGGGCAAATGTGGAGTTAATTATGGGCAAATTGTGTTTAACTAACTCGCTGGAGTTTTTTGATGAGGTAACAGAGAGGGTTGATGAGGGTAATGCTACTGATGTGATGTACATGGACTTCCAAAAGGCATCTGATAAACTGCCGCACGACAGACCTGTGGGCAAATGGAATAAAAAAGATGGTAGCGACATGAATATGTAATTGGCTGAGCAGCAGGAAACAGAGAGTAGTGGTTAATGGATGCTTTTCTGACTGGAAGAAAATTTATATTGAAGTTCCTCAGGGGTTGGTGTGAGGAGTCCTACTCTTTCTGATATGTATCAATAATCTGGACCCTAGTATCCAAGGCAAAATTTCAAAATTTGTGGACGATACAAAACTTGGAAGTACCAGGATAATGATGAGGATAGTGTAGAACTTCAAAAGGGTATGGACAGGTTGGTGGAATACGCAGAAAAATGGCAGATGAAATTTAATGCAGAGAAGTGTGAAGTGATTCACTTTGGTAGGAAGATCACATAATATAAAATAAAGGATACAATTCTAAAGGGGCTGAGGGACCTGGGTGTATGTGTGCATAAATCATTTAAGGTGGTAAGACAGGTTGAAAGAGTATTTTTATTTATTCACTCCTAGGTTTGGAGTCACTGGCTAGGTCAGTATTTGTTGCCCATCCCTTCCTGCCCTTGAGAAGGTAGTGGAGAGTTGCTCCTTGAATCACTGCAGTCCATGTGGTGTAGGTACACCCTCAGTGCTGTTAGGGAGGGAGTTCCAGGATTTTGACCCAACGACAGTAAAGGAACGGCGATATATTTTGAAGTCAGGATGGTGAATGACTTGGAGGGGAACTTGAATGTGGCGGTGTTCTCATGGGTCTGTTGCCCTAGTCTTTCTAGATGGTGGAAGTTGCAGGTTTCGAAGGTGCTGTTGAAGGAACCTTGGAGTTCATCTTGTGGATGGTACACACTACTGCCACTGTGCATCAATGGTGGAGGGAGTGAATGTTGAAGGTAGTGGATGGGATGCCGATCAAGCATGCCAGTAAATAAAGTATACAGCGGCCTAGGCTTTATTAATAAGGGCATAGAGTACAATAACAAGGAAGTAATGTTAAACTTTTATACAACACTATTTCAGCCTCAGCTGGAGTATTGCATTTAGTTCTGGGTACCACACTTTAGGAAGGATGTGAAGGCACTGCCTGATAGTATGGTTCAAGAGGGAATTGGATGGTTATCTGAAAAGAAAGAATGTGCAAGAAGGCGGGGAATGGCACTAGGTAAATTGCTCCGTTCGAAAGGCAGCACAGACACAATGGGCCAAATGGCCTCCGGTTGTGCTGTAACCATTCTGTGATTCATTCTGAGATTCAAATAGCCTTCTCAACTTGGCCTGCCGCCTAAAAAGATTTGTTTGTATACACCCCCAAGTCTCTCTGTTCTGCACCCCTTTAAAGTCATACCATTTCCTTATATTGCCTGTCCTCCTTCTTCCTACAAAAATGTATCATTTCACACATCTCTGGGTTTAATTTCACATGCCATGTGATTTGTCCATTTCACTAGTCTGTCTATGTCTCCCTGTTACAATCCTCCTCATTGTTTACTACATTTCTGAGCTTTGTGTCATCTGTAAATTTTGAAATTAACCCTTGTATACCCAAGTCCAGGTTATTAAATATATATATCAAAAAGAGCAAAGGTCTCAACATTGACCCCTAGGAAACATCACTGTATACCCTCCAGTCTGAAACACCACTGCTTTCTGCTTCCTGTCCCTGGACAGCCACTGTCCCTTTAATCCCATGGGCTTCAATTTTTCTAACAAGTCAATAAAGTGGTATTTGGTCAAACATCTTTTGAAAGTCCCTATACACATCAACAATGCTATCTTTATCAAACCTTTCCATTACTTCATCGAAGAACTCAATCAAGTTAGCTAAACACAATTTGCCTTTAACAAATCCTTATCTTATTAAATGTATTTGAATGATTGCTATTATGCCCCATGTGTTTATACAAACCCATGAGCATAATTCACTATTTAGTTCTACTTCAGTCTGAGCCAGTGCATTCATTCTCACACACTAATCGATAATATATGAACAATTCCACCTGAAGCCTTTAAAATAAAAATAAACGGCACATCTCCCAATTTCCAAAAATAGCAATACTTCTAGGTACAACATTTCTTTTTGTGGGGGAGGGGGTACTTATTGACCTGGTTAATAACTGCGAGGCATGAAGCAAGCAGGAAAGAGAGGTAGAGGCTGGGAACCTCAGAATTATGAATTTCCAATTATAATTCAGCAAATAATTTCTGGCAAACTCAAGGATGTGCGTATCAAACTAAGGAGCAAATTGTATCTGGCTGAGATGTTCCTTTCAAAGAGCCCACTGACATTTGGTGATTTGCTTTGCACATGAAGAACGACCACATTAGGAAGGTACCGTGGGGCTGCCCAGTTGCATGGAAACCATACCACACATGGCACATGGCTCATTAAGTTAGAGAGGGGGAAATACAGCAGCCTGCATGATGCTAAGCAGAATTAATATCATTAATCATAGCAGTAAAAGTACATGGCAGCAGCGCAATTAAATAAAATCTAGCCAAGAGTAGGAACATTATTTCCTTCCATGCTGTTTCCTGTTTTTGTGTTTTCCCCCAAAGCTCAAGGTCACATCCATTTGTAGGATTTTCAGGTTTTCCTGGCCCGAACATCATTCATAGAATTTTACAGCACAGAAGGAGGCCATTCGGCCTGTTGTGCCTGTCCTACACCATTGAAAGAGCTGTCCAATTTATTTCTATACCCCAACTTTTCCCGCGTTATTCAGAAAACCAATCCTCTTCAAATACATGCCCAATTTCCTTTTGGAAGTTCCTAGAGTGTCTGCTTTCACCAACCTTCCTTTCCAAATCTTGACAACCCTCTGTGTGAAAAGAAATCTCCTGATTCCACCTCTCGTCCTTTTGCCAATCATTTTAAATATACAACTCACTAGCTAGAGGAAATCATCTCTCCCTTCCTGCTCTGTCAAAACACCTCAATTTTGAATTCCTCTATTAGGTCCCTGCTTTACCTTCTCTGGTCTAATTTGAATAATTCCAGCTTCTCCAATCTTTCCACAAAACTGGAGTCCCTCATCCTTGGTGTCACCCAAACCCTTTTCATCCTCTCCAAGACTTTGACAACTCCTCTAAATTGAGGTGCCGAGACTCCTGCTGAGACCTGACCAATGATTTGATCCCGCATGAGAAGACAGGCTGTTGGCCTGCTCCTGGGCATCTGCCATTTTATAACAGTCTAATAGAAAACCAGCCCAGAGTAACTCAGTCAACTGAACTTCTCCCAATTTAGAGACTTGACTTCTGCTCGCTATCGGTTTCCGATGGCATGGCTGAGATCACATTTTGCACATCCATGACTTTCAATAAAAATAAAATGACACTTAAAGCCTATCTCTGAATTTTATTTCATCTCATATCCGATAATGACTTTGCTAAGTTTTAATTTCCTCAGTCTTATTTTTACGTAAATTACTTACATCTATTTCCAAATATATTACATTAAAATGGCAACAATGTGATAATTTCAATGGATCAATAAGCAAAGTTTAAAACACAATCCATAACCAAAATCTCTTACAAGGCATGTTACAGTATGTAAGGCATATTTCACATCCAACCAAATTGTGAAAAATCAGTGAAGACAACTTGAAATTGCAGCTGAACTGCGACATCAATTTTTTGTAAGTGCCACTTATGCCAACTTTATTGCGTGAGTACTTACAGGAACTGAATTTACCTACAAATTTCTCTAAATAATGACACTAATTCTCAAAAAGCACGTATTATCTCTGTTAAGTATGGTGGGAGATGCATCAGGATTATTTGCACAAAAATGAAAAATCTAAACTTCTCGTTACCTGTCGGTGTTCAGTGGTGTCACAAAAGGTAAGGCAAAGATTATGGTCATTCTCTTATCCACCTCTGTAGTTTTCATTTTATTGATTCCCTCTCTTCTGTTTGTTGTTTTCTTTTCTCTTTAATTTCTCCCAGCTTGGAGATGGTGGGTGAAATGGCAAGGTAAGACAGGGAAAGGAGTACCAACAGATGTATGTTGTAGTTGGAGTGGAGGGGGGTGGTGGGGGGAGGGTTATTGGGAAAATATGGCCCTCACAGTGGTGCCTTCAATTTCCCTCAGCTCCCATTATGTCCCTTTAACCATCCCATTATTTACCACTTCCACTCCAATCACTGTCTCTACCTCTTTGAATGACCCACTCGACCCCTCTCCAACTTGCTCCACTGTCACTCATCTCAAACTCTGTAACTACTACTCTCCTGTCTCCCACTTGCCCTCCCTCACCAATGGGTGGCAAGAGATAACCCTTTCGCCATCAGTTTGCAGCCTACTCTTCCTTTGTATCAACTTCCCTCAAAGAGACTTAATTCAACCTGTTTTCTTTGAAAAATAAATCAGACTACAGTGGGAAAAATGACCTCGCTTCCTTCCTTTGTACTTTTGCATTGCTATCTCTCACAGGTGTACACGATTAGCATTGATCGTTTGTCATGGGCAGATAATCTGTTGCCTTCAAAATTCAATTTTCATTTTAAATTGACCATTTTACTTAAAGCACTTTCATTTTTTCAACTTTTTTCTCAATAACAATTTCTTTTCCCCACTTTTAAAAATGAATGCGTTCCAACAGATGGGTAATCAGAACATAAATTTTTTTAAATCACTTTCATGACTTTTTTGTTAGAAAAATCTATAACTTTTGCCTCAGTACAGCTTTTAGAGCTTGTCCAAAATTATTTGAAGAAAAGTTTTTGCTGGAAGCGTTTGGAACTAAGGAAACATATCCCATCAGTAGAAATGACCACACGCAGCACTGGTGTACTCTGAGAAATTAGGTTGATGTTCAATGTGAACAGAGTCATTGGTCTGGGCAAAATTATCAAATCTAAGCCAAAACCTTTTCAGCCTTCAAGTAAAAACTTAATTTAAGTCGTCTATTTTTTAATGCTTTAATTAAACAACCATAGTCATGTTATTATAAAGTGTATATTTTTTTCTGTTTAAAGTATCATTTCATTTCATTTTAATTGTTGAGAAAAATATTGACTGAAAATAGTTCTCATGAAGCATTTTGAGCAACATGAGAATCTGGTCAGTTTAAACAATGGCACAGTGATAAAGTTATGAATAGCAACTACTGCATGTTACAGTGTGCAACCTTGAAAATACCTACCATAGCACAGTCTGCAGGAGAAGTGGATAATTATAAGTTTTCAATCAAATCATGCTCCAACTTGCCAAATTTAATATACACCGGTTGACCTCCTTAGTCTAGATTCTGTATGCAATACCTAAGTGCAATCTTCTGCAAGGTTAGAGTGTTTGACATAATTCAGGCCAAGCCATGCAGGAAATGTGGGAGAATTGGAGATGTGGTTGTAGTGTTGGGAGGTAGAAATAGTTAGGGAGATGAAGGCAGGAGAGGAAAGGGATCAGAGGAAGAAGAGGCAAAGGGAGCGGCTAAATATATGCATTTCCCAGACCCAGGAACTTCTAACTGTAGTAGGTAGAGGATGTCCTCCGTCACAAAATTCTATTCATTGGAGGTGGGGGGGGGGGGGGTGGGCGGGTGTGGAGGGGCAAATCCAAGTTTGCAGTTGCCATTCAAATGTCGATCCGCAATTAGCGGGAAACAAGTTGTGAAACTAGAAGATATTTCATGGATAAACTTATCGTTGACGAGTTCCCAGATAGCCAGTTGAGGTCATTCATCGAATGCAGAAATATCACATTCCAAGGCTATGAAGAAGAAAAACTTGCATTTATATAGCACCTTTCAAGATCTCAGGTTGACCCAAAGCAGCAGGGGATTTTCTTGCATTTGAATAAATGATTCCAGTAATTATGATAGGCTTTAATCATCAGTCTTTGTTTAATCCATTTAAGATGTATTGATACAATAAAGTTGGCCCTGTAACTGGCCAGTGAGATAATTTTGACTCAAAAAACTCCCATTGCACTGCCACCTGGAGGCATAACTGGTATTACAGGATACACAATGGTTTGGGCCAAAGTAACCTTGAAATTTTTCAATGAAATACACTTTGCTTGTAGGGAATTTGCTACAGAATAGATTATCTTACTATTCCACAGTGTTTCTTCATGTTCAGCATTACTTTGGCCAGTCATATCCTATAGAACCTAGCCAAATTTAATACTTGATCAAATTGTTTCACCTGACGCTCATCTTCACTGGACCAAATTTAAATTTACTGCTATGATTCGCTTTCCACCCTCCTTCCTTCCAGACTCAATGTTAGATGTTGCAGTCCCAGTGAGGGATTTGAACTTGGGCTTCCTCAGAGAGTAATATTGCTTGATCCTGCTTCAGCTCATTTGTGCCTTTATTGCCTCCAAACTTGACCAATTCCAATGATCTCCTGCCTGGCCTCCCATCTTCTATGTTCCATGAACTTGAGTTCATCCAAAACTCTGCTTGCCTATATCCTAACTTGCACTCAAGTCTCATTCATCCAATCACTGACTTATATAGGCTCCCAAACCAGGAACAACCCAGTTTTAAAATTTGCATCCTTGTTTTCAAATCCTTCCATGGTCTTGCCCTTCCCTGGCTTTATAATGTCCTCTAGCCTTACAACCCTCTGAGATCTCAGTCTTCCTCCAATTCGAACTATTGCTCATCCCTATTTTAATTACTCCATCATTGGCAGTGGTGCTTTCAGCTATATAGGTCTTAAACTCTGGTATTTCCTTCCTAAATCTCCCCACCTATCTATTTCCCTCTCCGCAAATAAGATGCTCCTTAAATCCTACCTCTGACCAAGCTTTTGGTTATCTGCTTCCCCACGTGATTCGGTGTCAAAATTTCATTTGATAATGCTATGAAGTGCCTTAGACGTTGCTCTATGTTAAAGGTGTTGCATAAATCCAAGAGGTTATTGTTGAATGTCCCACAGCAAATACTGTGGCTGGCAAAAGTGCTGTGACAGTGAAGTATGATTCCCTTTGCTAGAACAAAGTCATAAAGAACAAATGTACAATTCCATTAAATCCAGTACATAGAAACACCTTTCCCGATGTGGCTATTAATACCAAATACAATGATTTTGTGCTGATGACAGCAAAACAGCCAGTGTTCTCCATCATTACTCCATTGAACTGACAACATGTGTAGAATAACATGGAAATCCATAAGTTGCTGTTGGTGATTGTACACTTTTCCAAAGGGTGCGCTGTTGAGACTGCAATCAATGGAAATCAATTAAATTGACAAACACTTCCACTCTTACACACTTAGTCTTGCTGTAACAACCCTTGAAATGTTGTGCGTCATGGAATGTGTAACTACAGTTTTAATGGTGTACTCATTATTACTGTTAAACACTCTCATTGGACTTGAAGACTAATTTCATATTTGTGGGAGGTCAAATTTCTCCATAATGAGAAAACAAAATCCACATTTAAAAAAAATATTTATTTTAGTTTCCATTTTAATACAATCATATTCATTTATTCTGCCATTTGAAAATTTCAGTTAAAAGTAAAGGATGTTAAGTGCTTTTACGTTCCTGTATATGAATTTCAGTGTGATTGGCTGCTTACCTGCTTGCTGAGATCACTGCTGTTGCATGCCAAGACACTGCCATTGACTTAGCACTGAATTTAAACTTCCATCAGAAAAGGGAAACATCACAGCAAAGATCACCAGATCTTTGTGGACAACTTTGCCGTAGACCGCAAAATCTGGACCTTCACTAGAAACATATTATTCCAGTTTATGATTTATAAAGGGAAGAAGATATAAACATTAAAGAAATTTACAAGAGTCCAAATTGCACAGTTCCAACTGTTTATTATTCTTTAGATTTTAGTTTAATACATCGATACACATGACAGACCGAGTATGTATTTACATTTTTAACATTTCCTCTTATGCAAACTTCTTTTGACTCTCTTTTATTTCGCATCCAGATATGATGTTGAATGGCAGCACATACTTAAAAGATTTAGGGAAGGCTGATTATAGTATTGTGCAACATTGCTTTGCTGGTTAGGCATGTTCACCTGCCTTCTTTTGGCAACGAAGAGTCTTTTTTTTTGGTACAGTTGACAGAAGAATACAAACAGTAGTAATCTTCAACACTTATAAATAAATGTTCACAAATGTAAATCCTAATCAAAATAGTGTAAACAAGTATTTCCTACACATCCCAAGTAATCCTTAAAATAAAACACCTCCAACAGTTCCAAGGCAAGCTGTGAAGTGTGAAATTCCAATATACCCTTTTGACTATATTCCCATGGTAAACGTTTCTGAAACCAATTAACTGAACACCAAGTGGGCACGAGAGAATTGTGCAAACATTATGGAATCAAAGATCATTATACCTGTGGACTGATAAGACAACACACAGTGACTAATTTTTATCTGCTCTTTGAAAGCAGCAAGCAACATAACATACTGCTGCCTACTAGTACCACAAACACATGGTCCACAGCCTGTGGAAAACAGATCAGAAAAGGCCAATTTTTAGTTTTAAAGTGTGTTCAACAAATGCTGACTGCAGAGCTCGGGCCAGCAAGATACAGAAGGCTTATCCAGATCACAAAAAAGTGACGGACTTGCTCAGCAGAAAGAAATTGATAGCTATTTTATTACTAGAGCTCTCTATTGCAGTCAACTAATGTATAATCATTCTTATGTCTTGATTTTGAAAAGTATATCCTTAGAAAATATTTAAGAAAATTGAGATTGTTTGATAACCAACAAAGTAGAAAGGTCAGTATTTAGCAGCCCCCTGGTTTTGAATACATACATTTTGCTGTCTGAACACAAAAACAGAGACAGACAGATAACTTGGCTTAAAATGTTCACGCTTAAATGGCATACACTAAAATTGTAAGGTCACTTAGGCCCAAAGCAAAATATGGCAACCAGCTATGGGTCAGAAAGACCAAACCTGTTGTAGAACAAATGTCACTCAGTGACAAAATTTTTAGTAACAATCCAGTGAATAGTTCCTGAGTGAATAAGGAGAATGAAAGTTGAAAATTAGGAAGACCTATTCACTTCACCAGGTATGGTTCTCATTAATAGATGTACAGAGGCCAAGGCTTGTCACCTAAACTAATAGTTGGCTTAATATTCCATTTCAGCTATACTAAACTTATTATTTACAGGTTTCAGTCGAATTCTTCCTAGCCATTGTAAATTAGCGTGATGTTGCCCCATTAACTTCAGTGAGATAAAGACAATTTCACAGATTGCTGGCAACCTGCGAATGCAAAATAAATAACCAATTCAACAAAAATGCATAAAAGCAAAACAAAAGGTTCAGTTAAATATAATTGTACAATGATCAGGACTATTTCTACATAAATACAGTAAATTAGATGGGCTTGGTTAAATGATTATTAAAAACACAGGACCATAATTGATCAACATCGCATATTTATACTTGGATTCGGCAGCATAAGCAGGTTTAGTGGTGGATTCATGATTCACAGATAACAAGCCCTCCTTCATCGGCAACAAGAAAGAATATCAACCAAATTCAGTGATCTGGATTGATCACGCTGGATTTTCCGACAACAAATAGATCAGATTATTAAACTAAATTCAGGTTGTAAAACCCAGCTGCGGCTCTACGTGCTGTACCACAGAATGCTGGGCAACAAGTCTACACTTCCAATTCCCGTGTAACCTGGCTGAGAACAAGAACTCACAGGGTGTGGAGGAAATACCCAATAGTAACAAGATGCTTTCCAAATGGAAGAGCAACAGGAGGGAAGTGAGAAAGGGAGGAAACAAAACACTGTCTGTGGTCACAAAGAGCTGGTGGGTGATGTACGGCAGAGTAAGTATCAAAGCAGACTTTTCCTTTTAGCTTCCTCCCTAATATATAAATATATAATAAATAAACAGTGCTGTTTATTTAACCATGACAACTGTTCTTTAAATGTAGGCACATTTGAACTGTGCTGATTCAAACCAGCAGATGTCGGGCAAGTGAGAGGTGCACTGGGTCACCTGTGATTAAGAACAATTTCTACTCCAAAATTACTGAGTGATCAGCATACTTGGAGAAAATAAATGTTGCAAAGGAAGGAGGCAGTGTCAATATCATTATGAACATTTTCATTAGGCACTATTTCACTAAAAGTCGATTCTCACTTTACTTAAGTCAAAAGTGATTATAATTAACTTTTTTCATTCAATCTGTACCTTTTCAAATGCTATTCCCTTCTTGGCATCTCCTCTTAAAAACTGAGCAGACAGCTAAGCTACCCTCAAACTTGTACCAGTGTTACTCTGAAGCTGCTTGTTCTGTGGGTATTGTGGCATTTCTCCCCGCTTCCAATTCCCCCTCCTTGTGGGGAAGTACCTGGTTTCAGTACAGTTGCGATCAGGAGCTTTGCATGCGGAGGATTCCCAGCACAAATTTATGTCCCACCACTCTAGACCGTCGCACACTACACCCAATTCCAATGTAAGTTATCACCACATAGACTAACTGTAATTAAACTAAACAGCCTTGTGCTGCCTCCCAGTCCTTCTCCACTCTGTTGCTGTGGGTTAACAAATAACTTCTGTGGATTTAATTTTAAATGCATGCTGATGTGGTTAACAATTTGGCTTACTTGGACGCTCAAGTGTGTGAATGTTATATCATCTCCTTCCCAGTATAAATTACAGCTTCTTCAAAGTTCATCACATTAAAACAGAAATGTTGTTAACGGTAACATGGTCCTTGAAGGCAAAACACTCTTTCTTTGGATAGACCCAAGGATTTACATTTCAAACTCACAATACTGCCATGAAACAAAGCTGTATTAGTGAGGATGATACAGCAAGTGATAAAAAAACAAATTAAACAATGTTAGGAAGAAAAAGGAAAAGTTCTAGAAACAGTAACATGTAAGGCATTTATGTAAACTGGTCCAAAAACATTGGTTTGAGTTATGCAAAATAGAAAAATATATAAATAATCATGAACATTCAACTAATAGTTCAAATGCTTAAACTCTTATACTAGAAAATGACTTTGAAATCCTTCCAACGTGCTGAGAACCGATATAAAAGTTATTGGCTTGGGTTCAACAACATGGGTTTCGAAGTTCTTTCCAGCAGTTGACCATTTGGTGCACTTGTTGAATAGGCCGTAGTTAAAGTGCCTTGGTACTTGTGGAAGGAACAGTGTGGGAAGATGGTTTTTGAGGGTAACGGTCATAGTAGTAAGCTTGAAAGAGAATAGTGATATCGACACACACTTGTAACAACCCACATATCCAGAACTGGAAAGGAGCCTGGTTCAGAATGAAGTATGCAGTCTTGAAAGTGTCACCGCTTGCCCACATCAGCACCATTGTAATACTTTTTGGGGAGAAAAGATTGCAAAATGAATCAAAAGCTTTACTTACAGTGAACCAATAGATGTCCAATATAACACTATATATAGCATTACTGTAATAGATCCATAGAACTCACCTCTAGTAACTCCCACAACAGTCCTGTAAAACTGCTGTTGCCATTAGTCTCTTCCTACCATTTGCATTGCAGTCGAACTCTACAAGTACGGATTCAAATACATGCACTTCACCATCCTCTTACTCTGATCAGCATCGACCAGTTTGAGGACAACTCATGAGGCAGTTGGCTCTACTTTAAAATTGTAGGAAACCATAAGCCAGCCTGCAATACCACCAAAGGCGTTTTCCTTTTCAATAGTGTGAAGATGGATTTTTACAAATATTTTTGGGAATATGGTGGTATTCCGTGAGGGAGGAAAGGAGGGTGTGTAATTAAGCTGGGGGAAGGTTAGTAAAGACAGATTGTCTGTGTGTCAGGAAGATATAATTTTCAAATGTTTTTGGAATTTATTGTAAAGTACAGTAATGGTGGGGTCTGTGCCTATGTATGTGTGTGTGTGTGTGTGTGTGTGTGTGTGTGTGTGTGTGTGTGTGTGTGTGTGTGTGTGTGACTTAATTGAATTTAAGGCAGCTGGTCTGAAGGCTTTGATGTATCAGAAGATAAGCTAGATTTGAAATAAAAAGTAAGTTAAACCTGGGGGAAGTTTTAGAATGTAAAATGTTAAGGGAACATCTGCATTTTTAAATAAACCAGACTGGCTTGAATTCAAACGAGGGGGTGAAATGTTTCACCTAGCCAGGAAAAGTTAAGAAACAGTGTGTTTATTTTTCCCAAAGATTACTGGTAAAATTAGTACTAAGATAGATTTTATTAGTAGAGAGGTGAAGTGCAAAGACATAGTGTAACAATGGGAACTTGCATTCAAAGGGGAAAATATGTATAAAGAAAGGGAAGGCTGTGTGTAAGGGCAAGCATTCTAAAATCTAACACAAGTGTGAAAAGCCTCCAGCACCTAAGCCTTAAGCTGCTGTCTACAAGGAACTGAAGCTGAGAAAAATTCACTTTGAATTCAACTGTTCAGGGTATTGTCTGTTACTTTGCCTGGATCTTTTAAAAGCTGTGTGTTTCGCTGTTGCCTTAATGGAGGTGTAACTGGGGTTTAGATTAATTCAGGGGTTTAGAAGTTTTCATAGTAGTAATTTGTAGATCTACGTACGTGCTTAAAATCATTTCTTCTATTAATAAAGGTTTAATTTAGTTTTAAGAAACCTATAAGACTTGGTGGTCTTTTTACTGAGTTCAAAGCCGGCATCTCGAAATAAGTACAAATTGCAAAATAGCTGTGGCAGCTACTTCAAGTTTCCCTCTGGGATTTGGGTAGCTTGGCATTTACCATCCTCCTGCCATAACACTGTGGGAGCAGAGATGCATGCATTTGTAATGAGAAGTTATGGTGAAGTTGAATAAATGAGTAAATAGGTTGGATTTTAAAATTTGCATTAGATGATATTTAAGGGCTTGACTCTTCAGCTGTTAAATTTCAAAGAGAGTTTAGAAGTGACAAGGGACTTTTATAATTGACAAAGGTTTTGTAAGTAAACGAGAAGGTTATTGAATTTTATTTGACCAGAAAGTGGGGGCAATAGGAAAACATGAAAGATTTTTATATTTTGGAAAAAGTGAGTTCAAAGAGGTGCTTAGAACAATGGACTATTGATCTAAGGAGAAAAAGATATTTAAGGAAAGATGTTTAGTTGAGTTGTGTTGGCTGATTTGAGGGGAAATGTCCTAAGACTAATTCTGTGCTGAGAAATGCTCTAAATTTGTAGCAGCCATCTAGTTTCAAGCCAGATAAGTCTTTGTTTTCAGTCTGTTTCTGAACCTTTCTTTCTGGGATTTTCACAGCAGAGTGGAAGAGAGTGAGAAATAGTGTGGCATACTTTACTAAAGTGAAAGCAGTTTTGCCTTGGGTAATTTTACTGGATTTTTATGGTTAAAAATCTAAGGGAGCTGTTGCTAAGTAGTTTACTTGTGCGTTTTGACTTTTTTTTATGGGAATGTTTTGTAAGACTGTTTAACTGTGTAATTTAACTCGTGTGCTTAAGTTTTTTTATTGTTAATAAATCATTTAATTTTAGTATCCTAAAAGAGTTACTGGGATTCTATGTTTTTGGGATTAGTAGTTTTTCCCCTCTTTTTCAAAATACAAAAAAAGCTTAGATCAGTAAGACAAGTTTCCCTCTGGGCTTGCTCAGCAAATAACATCGGCTGTGGTCTTAAAAATAGATAGAAGGTGGGTCTTGTGCCTTTTGGCAGTTGGGCTGTCACTCAAAGGAACTGAGATCATGCAAGGAAGTTGGTAGTCTTGGTGAGAGGATGTGAGGTTGGAAGCTCAGCTCAGGGTCAAATATAGCAAGGATTTACTTGGAACCGAGTGACAACTGCCTGCTCTCAATGATCAAATAGTTGCCTGAGGAAACACTGGCTCACTATTTAAAGAAAGAAACAATGGCTGGGATTTTGCTAATAAATGGCAAACCTATGCTGAGATCATGGTTAAGGAGGGAATAGTAGACAATAGTTATCCACCATATCGCACTGAAGACCAATGAAACATTCAAGTCTTGTTCAATCAGGAGTAACTTCGTTTTTAATAGCATGGGAAGTCATAATTACTGCTGAACAATCTTACTGGCCCTGAAAATGAATTTCACAAGTGTAAAAGAAGAAAATTCATCTTGCCGATTCTTAAATAAATCTTTTTAAAGCGTTTGAGTTTTCCTATTTAAGTTTCATCCTTAATCCCATAAGCAAGTCACAACCTTTATTTCTCTTTCTATAAGATGATTTAAATGTAATTTATATTTTCTGCTTTTAATTTCCTGTTTTGCCATCTGTGAGGATCCTGCAACACGATTGGTTGACCAGCCTCCTTGCCGCCTGTCCTATTTAAAGAGGCCACATTTCCCTTGTAGAAGGACACTGAATTCAAACTGACACTGGAAGAGAGGAAATCTGCACTCTACAGTGCACTAGAACTTTGTGGGAAGCTTTTTCCTTCACTGCTGACACCAAACTCCAGGCCAATGTTCCTGTACTAGACTAGATTTTTCCAGTTCATTTCTGCTTACTCAGAAAGCGCCACACAATATCTAGCTAGGTGGCAGAAAAATAACAGACCTCATTTCAACTCACTGGAACCCAACAGTAATATAGTAAAGGACTCCCATGATTACCAAATAGTCAATTGCTGACAAAGAATGCACATGCACACAAATTCCATGGCACTACTACACAACTGGAGACACGGTGAGGCAGAATTTCTGCTAGTGCTTGGGCCTGGTTGTGACTTTTACCCAAATACTGCAAACAGGGCCACTGTAAAAACTGGGGGAAATACACTTGAGCACACTGAGGAGCAGCAGAAGAACCCCTCCCCCAAGTCACTACACAAAGCCAGAGGTTCCTCCCACTGAAAGAAAGTGGTGGGCGGACCAGACAAAGGACTGAGGTTAAAATTCTTGGTCTGAAACAGTAGACTGCAAATTCATCTCATCATCTGGAGTTGTAAATTTTTTAAAAGAGCTATAAACATCGAAATTAGTTACTTTCCTTTGTGCTCCCCATTAAAGGCGTGGGTTTGTAATGGTGTATTGTTCTATTGGAGCCAGTCAGCCTCCACTCTTCTCCCCAGTAGCTCGTTTTTGTGTGTATACAATAAATGTCAGTAGACTATTTAATCACAATGGTCTGAATCACTAACTCTTTTCCCATAACATTTCCCATAAAGTTTTCTTTTTCAAGTGCTTATCCAATACCCTTTTGAAAGTTACTGTTAAATTTGCTTCCACCATCCTGTCAGGCAGTGCATCCAGATGATAACTAGGCGCGAAGAGAAAAAAAATCCTCAAAGTTCCTCTGGTTCTTTTGTCAATTTTCTTATATTTACTCAAACCCCCCCATATTTTTAAGCGCCTCTATTAAATCACCCATTAACCATGTCTGCTCTAATAAGAACAATTCCAGCTTCCCTAGTCTCGCCACATAACTGATGTCCCTCATATAATCACAGAATTGTTTACAGTGCATGATGCGGTCATTTGGCCCATCATGTCTGCACCACTCTCCGAATGAGCATTTTACTTACTGCCTTTCTCCTGCCTTCTCCCTCTAACCCTGCAGATTGTTTCTTTTAAAATAATCGTTTAATTCCCTCTTGAATGCCTCGATTGAACCTGCCATCACCACCATATTCCCAGGCAGTGCATTCCAGACCCTAACCACTCGCTGTGTGAAAAAGCTCTCTCTCATATCACTTTTGCTTCTTTTGCCAATTATTTTAAATCTGTGCCCTCTTGTTCTCAATCCTTTTATGAGTGGGAAGCTTCCCCCCATCACCCCTCGTCTATTCTGTCCAGACTCTGCATGATTTTGAGCATCTCTATCAAATCTCCTTTCAGCCTTCTCTTCTCCAAGGAAAACAGTCCCAAATTCCCCAATCTATCTTCATAACTGGAATTTCTCATCCCTGGCACCATTCTTGTAAACATCTTCTGCACTCTCTCCAATGCCGTCATATCCTTCATTGCTGGTATCATCTAGGTTTAGAATGTCAGTCCTCATTTTGTTTCCTAAAATGCATTATTTTACACTTTTCTACATCAAATTTAATGTGTTTCTGCCTATTTCACCAGTCTAAGTCCTCCTTAAAATGGATAATATCCTTGCAAATACTTGTTTGCAAGTTTTGTCTCATCTGCAAGTCTTCAACTTATGCCTCCTTATACCCTAGTCCAGGAATGATATAAATATATCATAAATCAAAAAGAGTAGTCCTAAAACCAACCCCTGGGGACTACCTCCAGTCCGAAAAACAATTGTTTTGGCTCAACTCGCTTTCTACTTTCATTTCCCTTCCAGATCTAGGCAGTCTGTAGTACAATCCCATTAACGTGACAATCCTTTTTAATCTTTAAAACAATGCTTAGCCTCATCTACGTCGAGTGCATTTCAGATTCAATTAAGGATTTAAACTGAGGTGTTCGATGTCTCAAGCTCAACTGAGGGGCAACTGATGGATTTTTGACTTTTAAAGAAAACTAAAAAGGATGGGCCAGAAACCCTGGATTACTCAAAGAACAGAATCTAAGTGAAAGCGTTGATTTGTAGTCTTAATTCAAAATATTCCTTGCTTTTGAAGGACAAGAGATAAGCAAGCCACGTAAAAGACAGCTGCCTAGCTAGGCCTCAGAAGGAAACTGTCAAACGTGAGCTATCTCTGTATTAGTGAGAACAATAAACCCAGCCACCATAAAGTGAAATGTAGTTGCAGTCTACAAAACAGAAGAATGTCAGTGAAGAATTCACTCATTTTCCTTTCACAGAAGAATTTGGCCATTCTGACTTCTGAGCTGTATTACTGAGTGACCACCCCTCTACCTACTGAATTTATTACTCGCGAGTCTCTAACTGAATTCCCTATCTTGAGTCATCTTTTTACCCATGTGCAGTAATTTACACTTGTCTATGTTATGTTTCATCTGCTGTTCTGCTCATTTCTATACTGTATTGTCTGGATCGTTCCATAATAACCAAGCTGCCTCTTCTGATTCTACCGTCCCTCCTAGTTCAGGATGAACTGAGGATGTGGCGACTGTTCTTTTGAGTTTCTGAATTCAACTCACTGATGTGAATTAGAAAAAATTCTGAGCATCGGGAGCCCCCACTCAGACATACCTCCTCTAACAAGTACTTGGATTTTCTTGGCCTTCAGGTGATTTCTTAACCGTCCCCAGAGATTGCCCTGAATTTACACAACTTTCAATTTAACAGATGGCCTTTTTAGTGGAACTTTGCCAAATTCTTTTTGAATGCCATGGTCTAATTGAATGGCAGAACAGGCTCAAGGGGCTGATTGGTCCCATGATTTGATACTCCATGTTTTAGGGCTTTTCACAACCCTGATTGATTTGACACTTGTGTAAGGAACATATCCTTTTATTTCTGTTGGACTGTGGATTCGAATTACAATGGCTGCAGGTTGAAAGATATGTCCATTTGAACAGGATGAGAGATATATACAATGTTGCAGTCCTGGGACATAGCATGCCATGAAAGACAGGATGGTGCCAGTAAGGAGTCCTGGACCAAGGGAGCTGCCTACAACAGCATTTTAATTGGCTCCTGATCAGGTGACCAGGGCTTGTGTGAAGAGCAGTTCAGCTGAATAGCTCCTAGCCTGAAAGGGAAAAGACCTAAAAACTCTCTCTCCTGTGTGTGCAAGATTCCAGTAATCCTACAGGAATAGCTAGCTGGCTTTTTCTTCTCATATCTCTATAACCTGCTCTCGCTGAAAACCCCTGTCAAGAGGCAAAGGGGAAAAATCACTGTTACAGACATTGAAAGGCAAGTGCTCAACCAGTGAACTGAAAGTGCTGGAAGACCACCTCACGTCATCAACAAGAACTGAAAGGAATTTGGAAGATATCAAAATTAACCCATCGAATCCTGTACTCTGGAATTGGTGCTATTGAACTATTTTGTCCCACCCTTAAAATCCATGATTTGTATGTCTTCTGTGTTGTGTGCATGTGTGTGTATAGGGATTTAAGAAGGGTGTAGAGTTTAAGTTACGGTGTTAAAAGTTAGCAATTCATATTTCTTTCTTTTGCCACTGGTTAACAACAGTTTGTTCAATAACCAGTTATTTACTTATTAAGTTTACAAACCTCGTGCTTGTATTCTGTTAACCTAAATTAAAGAGTCCGCTAGAATTGGGGGCAATCTGGTAGTTTGGTCAAACTTTTCACATTTGTCACGACTTGGGGAACAGTGGGGCTGGTATTACAGCACACTATCCCCAGTGAGTCGTGACACTTCTGCAAAGTAAAGGCTGGTCAGACAGGTACTTCTCCTCTGAATCCATGTTGACTGGGTTATCATTGTACAAATTTGTACATTGTACATTGCCAAATTTACTATTGGCAACAGAATTCAAGTTTCTATTTCTTGAAAGCATTCTGTGTGACTTTAAACTGGCGGCTACTGCTGGGGATGGTGGGGGGGTGGTGGGGTGGGATGGGGTGGTGTGGTGGGGGCTCTAAATTTCTGCACTCCTCGCCAAGTTATGTAACTTGCTGGTAAAGATTCCCTCAGTGAATTGGAAAGAAAATAGTCTCGTTCTCATTTCAGCAATGTGTGCTACTCTCTTTAAAATGTCTAATTGGAGGCACCAAAAGCAGCAGCAGCTTACATGTGGTAGTGGACTTGACTGCAAGGACCCAAAACTACAGCTGATAAGGTTAAGATTTAGTAACCGTAAACCCAAAAATCAGGTAACGGCAGTGACTTTATGGGGAAAAAAAATCAAACAGGGAGATATATTGTTAATCTATTAAAATAAATAAGTATATTTTAAATGAAATGCCGAGTTTTTTTTTGGCAAGAAACAATAATTATGACTGGAAGAGTCAAATCACTTGACAGTTGAGAGTATTTTGATGGTCTCTGCAGTCAGGCCTGTCAACTCTCAATCACTTGGATTTAAAAACACAGCCTATTTCAATGTCTTTCACCATGAAAAATAAAGACATCTCCATACATTTATGTTTGCAACCTGTCTCATTCTTTTTGACTGCAAATCTCATCCTTACCTTATGTTAACAGCTCTGGGCATGACAGTTGATGAACCTGGAGGGAGAGTTTGTCCTGACTAGTTAGTGAAAATGTCATAACTAGAATTTGCCCAGCTTGAGTTATTTTTAGTTATTGTGAAGTCCCTCATAATTCACTCATCTCTTCCTTTGTGTCACTCATGAATTCCAAGGTATTCACATATAAACTAAGCCCTGTTAATGCATTGCTGCAATTCTCCTAATGAGTGAGGACTAGCTCCTTGCCTTTTTGGCCTACTTACTCATTCACTGGTTATAACGCTGAAAGACAAAACAGAATATTTTCTCAATGGTGAGGTGCTAGGGGATATGAAGGAGCAAGGGAATCTAGGTGTCTGTAAATAGCAAATGCAAAGGTAGAAAAGGCAATTAAAAAGCTACAGGAATGTTGGTTTTAATCTCTTATGATTGTGAAAAAGTGAGGGAGTGATGCTTCAGTTGTACAGAACTTTGATTAGACCCCACCTGGAGAACTAAATTCAGTTTTGGGTACAGAATCTGAGGGAAGGTATATTGGCCCTAGAGTGGGTACAGTTGAGATTCATCAGAACCTCAGAGCTTAAATAATTAAATTATGAGGACAAGTTGCATAAACTTTGTTTGTATTCCCTTTAGTTTAGAAAGTTGATCAGTTATCCAATTGAGATGTTGAAAATGAAAAAAAGAATTCATAGGGTAGATACAGAGGAATTATTTCCTCTAGTAAGGGAATCCAGAACAAAGATATTTAAGAGTATACTATTTGTAACTATCATCTGGAGTCTTCCATTCCTAATTGATACTCAACATTGCATTCAACAGGAACTTCAAACTTCAGTAATTTCATATTTCTCATTTTAGCAGTTTAATAACTTACTGGAGACGAGGGGGTGGGCAAGTGGAAGAGAATGTGAGTGAGTGAAAGAACATGAGAATGCTAACAAAAAGCAAGTGCCAGAGTGAAACTGTAAGAAAAACAGAGACAAAGAGAGAGTGAGAGACCAGACGTCTAGGCTTGGTTCACAAGCGTTGCCTACATTTGAGTACTGCAAAGGGCAGTTGATTTAAAGTAGCTATGACGAATACAGTTCTAAAAAAAATGTTCTCTTGTTTTAGTATATCTTCAAAGGATTCTAAATGATACATCAATGCCTGACTCAATACCAGTTAGCAGTCAGTCTGAGGTCATCATGTTCAAGCACCAATTTTATGTTGACAGGCAGCTCAGGAGAAGTGTCTCGGTTTGACATTTCAAGGATAACAAAATGGCTAAATTATCATAAATATGCTGCTTACACTGAACATTTACTAGCTTAATTTAAATAAATCTGTCTGGTAGATGGATGGATTACCATCCGGCAGGCTGCAGCTCAACCTATAAACCAACAAGGGCAAAGATATGGTGTGGCAGCCCATATTCTAATAAGTAAGAATAAAGTGGCAAAAATTCATGGTTTGATCTCAAGGTCTTGCTAATTTACTTTGCGCAGATAAAGCATATTCTGGTTCATAGGGGAGGTGAGGTCTGTTCATGAACTCATCACTGACATTGAATCCAAGTAGCAACTAATGTAAAATCCCAAAATATAACCACAGTCTTGATTCACTATGAAGTCAATTCAGGCCTTGACACTCAATTCCATTCCGAAGTTTATCACTGTTTAGAGGTGAAACAAATGCGAAACTTGTTCCATGAATGCACTGTTATGAGTACCGTGTTCACTACTACTCACAGCATTAAATTTCTATGTTTCTAAATATGTTGACTCAGCAGAAAAGAGCACAGAGAATGAAATAAGGACAGGTTATGAGAAAATATTAAAAGACATTCTAGCTTTACAATCCAGACTGAAAATATATAAGAGGCTATCTGCTAAAGTACATCAATTATGAAATGGTATAAGCAAGATAATGGTACTTTGAGGTTAGCCAGTAAAGAGGATAGAAATGGAAATAAGTAAAAACAAATTACATTAAAAACCCTATCTAAAAGAAAGCAAAAAATGACAAATATTTGTAACAATTTGCAAAGCACAATACCACAGAGAAAAACACTGGGGAATTTCAAAAATAAAATTGAATGGAAGAGCATAGTGATAATAGAGTAATGGGTTCTGATTAGCTAAATCACCTTTCTTCATTTTTGATTTTTGTTCTTGTGTGCTGAAAACTCGATTAGATTGGTTGGAAATGCAGAAGTTAGTGAGATACTCCTCAAAACAGATGATGGTGGACATTGGGATCTGACAGGACCTGCCCCCTACTTAATCCATTAGAAACCCTAGTCAAGCAGTAAATACTGTTTTGCATTCTGGTCTTAGCTAAAACTTTAAAGTCGCTTTGTTCTGTTGGTAGCACTCACACCATTGACTTGTGAATATTGTGTCTTCAAACCTGACTTTAGGACTTGAATTATATTATGTAGGTTAACACTTCAATGCAGTGCTGAGGGAGTACTGCATTGTTAGAAGTACCATATTCCACACAAGGCGGTAAATTGAGGCCCTGACTGCTGGTGAGGTGGATGCAAAAGAGGAGCAGGGAATTCTTCTGGTGTCCTGTCACCAACATTGACCACTCAACAACCTATACTAAAAGCAAAAGTTGTCATTCATCACTGTTGCTACGTGGAAACTGGCTGCTGCTTTACCCTATAGTGATGGCACCTCAAAGTGCAATGAACTAGCTGAGGACATGGTAAATACAAGTTATTTTTTCCATAAGATCTTATTACAGCACTACATGGGCCCTCTTACCTCATGCCTTCTGTTGATTTGTTCTCGTAATTGCGATACAGTTGTGGTGTGCCGAGCATTGCCTCGGTAAAGACAGCGAAGAAGCCAAGCGTTTCCACAAAGAGTGAAGAATCAATAAGGAGGTAGGTTATGTATGCAGCGACAAAAGTGAAAGCCAACACACACTGTATGTAATCAATAAATCTGCTCCATAGCCAGAAGTACTGCAGATCAAAGTCTAAAAATAGAAACAAAATATTAAGAAAAATATCTAGGCAAATTTTTAGAATTTTATGAGTGCTAAATTATCATTTTTAAATTATGATCATACAACACATTTATCATAGGCCAGTTGCTAAAAAAGGCAAAAAGCATCAGGATTTCAAATGTGCACCTCACTTTATTTTGCCTGCTTACTCAATTGCCACTGTCTTTGCTACTAAGACAAGGGTTTCCCTGCTCCTTATTTTTCCTCTTCTCCTTTTACCAATTCAGATGCAGGTCACTAAAAATAGTATCAATTTTGTTAGCTTCTCTAAAGGGAGTTCAGTCACAAATCTGGGTACCATTCGATGACTTATCACCACACTAAAGTCTTATCTTCACACTGAATTTGTACTCTCGACATCTTGCAGTTAAACGGCATCTTTAACCTAGAACCAATGACCCAGCTGCTTCACAGAAGCGCAATCTGGCAGTAATTGATGCCGAGTCAAAGGAGGAGATATTAAAACGTTGACAGAAATGAGGCAGGTTTTAAGGAGGCTCTTAAGAGGATTAAAAGGGTTGGGAAGCCAGGGAGGTTTAGGGAAGAGAAATTCAGAGAATAAATGGCTGATGGCAAAGCCACCAATAATGGAACAAAGATTGAGGATGTACAAGATGCCAGATTTGGAAGGACGGAGAGGGTTGCAACCTCCTGTTTCCATCTACACAACTAACATCTCCCATACTAAGTGCCATCTGCAAACTTAGATATACACTTTTCTATTCCTTCATCCAAGTCATAAATGTATGTGAATGTATCTGATGAAAAGCTGAAGACCCAGTAGAGAACCCTAAAGGACACTTTTCATATCCTACCAATCTGAGGACGTTCTCTTCATCCTTTTTCTGTCTCCGACCTCCCAACCAATCACCAACACATCACATGGTTACCTCCAATTATGTGGACTTCCATTATTGCTAATAATCTTGTGTAAAATCTCATCAAATATCTTTTGGAAATCTATATAGAAACATCCAGAGGCACTCCTCTATTCAGCATTCCTCAAAAAATTCAACTGGATTAGTCAGACATGACCCGACACATACTCATCAGCTCATATTTGTCAAATGCTCACTCAATCTTTCTCTGATGATTGATTCTGGTATATACCCACAACAAATGTTAAACTGACAGGTTTATAGTTACTTGGTTTCTTCCTCCTTCCTTAAATAATAGTGACATTTACAATTTTCTAGTCCAGAAGCATAACTCCTGAATCTAGAGGGGAAAATTATGATGAATACATTTGCTATTTCCTTACTTTTAATACTCAAGAGTTCGAACCAGCAGTTCGTTTTGTCTATCTTGTGTCATTACTTTCTCCACCAGCATATGTTACTAGTATTAAATCAAAGTTCCTCCATTTTGTATTTAGTTTCCTTGTATGACTAGTATTTTGTCCTCTTTACCTACTGTGAAAATGGATACAAAGTACTTATTTCACAAGCCTGCCATTTCCTCAGTCAATTATAGTCTCACACGCATCTGACTTAATGGGCTCACATTTCCATTTACCGCACTCTCAATATATTTATAAATGCTTTTTGTTAACTTTGATATCCCTTGCAAGCTTTTTTTTCCATATTCTCTTTGCATCTCATTGGTTCATTTGAACCCCTGTTGCTTTACTAGTTCTCTTAGTCTACTGGATTTCCCATTGTCCTTGCATATGTCTCTTACCTTTTAGCTTGATGCTTGCTTTCTGCACTGAAATAATCTTAGGCATCAAACTGTTCTGATTAAAAAAAAATACACAATTTGGGATGGTTGATTGTTTGAATTTTCCCCTAATGATTGGAGTTGCTAAATTTTCATTTTGCCATGATTTTGCATAAAGCATCCCCACGAGCTAGCAGTTATGTTTATGGAGGATGGAGAACGGCAGGTCAGGAGTGCATTGAAATAGTCTAATCTGTGGGCAAAGATATGGAAAAGGGTTTCAGCAATTGATGAGATGAATCATGGGTGGAGGTGGAAAGAGTTAAGAGGATGGAAGGCAGTGGTTGTGATGAAGCGGATTCCGGTTGGGAGCTCAGCTTGGGGTCAAACAGAATGCCAAGGCTGTGAAGAGTTTGGTTCATGAGGCAGCGGCCAGGAGGTAGGGGGTGAAATCATGGGCAGGGTTTTATGTCCCATGGGTGGGCACATAGCCAACCCAATCGGGCAAGCATCCAGATGTCATTGCACGTTCAAGCAATATTTCGGTTGGCAGCACGCCCGCCGACAGTTAAGAGGCTTATTAAGGCCCCTAATCAAATGGTTAAATGATATTTTTTGCTGCCCGTCCAACATTATGATTGGCGGGCAGGTGAATCGGCCAGGCGGCCTTTGGATTTTTTTTAAAGAAATCTCATCCACGAGCTGGATGAGGTTTCCAGCGGTAATTAAAACAAAATTTCAAAATCATTTTTAAAATGCCCCCCTTCCTGTGACTGCGTCACATGCGGGGGGGGGGGGGGGGGGGGGGGGAGAGAACATGTTTATATCATTTGTAAAATCTTTTTGGTCAGTGTCCAATTTTTCAGCTCCCCAAGGCAGCTCTGTGCCCGCGCAAGCGCAGACTTCCACGCTGGCCCTCCTCCCGTCCTCACCCCGGCAGCGCTGAGCATTTCAGCCCGCCTTTCACACTGGCTGGCCATTAATTGGCCAGCCAGGGTCAAATTGTGGTTGGGGCCCAATCTCAGGTATTGGCCCATTTCACGGCTGCTCCCGGACCCACCCGACGAAGGGGAAATCCGGCCCCATGAGTTTGTGGAAGGAACTAAAGACGATGGATTGGTTTTCATAATGATTAAGTGGAGGAATTTGCAGCTCATCGGGAGGTCTGGATGTCACATGGATAGGGCAGAATTTTAACCACGGCACGCCGTTCCCAACCGTGGAATGGGAATTGGGTGCCACTTCTGGTGCCTCGTTTTTTCTGATTCCCACGTAATTACAATTAAAATTTAATGTGCTGACAGGATACACGGGAGACATGCGCGACCACTTGGGGTGTGAAGCATTTCAGCAGTGAAACTTGCCATCAGCTGAGAATGCAGCAGGTACAGGCAGGCTATAAAAATGCCTCCTAGACAAACAGGGTGGCTCAACATCATGGCCACAGCTTTTTTGCCCAACTCCATTGCCAATACTATAAGACTTATTGAGAGCACAAAGGTGGCAAGGGTGCTTTCCAAAATTAAATTTCACTTGTGAAAATTTCATATTACATTGGTTTTACTTTATTCACGTGCACATCGTTGTTATTTATTGAGACCAGTTAAAGTCAGGAAGCTAAACATACTGACAGACCTCATGGTTGGCACGTATTCATGGTTACAGGGGAGTTAGGCACATTTCTTTATTGTGGAAGAAACAATGTTGTGTTTTTGCATTCACTCTTTATTGAACATCCATGCTAGTATCCAGTGTTGTATTCGCCACTTTGTGAGACATGGCTGAACCTGTAGGCTCAGTTGACCCTCCCTTCTATGCATTGTCCGAGATCACTCTCAGTGGGGATAACTGAAATGTTGGATATGAATTTAAAGCCCTGTAATGACTCTGCCAGTCAACATCCTAAGATGGACCACACGTGGACAGTACTAACACTGCCCTTTAGGCCCCTCATTTTCTTACATTGACTGACTGTTCCCACCACCCCCAGAATGCCAGACCGTTCTCATTTCACTCCTCCATTCCCCGCACCCAACCCTCCGTCCTCCCTTACATCCCTCCTCCATGCCCCTGACCCCACTCCACAATGCCCCGCCCACACCAGACTCACCTGTGCCAGTCCCAAGCCTCCCTGCGAGCTGCCAGTCTCCTGCTCCCCCGACCTTGTGCCACAGTGTTCAACAAGAAAAACTGCTGACCTCAGGCACAAAGCCAACTGTTGCACGCCATCTTTAAAATGAACGTGAACCAGTGCCACCGAGATTCTCGTGAGCCGATGACTTATCATGAAGGTAGGACATAATTAGAAACAGTTTTAATATAATGAATATTGATAGCATGCAAATGTTTCGCAAGTAGGAAACCACCACGGGATGGTGTGAGGCTCAACACGGCACAAACATGCCACTGGCTTAATCTCCAAATTTGAACCCACTGTCAGGAGAGTGAAATTTCAGCTCCTGCCTAATTGAGTCATCCCACCCACCTCATTTCCCACTCTTGCAGGCCCCACAAAATCCCCACCCCCACCTCAGTGGCCTTACAACACAGAAGCTGTGGAATACAGGTGATGGTGAGGTACAGCTGGATGTCAACGTGCATGTGGGTGTTGATCCCATGTCTTTGGGTGACAATTCCAAAGCGCAGCATGTGACTATATGTGGCACTACACTGTTAACTTAGGTAGCAAGATCACTTCTCTAGTTGCACAAAATCATCAGAAGATGGGAAGAAAGAGGAGTAGGCCATTCAGCAGATCTAGCCTGCTCTGCCAAGTGGCTGATCTGATTGTGGCCTTAACTCCACTTTCCTGCCTGTCCTCCCATAACCTTAGTGCCCTTGTCAATCAAAGGTCTGTCTCTGATTCAGACCTGACCTCCACTGCTCTCTGTGGAAGCGAATTCCAAAGACTAATAAGCATACAAGAAATTCCTCATCTGTCTTAAATAGGAAACCCCTCATTTTGAAACTGTGTTCCCACCAGTTCTCATTTCCCCCAAGAGGGGAGACATCCTCTCAGCATTTGCCCTGTCAAGCACTCCTCAGAATCCAATGTGTTTGAATAAGATCACCTCTCATTCTTCTCAACTTAAATGAGTATAACCTGGTAAGCTTTCCTCATAGACAATCCCTTTATCCCAGGAATCAGTCTAGTGAACCTTCTCTGAACTGTTTCCAATGCAAGTACATCCCTCCTTAAGTAAGGAGATCAAAACTGTACACAGTACTCCATGTGTGGTCTCACCAATGCCATACAGCTTTAGCAACACTCACCTACTTTTATACTCTGCACCCCTTGCAACAAGGACCAATGTTCCACTTGCCGTCCTAATTACATGCTGTACCTGCATGCTGACTTTTTGTGGTTGATGTACAAGGACACTCAGGTCCCTCTGTGTTGTAGCATTTTGCTGTCTCTTCCCATTGGAAAAATATTCTGTTTTGCTATTCTTCCTGTGAGTGGACTACTTCACATTTTGCCACATCATACTGCATCTACCACTTTTTTTGCCCACTCATTTAACCTATCTATACCTCTTTGCATCTTCCTCACAACTTGCTACCTATTAGCAAACTTGGCTACAATACCGTCTATCCCTTCATCCAAGTCATTAATACAGATTGTAAATAGTTAACGCACCAGCACTGATCCCATTGGCACTCCACCAGTTAGTTTGCCAAACTGAAAACACCCCAATTATCCCGATTCTCTGTTTCTTGTTAGTTAGCTAATCGTCTATCCATGCTAACATATCACCCAACACCATGAGCTCTTATCTTGTGCAATAACCTTTTATGTGGCACCTTATCAAATGCCTTTTAGAAATCCAAATATGCTACACCAACTGGTTTCCTTTTATGTACTCTGCTTGTCACATCCTCAAAGAACTCTAATAAATTTGTCAAACATGATTTCCCTTTCACAAAACCATGTTGACTCTGCCTGATTGTAATGTGATTTTCTAAATGCCCTGCTATATAGTACAATGTTGCAAATCCAGCTATTCAAAAACCGGAGTTACCTGAAATTTATTTATTTTTTTTTAGAGTGTGCCATGCGTCAAGTTTAATTGCGTAAAATAAAACCTTACCTAGGCAATTAGGTGACAGTGCTGCATAGGCGCAGTGTGGGACTGGACTAGTTATCCCCTTTGCTATTTGTATGCTGGTCTATTCCTGCACACCAAACGACCCTTGGCCCTGCCCAACCCAGCTTGACCTGACCCAGCTTGACCCGACCTGTCCATGGCCCGACCTAAGATCCAGCAAGATCTGAAATCCAGCATGGCCTCGGTCCCAAGGTTGCCAGTTTTGAGACACTGTATCTGTACCTCCTTAATAGTGGATTCTAGAATTTTTCCAATGACATACGTTAGACTAACTGGCCTATAGTTTCCTGCTTTCTGTCTCCATTCTTTCTTGAATAGTGGTGTTACATGTGTGATTTCCCAATCCTCTGGGACCTTTCCAGAATCTAGGAAATTTTGGAAGGTTACAACCAATGCATTCATCATGACACCATGCAAGGCAAGAAAACAGGCAAAACTAGTGTAGAGTTCTAAAATGGCAAGCTCTTGACTCACTTGGATGAGTCCCCCTTGAATGATCATTAAGAGCACTGAGGGAGTAAGATCAGGTGAAGTTTCATAGCTCCAAGTTATGATCAATGTCATCCAGTTTTCATTATGTAATCTCATTCGCTCAGGTATGCACACAACCAGCCCATGCCGTTTGTGCCTTATAATATGAGCTCTATCGAAAGATGTTCTTGAAAACTGCTACATAACATGAACCACTTTTCTGTAATAGTAGACATGGCACTGCTATTTGACACATCTTGTTCTGGCATGCTCGGCATCGCTCTCATTAATATTTTAAGCACCCACACAGCTGTACTTGTACTGGAAGATACAGTTAGTGAGTTAAAGGAGCTGTCTAGAATGATTGATACATCAGTGATTCATGTGATGCATGTGAGTGGTGATTTGGCTGAGTCTACAAGTGATTAGTTTGCTCGTCTCGAAGGTGAAGCACAAAAGTTCAATACGCAAGTGAGCTTGACTACCACCAATAGTGCCAATTCTGTGGTGCAGCTTGATAGCAGATATCCTTACAGCAGACAGCATAGCTTTGCAACGGCTATCCTGCTGACCTACAGTCTACAAGTCAGTTACTTATGCTAATCACCAGGTAGGTGGTCTAGGGTCTGAAGATTTGATTGATGACATTAAGGCAGATGCCAGACTTGGAGGCCTAATCAAGTCTTCTGTCATGCATCGCTTTAAGAATGTAAAGAAGTGTGATGGCGTGCTTTGAAAGTCTTTAAGAATCTTCCCGTAATGCAGAACCCATGGAAAGAGTTTCTGTGATATTAACAATGATTCTGCTGCTTCTCTTAATAATTAAAAAGATCCATTGTGGTCAATTCTTAAACGCAATAATGCAGAAATTAATGAAAATAATACACTCAACAGCTGCAAAATAAACATACACTAAACATTGCTAAGTAGAAAACTACCTGAAGCATTAGTTAAATAAAATGTTTCCTTCTGCCTATTAAATAGGCTGAGATTTTAAACAGCTTTCCTTGAATGCCTGGCTTTTGTCAGTGGAAGTTCCATTAGAAGGGATTTATGCTCAAACAGCAGCAAAAGCACAAAAGTGACTAGGCTGTTCTTGCCATGTTGTTTAATTAGGCTGACAATAAAAACAAGTGGGAGTGAACTGCACGAGTGCACAGCTCAGAAGAAACTGCTACATGCTGCATTTTCAGTGGGGACCAGGTGGAATCACCAGCCACCCAGTTTCGTGCAGCAATCTGCTGGTTTTTAAAAAAAAAAAGTCAATTGTAATAAATGGGAACTTCCCTACATAAGCGTTCATCGCTTTTGTAAATAATCCACTATTTTGCAGTTCAGGCTCTGTACAGTTTATTGCTTACAAGCAAAAATAAGTCCCAATATCACAAAATTGAGTGATATAGAGCCAAGGAAATCCCAGATTCGATCCTGGTCTGCGCCTAGTTAGCTAACATAAGCCACGGTTAAAGCCATCCCCAATATTCTCCAGCTGGAGATGGAGATCATACTCCATATTATGTGCAAATGTAAATGTTGGACAGGACAGAACGGAGAGTGATACCCCTGGTCAAATAGGCTACTGACTTTTGAGATGCTGACAAGAATGATAATTTAGAAAAGAAAATATTTTTCTATTGTGCAATGAACATGTCATTAAGTTTTATATGGCTGCTTTATAGGCTTCTTTTAAAGCGAGAGGTGGAAAAAGATATAGCTGCTCCTGGATCTCTGAAGGCTATTAAAATTTATTATGTACGTTCGATGTGTATGCTTGGACATTTCTGGATTCTGTACTAATCGAGTATATTCAAATATGCAAACCCCATTTGCTGGTTCAGCTTTGCATCTGCTTATAAGATGAAGCAGTTATCATCAAAAGTGTTGCAAAAACCTGAAGGTTAGGTTAACAGATACAAAATGACCATCCAACCATACTCAATTGCTTAGCTATTTTTTAAAATTTGTGCAATATTTAGGGAAGGTTTTCCCCAATGCAGGCTCGCTCAAGGCTAACCAATGTTGTAGTGGGTCCTCAAGCAGCTGTATTGCCCTTTACTTGTTTATGCACTGGAGCCAACTCCTGCTACAAGAGTGAATGCCTCATGGTTGCTGCAGTGCTTTCTGCCTGCAATTTGGGAACTTCGGAGGCCATGAGGTGCTTGGAAAACAGAGGCTGTACAGGCCAATTTAACTCTCATAGTCTATACTCATTATCTAGCTGATGGTTACTTTTTAAACCAATTTACAATTTTGCTAGAACTAGGAAGGGTGGTAATTGCACTTCCAGTGTAGTCCATTTGCCAATCTGCCAATGACTTGGTTCTGTCTGTAAAGTTACATGACAAATCTCCTGTAGCTAGCAATGACTAATTTCTCAATAGATTTTTTTTTATTAAAAAGCTACTCAAGTGAATGGAGTACTTGAAATTTGGAAGCGCATTCACCAAGTTCAGTTTCCCCCAATTTTTTCCCCATACTCTGCAGTAATTGAAAGGATGTTATTCACTCTGAATCATGGTTTAGGCACAAGCGAGACTAATATACAGAACTGCAAAAGGCCTATTGCTGAACAGTTTTACAGTTGTCTATTTCCATTTGGTAAGCACTGTCACTTAAAATTATGCTTAAAGGCAATATGCCTTTAAAGTCAAAACCATTTTAGTTCCATTTCAAGTTAAGTATTGTTTTAAGCAATATTGCACCCATGTTTTGATAAATTGGTCCAAATCATGATGAATCAGATCTTCATTATATATCTCCAATGAAAATGCATTGGTTATGACCACAACATCGGCTTGGATAAAAATAATCTATTAAATTTATAGCAATCGCTATCAAATGCTGACCCCTAGAGGACCAAGATGGCATTACATTCTCTTGACAAACTTCCATTAGTTAATACAGACTGAAGTTTCTATGACTCCCATTAATTATAATTTTTCATTAATATAGATGAGAGAAATATATTTCTGCTAAATAAACTTTTGTGCCATAAAACATAAAACCCACATGTTTGAAAGACAAGTTGATTTTATAGCCCAATATTAAATCATCTTATAAGTTACTCCTCTAACTTGATAATTTTTTAAATACCTATGCTGTGCAATTTGTCATGATTTAAGAAAGATAATCTTGTGCTTTTTTGTGGTATGAATCAGACATAGGCTAAAGGTATCATGCAACTCAGCATATCTACAGAAAGTACATTTAAGTTAAAAACGTTGGTGTTCCACATGTTATGTTAACTGCTTGAATTGTCTTCAAGTTTCAGTGTTATGTAAACTCTACTGAAGAAGCCTTGTTTAGTAGAGGATTATTTAAATCCTCATTTAATCCCACTGCATAGATTTGAGCATAAAATCTAGGCTGACCACTGCATTACTGAGGGAGTCAGAGGTGCCACCCTTTGGATGAGGTGTTTAACTGAGGCCGTGTCTACACTCTTAGGCGGACCTAAAAGATCAGTGACACTATTGCAAAGAAAATTGGGGCCCATATTTATTCCTCAACCAACTTCACTAAATCAACTTATCTGGTCATTATCACAGTGTTGTTTGTGAGAGCTTGCTGTGTGCTAATTGGCTGTCACATTCCCTATGTCATAACTGTTGTTATGACTTAACTTCCTTTCCTCAGGAAATTAAACAGGTTGAATATACGCACCCAAAACTGGTTCCATCAACATACATTGCACATTTGATCCATTCCACACAATCCTAAGACAGACAAGTTTTTTTTTGAGGGACCCAATGTTTGCCGTTAGACCACAAGGTGGAAAACCTGAACCGGGAAACATTCCATGTCAAGAATAAAATCAGTTTTTGAAGATATTGAAAAGGGCAGCTTCTAACTAGTTCCAAACACCACACAAAAAAAATCATGCTGAATCAATATATGGATCCATTTCTAAATTCTAGCCGTAAACAGGGATTTGAAACAAAAATAAATCACGTAGTTATTTTACAACTACCACAGAACGAAATACTGAAGTAAGGACTAATTAGAATTGAAAAATACAAAATAAGCTTTCATTATACCCTTGGTAGTACGAACAACAGTAAATTTATCCTGGGCTGCAAAAAGAAAGGAGTCCTGCACACAAACTGTAGAAGAATTATGTCTCTTATTACCTGGAATATCTCAGGATAACTATTTCATACCCGTTTATTTAAAGTGTAGATTTTCAGATTGGGGTCTCCAATTCTACTGGAGTCATCATAGAATCCCAGGGATTACCAAATCATTAGATTTCCCTAATCATTGGCTCACTAATATGTAGTTTCTGTTGCTGTACAATAATGAAAGACATTATGTAACAGTAGCACTGTTTTGCCCTTGGAAGTCATGAGGGCCAATGAATTTGCGTCAATATTTGCAAGGTTTGAATACGATTGGTTTTAACAGCTAGTTATATCAGAGAAAGCAGGTTTGATGTTAAAGGCCCAATCTTAAGCAATAATAATGATCATTAATGCAGTGCTCCTGATACCATTTATTGAATATGGCTAGGGTTTACAGACTTAGTGCATGGTTTCAGTGAACAGTCTTTCATACAATACTGCACAACTCTGTATTCAACCTGAAAATCTTGAATAAGTTAATGTGAAAATTTCCACTGATTCACTTCATCAGGTCACTGGAATGAATTGGGTTCTCCCACTGCAACATTCCAAAAACAAAGAGAAAACATAAATGTAAACCTTATTCGACTATTGCAGTACCACCAATGCAGCAGGGTCAACGAAGACTGCTACTCACTGTAACCTTGCTGTATCAAAACACTTGGAAGAGTCAACAGATTGGAACAGCACAAAATAAGTCTTACTACTGGCTTTCTGCCAGTTTGTCATGTTCTGAGTAGCAAATGATCTCCTATAGGTGACAAGTGAAAATGACACAACACAGATTTTAGTTGAAGGGGATACATAAGACGTCCCAAGATGTAACATGAAAAGCTCCAAGAATTATTGCATTAACAAGGCTACACTATAGGATGTGGGGTGGTAACAGCATCAGCCAAGACAAACAAATGTAAGCAAGTTTTTCAAAATACTTTATCCCAATATTAGTCTTTGCAGAACAATCTGAAACACCAAGAAGAGACCTATGGTGTACACTAGCTTGCATCTCTCAACTTACTGAGTTTGGTTAACTCTTTATAAATTTCAATAATCTTTAATAACAGTTAAGATACTGGAAAATTATGTAATCTTTAAAGTTGTGATTTTAAGTGTCATTTTTAAAGGCTACAAATTATGCTGTTACTATCGATATTTAACATGCATATGTAATTACTTTGTTGCCTCAATCAACATATTGCAAACTGGATAACTACTCCATGAAAATAACAATGGTAATTTTTTTCCACCATATTAAACATTCGTACACTCATTTCTACACTTTGGTCATTTTGTTCTCCACCAATTAATATGTTATTCTCCACCAAATTGCAGACTTTTACAGGGGATCGACTTATTAGAAAAGATAGTAATTTGCATCTGCATAATGAATTCCCATTCTTAGCCCTGCCAATGTCAGCTGGCACTGACAGAGGTCATATGCTGGCCACAGGGAAGAAACAAAAGTCTTTCAAGCCCTTCTTAAATTGAAAACTCTGTCACTTGGTTACAATAGAGAGAGCTTGCTGAATAATGTTACAAGCTGCCATTCTTTGTAACTGGGCCTGCAAATGTTTAATTAATAAAGCTCTCAAAATAAATAATCATAACAGCCATATGATTAATTCTGCATATTCTACACCATAACATTGACCTAAAAGGTGTTCTAAATTGATGCTAATACTCAGATGCAATACAATTAAATTTAGTATTACATCTTCAACACTTATCAGTTTCGGCTGAGGCTGCATAGGTATAGATTTTAAAAAATCAGAATTTGTTAAAAAACAAACATTGCTATGAATTAAGAGCTTGGAATGCGCAAGCCTTTCACATAGAATAGAGGAAGAGGGATTAAGCCGTGCATCCACATGCTCAATATTCCCTTATCAATATATTCAAGACCTTGAATGTTCAGAATGACCCAACCGCACCCATTTTATTTCAACATGTGCTGACACTCCCCTCTAATGAAAAGAGGCTGCGCACACCAAGTCTTTCTACACAAAAGCATTCATGCATTCGACAGCAAAAAACAACTGTAAAAAGAAATGCAGGCTCAGGTAAATGCTATGGGATAAATCTTGGGATGTTTACATGCTACATGGGTGTATACATACCCAGAAAGAACTTCCTAGGAGTTTTGATTTCTTCATCTTTACTGTCTATTAACACATACCAAAAGCCAGAAAGAAGAGAAGACAAGAAGCAAGTTGAATTTGATTCAACCCAGTATTTTCCAGCAACCATTGCACACTGATATATTTACTGGACAGCAGGGATGTTAGTAAAGAATTTTCGCAAGTTAATAATGTTTAACCATTGCTTTTATCCATTCACACCCAAGACCAGGATTGATTATTTTCCCCTTTAAATCTGAAACAGCCTTTAGTTGTCCACCTCTTCATAATAAAGTTCTAAATTATCTCATTATCTGAAAATTGAGAATTGAATAGTTTAAAATAAGCACACAGCAGGTTTGTATTAGACTGGATGAAACAAACATGTTTTGTTGGGAAAATTACACTTCAATTTATTTAAAAAAAATTTGTTTAGCAAGAGCATGAAATAGCACTGAATCTGGAGCATTAAACTCAGAAGTGTAGACCTGTGACAGCAGCAGCCTGAATTCAGACCTTGCCAGGCTGATCAAGTTTAGTTATGTGTGTGTTTTTTTTTAAATCTTACCTCCTGGCTGAGATTAAGAATTTTCTCATCTCACAGAAAATTTCCATTGAGCATCACCACTAGTCCAAGTGAACAGGTACCTGACATCCATTCTTTAATGGCCAGTGATTACTGCAGAGTGTATTCAGAGACTTTAAAGTCTCTCTCCCCAAGGCTACGCTAGGGTGCTTCAACAGGTCAATGATCACAATGTGATACTGAACCGTACAGATCAAGATAATATGTACTGAGCAAACTGATCACATGCATCTGAGATTCGGGATGCCACAAATGGACTTACCACCCTTGAGTTGGGGAGGTGGAAAGAGCAGAATTCACAGAGGGGTTTCTCGATCCTTATTACCATTCGGCCATGCCCATGTGAAAGTGAAAGTGCACATACTTGCATCATTAAGAACAAGATCAGACTTGGCTGAGATATTCCCAATGGTGAGAAATCATAAAGAGGCTCATCATCTAGGTGCAAGTAAGAGACTCTTGGGTGAAGTACGAGAGGACACCCATTATACAGGGAAGCATACTGCAGTCCAATTCAATGAGCTGTCAGAAACCAGAATATTAGGGGTAAAATGTCATTATTTAATTTAGATCTCTTTACCCTCCCTTTTGGTTTTACACCATTCTCTTTAATAGGCAAACACTTGTGTTGTGGTCAACCTCACCCAATAAACATACCACATTCTAAAACAAAACTAATTTAATAAAAGTCTAATTTCTTGGGCAAATTCACTTGACTGCTGTATCTGAACTGAGACTGAAGTAAGTGACTGCACTGTTCAACCCTCAGCTCCTCCCAACCGCGCAACATTTGTTTAATTTGTGCCTTCTTATAAGCTAAGTACTAAATTTTCTAGATGTTTATGTGCAATGGATAAAATCCAAATCAAGGAATTAAATTTGATGCTGCAGAACTATATATTTACAGTTCTTAATATCTGGTACAAAGATGTGCTAGAGTCTTGGATCAAAGCATGCCCTGGGAAACAACTACTATTCAGTTAGGCACAGTGCAATGGACACTGGTGTAAAGGGCAGCATGATTTATCCAGAATCGCTATTACATGCCACATTTTACTGTTGCCCACCACTTAATGTTATCGCCCCAAATAGGGAAGGACAAGGCCAAGGGTGCAGAGCACAAACCTAGATGAGTGATGATTTATAGTAATGTTCAATATAATCTTCTAAAATTACAGGGTATATATTTTGTACATGGCTCTCTGGATAGTGCTCTGGTGTTTAGTTTATGATATAAACTACATGTTTTGTTTAATTTAAAACTTACCAGGAGGTGATGCCCTTCAGTCAGTGTTGCCAGCTTTGCAGTATTTAAAGCAACACCACAATCTTGTCTTTTGTTTAGCATCAAAGGTCAGCATTTCCCTCCTTCTCCTCCCACCTCTACTGCCAACATCCCACTGGAATACTTAGCTTAGAAATGTGGAAAAGTTGGCAAACTATTTGGCACCAGTCAAGGTGGGGCTGAAATTCCTCCTATGGTGGCTTCCAAAAAAAGAATGTAATGCATATACTGAGCGAAACAATTACACATGGTCGGGAATAGGGGACAAGGAATGGGAATAGGACACGGGGGTGTTGGGGGGGGTGGGGAAGGAATAGTTTCAATGAGCAGTGGGAATTGCTGACAGGCATGTTTAACAGAGCCTCTTACTTTCACACCCTAGCCTTGACAGTCTAGTAAATATAGCTCCACTGGATTAAAAGGCACACCATCACAGTGAGTTTGTTCAAATTTAGAATTAATATTTAGGAGTACATTTTGCATAAGGATAGGTCATTGCAACTCCTTTACTTGGACCATTCCTTTAAAAATCATTTCTTCCCTACAATCCCCGTTAATTGTATCAATTGAGGTTAAGTACATACAGGTGGAGGGCGTTGATTGGTTACTTGAACACATATAAAGAGACACTTCCTGACACATGAGTGGAGTGGAGTCAGGAGATATATACCTGTAATATTTCATTCTGTGAATAAGTCTATTTCAAATAAAGACTGGCTCTGGTTTCTTCCTTCACCAACTGGATATCAGAGGTATAATACTCAGCACCCACCGCTGCAACGATGAATATACGACAGTAGCAAAGTGTGACTGAATCATAGAATTAAGCAGCTCAGGAAAATAATTCCAAAGTTACCGTAATTTTTAAAATCATGAAATTTAAAAACAGAATTCTTTCCGGTAATAATGTTTCTTTACCCCTGTGGGTCTTATTAAAAATGGTTTACTTGTATTGCAATTGTATAAACAATCTGCTGGTGTTCTGGTTACCTTTATTGCATTGCCACTAACCTGTAAAGGCACGGCGTCGTGTCGTGAGTTCACTGGCTACACGAACAGCAGTACATAACTTCAACATCACTAGCATGGTAATGATCATGATTATACTTTGTAGCAAGAGGGGTGGTTCAAAGTACCTTCCAAACCTTAAGAAAAGAGGGAACATATTAGATTCACACTTCAAGCTGCACAAGTTCTTTTAAACAGTCATAACATTAAAAGGAATTAAGAATATTTATCAGTAAACTAGAAACACTTAAAGAATTATACAGTATCTAGGCACAGAAAAAGGTCATATGGCCCAACTAGTTTTTAGGATCTGGATGCACAGCCTGAAAAAAAGTGGTGGAAGCAGATTCAATCATAACTTCCAAATGCGAATTGGATAAATACTTGAATGGGAAAAGTTTACAGGATACGAACATACGAATTAGCAGGAGTAGGCCACTCGGCCCCTCCAGCCTGCTCCGTCATTCAATAAGATCAAGGCTGATCCAATTTCTCAACATTCCCGTCTACCCCTTCTAACCTTCAACCCCCTTACTTAGCAAGAATCTATCTACCTCTACTTTAAAAATATTCAAAGGTTCTGCTCCCACTGCCTTACGAGCGAGAGTTCTGAAGAGTTATGACCTCAAGAGAAAAAATTTCTCCTCATTTCTGTCTTAAATGGGCAACCCCTCATTTTAAACAGTGACCCCTGATTCTAGATTCTCCCACAATAGGTAATATCCTTTCCACATCCACCCTGTCAAGGCCCCTCAGGATCTTATATGTTTCAATCAAGTCACCTCTTACTCTAACTCCAGCAGATACAACCTAGCCTATCCAATCTTCCCTCAAAAGACAACCAACCCGTCCCAGGTTATTAGTATAGTAAACCTTCTCTGAACTGCTTCCAATGTATTTTCATCCTTTTAAAAAAAGGACCAATACTGTACACAGTACTCCAGATGTAATCTCACCTAAGCCCTGTATAACTGAAGCATAACCTCCCTAGCATTATATTCAATTCCCCTCGCAATAAATGATAACACCCTATTAGCCTTTTTAATTACTTGCTGTACCTGCACACTAACCTTTTGCAATTCATGCACCAGGACACCCAGATCCCTCTGCATCTCAGAGCTCTGCAGTCTCTCACCATTTAGATAATATGCTTCTTTTTATAATAAACGATTTCACATTTTCCCACACTATACTCCATTTGCCAGATCGTTGCCAACTCAGTTAACCTATCCATAGCCCTTTGTAGTCTCCTTATGTCCTCTTCAAAACTAATTTTCCTACCTATCTTTGTGTCATCAGCAAATTTTGAACCATAGCTTTCCCTTCATCTCAGTCATTTATATAAAAATTATAAAAAGTTGAGGGTCCAGCACTGATTCCTGTGGCACACCACTCATTACATCTTATCAAATAGAAAATGATCCATTTATGCCTACTCTCTGTTTCCTATTAGATAGTCAATCATCTATCCATGCCAATATGTTACCCCCACACCATGAACTTTTATTTTTCGCAATAACCTTTGACATGGCACCTTATCAAATGCCTTAATCGACCAGCTCCCCTTTATCCACAGCACATGTTCCTTCCTCAAACAACTCCAATAAATTGGTTAAACATGATTTCCCCTGCACAAAATGATGTTGACTCTGCCTGATTACCCTGAATTTTTGTAAGTGCCCTGATACAACGTCTTTAACAATAGCTTCTAACATTTTCCCTATGACAGATTTTAAGCTAACTAGTCTGTAGTTCCCTACTTTGTCTCCCTTTTTGAATAGAGGCATTACATTTGCTATTTTCTAATCTAATGGAACCTTCCCGAATCTGGGGAATTTTGGAAAATTAAAACCAATGCATCAACTATCTCACTCGCCACTTCTTTTAAGACCTTAGGATGAAATCCATCAGAACCCAGACTTGTCAGCCTGCAGCTCCAATTTGCTCAGTACCACTTCCCTGGTGACTGTAATATTCCTGAGTTCCTTCCTCCCTTCCATTTCCTGATTTACAGCTATTTCAAATATGTTACTTTTATCTTCTATATTGAAGACCAATGCAAAATACCAGTTCAATTCCTCTGCCATCTCCTTTTTTTTCCCATTAATTACCCAGCCTCACTTTCTGTAGGACCAATACTCACTTTGTTAACTCTTTTTTAAATATCTATAGAAACTCTTATTGTTTTTATATTTCTAGCTAGCTTTCTCTCATATTCTAATTTCTCCTTCCTTATTAATCTTTTAGTCATTCTTTGCTTTTTTTAAAAAAAAGAGCAATGTGAGGAAAGAGTAGAGGGGCTGAGCTTATTGGATAGGTCTTTCAAAAGCCAGCACTAGTATGATGGGTCAAATGGCCTACACCTGCACTATATGATTCTATGATTCTAACAATTCTGATAACATCCTTATGAATCTTTTGTACACCTTCTCCACTGTTTCAATGCCCTTTTGTAGCATGGAAACTAAAACTACACAAGATACTCCATACAACCATAGTTTTATATAAATTCAACACTACCTTCCAGCTTTTCTTTTCTAGTTCTCTTGAAGCTCAGTATTTTATTTGCTCTCTTTATGCAGTTATCAACTTGCATTTTGACTTTCAGTAATTTATTTTATACAAATTTATGAAGGAAATGTCTTTTGACCTAAATTTAAGTTGAACAAGATAAAAGCATTTAATTTTAAAATCCCTGTTAATTAGATTCAAGGCATTTTATGTTCTGTACCTACTCTCACTTCCACCTGAGGAGCCAGCTAGGTTACACAACCTCCCTGACCACCCACTCAACAGCTCACTCCATTACCACCTAGGGCTCTGTTCTACTTTCTCATGAAAATATTTTCAGCATTTTAACTTTATTTAAGAACATATTCAAATATGCTAAAAGGTTACACAGCAGGTTTAAGGAATATGGGACAGGCAAGAGTAAGTCTTAAATTCAATTTTAACCACAGCATCATGAAAACAGAAGGTATTATAATATTAACAGCACTGAAATAAGCAATTCGGCCCGTATGCTCCACAACAGTGATTATGCTCCACACGAACCTCCTCCTCTTTTTCATATAATCCCAATGTATTCCCCCGTTCTATTTTCCTTTGTGTTTATCTAGCTTCTCTCAAATACATTATGTTGTCCGACTCACCAACTCCTTCTGGTAGCGAGATCCACATTCTAACCACACTCAGGGTTAATAAGTTTCTCCTGAATTCCCTATTGGATTATTAGCAACTATCATATTCATCACCCCATGTTCTAGTTTAGCCCACAATTAGAAACATTTTCTCTACTTCTACCCTGTTAAACTCTTTCAGAATCTTAAAGCCTTCTACCACGTTTTGTTCATGAAAAGCAGAGTTACAAAATCCCCCTAAATAACTCGGTGGATAATGTAATGTGCGAAGTGATACTCAGTTGAAGCAGCCAGGAAGATACCTGGATGATTATTGATCTGGTCGATTTTAGGCAGGACATCAGTGAACGTGCTACAATAGGCCTCATCAACAAGGGCTATTGATATCTCAAGTAAGTAATCAAATGTTTTTACAGACAGGCATAGTCTAATTTATTTTTAAAAAATATTATGATTTATTATGCTTGCGTGCTAAGTGTGGATTGCAGCAATAATTAAACCTATATTTTCAACTATGTTTGAGATGCAGCTATGAATTCAGTAGTAAGACCACTGAGCCGCGAGAGGATTTTTATATAAAACAAAATTAAACATTTATTAATTTAACAACAAATTAAACACATACACGTGTCTACAAATTACTACCATAATAACTTTTAAACAAATCTCCAAATTAATCACTCCCAGGTAAATCTTCACAAAGGCAACAGTAACCCATAGACTTTAAGCAGACACCAGGCAAAGCACATTTGACCTTACAAATTCAAAATGAGGTTCCTTTCAATTTGTTTCCTTTGCAGGCAAAGTTGTAGGCTTACAGGCTGGTTAAATCTTAAATGCCTCTGACTGACACACACAGAACTCCTTTCTGTTTATGGGGGAGGCAAATAAAATTCCAGTTACCTGTTGGGATGTTCCATAGCTGACTAAGGGCTGAAAGTAAGTTTCATTTAGTTTTGAGTGTCAGCATTCAATAAAGATTACTCCAGTGTAAATGGTGGTAATAATAGACTCCACTTGAAAAGTCTTGCACTTTCGTCTTGAAATTAGTCCAAAAACTTCAAAGGATTGTGGTCTGTATAAACAATTGTTTCTGATGAATAGTTTGCAACATAAATTTCAAAATGCTGCAAGCTAACACCAAACCCAAGGCCTCTTATTCAATCATTGAATATCTTCTCTGTTGTGCATTTAACTTCCGTGACAAATACCCTATAGGTTTTTCAATTCCAGTGTCATCTTCTTGTAACATTACAGTTCCAATGCCTATATCACTTGCATCAACGGCCAACTTAAATCGCTTGGTATAATTGGGTACTGCCACAACTGGTGTCGTAGTTAATACAGTTTTCAAACTATCAAATGCCTTCTGACACTCCAATGTCCATTGAAACTTCTTGTTCGTCTTTAATAGTTCAGTCAGTGGAGCAACCATTTGGCTAAACTTTGGTACAAATTTCATCACCAAATTAGCTTCTTGTAATTGAGAAAATAATTCTTCCAGATGCTGTAAATGCTCCTCGCACATCTGACTGAAAACTATCAGATCATCAATATAAACAGCACAATTGCTTAGACCTGCGATTACTTTGTTGTCAGTCTTTGAAATGTCGCAGATGCATTCTTCATACCAAATGGTCTGAATTTAAACTGATATATAGTCCATTTGGTGTCACAAAAGCCAATATCTCCTGTGCTCTCTCTGACAATGGTGCCTGCCAATTTTAGAAAGTCAATCTTTGTGATAAATTTCAATTGTCACACTTTCTCAAGACAATCCTCCAACCGTGTATAAGATATGAATCCGCTTTTGTCACCGCATTCACCTTTCGATAGTCCACACACAGTCTTTGTGTTCCATCTGGTTTTGGTACCAGTATAATAGGTGAACTCCAGTTACTGCAACTAGACTCAATGATATTATTTTGAAGCAAGAAGTCAATTTCTTTTTGTACTTGTGATAACTTTGCCGGATTTTATCTATAAGGATGTTGCCTTATTAAAGATGAAACCTGTACAGACACATCATGTATAGCTAAATCTGTCTTCCCCAATTTATTCCCACAAATAGGTCTGTGAGACTGCAAATCAGTTTCCAAATCAGTTTGACATTTGTTTGGAAGGTAACTCAATATTTCATTTAAATTTTCATGTACCCCCTCGTTATCCAATTTGATTAGAGGAAAATCAACTTCAGAGTCCTGCACTTCTACCTCTTTCTCATCATCCACCATCACTAATACCTTTTTTTGTTCCTTTTTCTTGTCAAAGTACTTTTTAAGCATATTTACATGACATATCATCTGCTTCTTTCTACAACATGGAATATTTATTAAATAATTTACTTCACTCAATTTCTTTTCAATCCTGTAAGGCCCACTAAATCTTGCCTTTAATGAATCACCTTCAACTGGTAACAGAACTAGCACTTTCTCTCCAGAATCAAAACTGCAAGCTGTAGCTTTCTTGTCTGCCTTCATTTTCATTATTTGCTGTGATATCTTTAAAAGTTCGCTAGCCAACTCACGTGCTCTGTTCAATCTTTCCCTGAAATTTGATACGTAATCCAGGAGAATAGTTTCTGAATTTTGACCCATCAATTTCTCATGAATCAATGTCAGTGGTCCCCTTACCTCATGACCATAAACTAGGTCAAAAGGGCTAAAACCAGTCGATACATTATGAGCATCTCTAATAGCAAATAACAAGAATTCTATCCCAATCCTGTGGATAATCCTGACAGTGTGCTCTTATCACAGTTTTTAAAAGTTTGATTTCAACTTTCCAAAGCCCCTTGTGACTCCAGATGTTAAGCTGTTGACATAAATTGTTTTATCCCCAAACTGGTCATTACTTCCTTAAACAGCTCTAACATAAAATCTAAATCCTGATATAATTGTATTTCCATACTGTAAATCATATCTTGAAAAAAATTTAGTTAACTCCTCCACAATCTTCTTGGTTGTAGTATTTCTTAAAGGTATTGTTTCAGGAAACCTGGTAGACACATCCATTATTGTAAGTACTGATTTCCACTTTTAGTCTTAGGGAGGGGTCCTACACAATTAATCATGACCCTAGTAAAAGGTTTCTCAAATGCTGGTATTGGCATTAAAGGCGCAGCTTAATCGTTGCTTGTAGTTTCCCTGTTACCTGACATGTGTGATATGTTCTACAGAATTTGGCTACATCCCTATGCAATACTGGCCAATAAAAATACCTCTGCATCTTTTCCTGTGTTTTCCTAATTCCTAAATGCCCCCCCCCCCCCCCCATTGGAATTTTATGGGCAATTTTCAGAATCTCACTTCTATACTCTAATGGGATAACAAATCTGATGCACCTCTCTCCAGCTTTGATTTGCTGAGATATGATCCAGCCAGTATTTTCTGATTAAAGTATCTCCCTTAAGATAATAACATACTGCAATATATTTTGCTTCTGCTTCTGAGTAAGCCACCTGATATAACTCTTTTAATTGCAAATCATTTTTCTGTAACTCCACCAATGTCCTTGAGTTAAACACTTCAGCTGAATTGTCCTGTAGTCTTTCCTCCTGAATGATGTTATTAAACACCATGTCAGCTAATTGGATTTCGACACCTTCTTCCTGCCTTTGAACTGCCTGCCTGCCCTTGATTTCCTTGTTTCAACCTGTGTGCTTGTGATCGTGTTATCACGCAATCTAGAAACAATCCAGGATGCTCCTTCTGTAATACCTGTTGAAAACACCTCTACAGGCTGCTCAGCCACCATGGGCATCACCCAAATCTGTGATCCAGCTATATCATTACCCAAAATAAATTGAACCCCTGCAATGGGCAATTTTTCCACTACTCCAACAATAGCTTCACCTGCCTTCCATTTGCTCTTTAAGTTTTTCTTCAAGGGGATATGTTTAGCATCTCCATGAACCTCATTATCACCTGCTCCTGCAATACTCCCTCTGAACAACAAATGTCACAGTCCCACAACATTAAGGATTGACTAGCCCGTGTCTCTTAAAATTTTAACACCTTTACCTACTCCACCCTGTACACATGGAAAGACTTTCCCTTCACAAGTAAAATCTCTAAACATTTCTGCAACTTGCCCCTCAGAGTTCTCTTGGATAAACTGTGAACGCATTCCCATTTCTTTACCTACGACGGATTCTCCCTGCTTTACCTGTATACAAACCACTGGTATTTCCTGTGCCTGAACCTCAGAGCCCACAATACTTTAATTTCCAGAACTTTTCTGCACCCCAATAATTCCAACTGATTTTCCCTGCAATTTCCAACACATTAACTTCGTATGCCCCACTTTATCACAGTGAAAACACCTCAATTTTCAAATGTCAGTCCTACCCTCAGCACCTTCCTTTTTATTCTCAGAAAAATCTTCCTGGGAATTTCCAGCTACTCCTTCTGTTCCATGATTACCCACCTTCCTTTCACCTTCCCACTTACTATCCTTTTTGAATTTAAAAGGGTGACGGAAAAAAGGTCTAGCGCTATGCACTAACTCATATCATCAGTTATCTCTTCCACTTGCCTTACAGTTTGAACTCTCTGTTCCTCCACATGAGTTTTCACTACTGAAGGGATAAATGTTTAAATTCTTCCAAAGGAATTACCTCTCTAAGAGCTGCATATATTGTCTCTATTTTTAACGCCTGTATCCACTGAACAAAATTACTTTGTTTTACTCTCTCAAACTCAATATAAGTTTGCCCAGGCTGTTTTCTCATATTCATAAATTTCTGCCTGTATTCTTCAGGAAACAACTCATATGTATTCAAATTAGCCTTTTGCACCACATCATAAATAACCGATACTTCTTCAGATAGCAAAGCATATGCCTCTGGCTTCCACCCCACCAACCTAGACTGTAACAATAATGTCCAGTTTTCCTGTGGCCATTTCATCTGTTTAGTTATCTTCTCAAATGAAATAAAGAATGTTTCAATATCTTTTTCCTCAAACTCTGGAAGAGCTTGTACAAATTTAAACACCTCCCTACTGGGTTCTACTCTGGAGGTAAGTGCTTCCTCACCTCCTGGGGCTCTTTTTTAACGTCCAACACTTTCAGTTGAAATTCTCTCTCTCTCTCGTTCCCTCTTTCCGCCTTCCCTATCTTCACAATTTCTAACTCCCTTTTCTGTTTTCTTTCTCTCTCCTGCCTTTCTGCCTGTTCTCTTTAGAATGTTCTGTCTCTTTCCTTTGCTTCTAATTCAAGTTTTTTTTTCAGTTCCTTTGCTTGTTCAAGTTCAAGCATCTTCATTTATAACTGAAGCCTCACTACCTCAGCTGTAACTCACTAGTGTCAGGTAGCACTTCCAACTGTAGATGCTATGCTACCTTTAATTATATCTGATTTCCTAGCCCCCGCAGGTAACCTCCATTGTAATTTATCCACCAACTCTGTTAACTTACTCTTGGTTACTTTTCATAACCCAATCAGACAGGTCTTCGCAATCGCCAAAGCCATCTTGCAGTCTCACCACTTATTAAAAACCTCATCAACTCCTGAATTCAAAGTGCTTTTCATACTCGTAACCTTAAGATTCACCAATCCCAAACCAATCATGGAATTATAAATATTATCCTACCAAGAGCCTCCAATTGTTATGACAGAGCAGTTGGTAAAAGATGAGTTGTTTAAATCCCAGAGGGAAACTTGAACAACTAACATAACCTATATTTTCAACTGGTATGTTTGAGTTGCAACTCTGAATTCAGGAATAAGACCACTGAGCCTCGAAGGGCTTTTTATATAAAACTAAATTAAACATTTATTAATTTAACAACAAATTAAACACATACACATGTCTACAAATTACTACCATAATAACTTATAAACAAATCCCCAAATTAACCACTCCCAGGTAAATCCTCACCAAGGCAACAGTAACCCATAGACTTTAAACAGACACCAGGAAAAGCACATTTGACCATCCGAATTCAAAATGAGGCTTCTTTCAATTTGTTTCCTTTGCAGACAGTTGTAGGCTCTCCAGCACTTAGATCTTAAATACCTCTGACTGACACACACAAACTGATTTCTGTTTATACCTAGCTTCCCCTTTGAAAGTAAATTTTCCATTGTATTACTAGGTTTTTAAAAATTTAACCTCTTCTAACAATAATCCTTTCATTCCACCAATTTTATTAGTAATATAAACACATTGCTTGGTATCTCCCAGCCAGGTGCAAGATTTTACCCATTCTTTTGAATGGTTCATTCAACAAATGCAAATTGCACTTTACCTTATAACTTTCTTGCGTTTATCTAATTAACATCTCAAAACTACTACACATCAAAGCACCCAGACTAGCTGGCTTTAATCCAATTAAGACACACACATAGACTCATACCCTACTACAATTCCAATTTTAAAATAATTTCCAATAACATTATAGTCATTAATATCTCACGACAGCACATAAAGCGCACCAGCACTATTAAATTGATTTATTGCGAAATTTTTGGCTGGGAGTGAAATCAACACTAAATTCATTTCAGTATTTTGCCAAAGGATGCAGGTCCCCTAATTTGCAAGTAACCAAGAACCACCATACAAATTCCACAAATAAGACGTGCTTTGAATTTTTGTAAAATATATTGCTTTGGCATGGCAGCAGCAAGTTGGCTTTACTTCCTGAATTTCATGAACTATAAAACAATCTGAACTCTGGGCGAGAAGCAGTCCGATTTATATGCCATGGTCTATGAAGGCACATGTTCTAGGCCCCAAGATGTGGAATACCTTCCCTTCGCCTCTCTCTCTCTCCTCCTTTGAGGCAGTCCTTAAAACCTACCTCTTCGAACACAGTTTTGGTCATCTGAACTAACATCTCCTTATGTGGCTCAGTGTCATACTTTGTTTAATAATACCCGTGAAGTGTCTGGGATGTCTTATTACATTAAAGTTGCTATATAAGTTACTGCTTTGATGTCGAAGCTGCCAATTCAGGGCCTTGCTAACCATTCAAATCCTTAAATTTTATTAGCTGAGGAGGTAGACTACTGGTTCCCTCACTCACTAGCTCCCCCTTACCCTTGCCGCACCATTACCAATTAGTTTTTCCAGCAGTTTATGACACAAAATTAATTGCAGCTGAAGCAAAAGAAAAAAAAATCCAACTCACTGAGGTTTCCTGCTCCTGCAATCTCTAGGCCATTACTTTTTCAGCAAACTGTGACATGAATTCACCACTTGAGGGTTCACAGCAGTGTAGCTTATGGTCCTTGTAGCCAATGGAGCAAATTGTGTATCATTGTTCATCTTGCCCAACTTTATATTCAGCTGAATAGACATCTTACGCTGTCAGTGGTACTAAGCTGATTGTAGGTACTGGTGCACCTAGGGGATTAAACTCAGTGGTCGCCCCTTGCACAAAAAAAGTTCTGACACTCACTGTCCACGCCCACATATACATATGAACACACAAACTAGGAACAGGAGTAGGCCACTCGGCCCTTCAAGCCTGCTCCACCATTCAATAAGATCTGGCAGATCTGATTGTAACCTCCTCCCTACCCCCGATAACCTTTCACCCCCTTGTTAATCAAGAATCTATCTATCTATCTAGCTCTGCCTTAAAAATATTCAAAGACCCCGCTTCCATTCCCTTTTGAGAAAGAAAGTTCCAAAGACTCACGACCCTCAGAGAAAAAAATTCTCCTCATCTGTCTTAAATGAGCAACCTCTTTTTTTAAACAGTGACCCCTAGTTCTAGATTCTCCCATAAGAGGAAACATACTCTCCACGTCCACTCTGTCAAGACCCCTCAGGATCTTAAAGGTTTCGATCAAGTCACTTCTTAACTACCAAATTCCAATGGATACAAGCCTAACCTGTCCAACCTTTCATCATAAGACAACTGCCCTTTCCGGGTATTAGCCTAGTAAACCTTCTATGAACAGCTTCTAATACATTTACATCTTTTCTTAAATAAGGCAGTCAATACTGTACACAGCTTTTGATAAAGTCCCGCATGGGAGACTGATAAAGGTAAGAGCCCATGGGATCCAAGGCAATTTGGCAAATTGGATCCAGAATTGGCTGAGTGGCAGGAAGCAGAGGGTGATGGTCGAGGGGTGTTTTTGTGACTGGATGCCTGTGTCCAGTGGGGTTCCACAGGGATCGGTGCTGGGTCTCTTGCTGTTTTTGGTATGTATAAATGATTTAGACTTGAATGTAGGAGGGTTGATCAGTAAGTCCGAGGATGACACAAAAATTGATGGGGTGGTAAATAGTGAGGAGGATAGCCTTAGATTAAAGGAGGATATAAACGGGCTGATCAGATGGGCTGATCAGTGGCAAATGGAATTTAAGCTGGATAAGTGTGAGGTGATGCACTTGGGCAGGACAAACAAGGCATTGGAATACATGATGAATGGTAGGTCCCTGGGAAGTACCAAGAATCACAGGGACCTTGGTGTGCATGTCCACAGGTTCCTTAAGGTAGCGGAAAAGTCAGATAAGGTGGTTAAGAAGGCATACGGGATACTTGCCTTTATTAGCCAGGGCATGGAATAAAAGAGCAGGGAGGTTATGCTCGTTAGGCCACAGCTAGAGTATTGCGTGCAGTTCTGGAATCCACATTATAGGAGGGATGTGATTGCACTAGAGAGGGTGCAGAGGAGATTGACCAGGATGTTGTCTGTGCTGGAGAGTTTTAGTTATGAGGAGAGATTGGATAGACTAGGGTTATTTACCCTGGAGCAGAGGAGATTGAGGGGAGACATGGTTGAGGTGTATAAAATTATGAGGGGCATAGATAGGGTAGACAGGAAGGAACTTTTACCCTTCGGGGAGGGATCAATAACCAGGGGGCATAGATTTAAGGTAAGGGGTAGGAGGTTTAGAGGGGATGTGAGGAAGAATTTTTTCACCCAGAGGGTGGTGGGAATCTGGAACTCACTGCCTGAAAGGGTGGTAGAGGCAGAAGCCCCCACAATATTAAATGAGTATTTGGATGTGCACTTGCAATGCCATGGCATACAAGGCTATGGGCCTAGTGGGGAAAATGGAATCAGAATAGTTAGGTACTTGTTTGACCGGTGCAAACTTGATGGGCCGAAGGACCTTTTTCTGAGCTGTAGGCCTCCATGACTATGACTAAGTACTCCAGATGTTATCTCACCAATGCCCTGTATAACTAAAGCATAACCTCCTAACTTTTGTAGTCAATTCCCATCGCAATAAACAATAACATTCTATTAGCTTTCCTAATCACTTGCTGTACCTGCATACTAGCCTTTAAGTGGCAACTTCAAATGCAGGAATGTACCCACAACTATTGAACCATATCCTCACTCCAAAGGCGCCAAGACTGTGCTCATTAAAGTTTGCCAAACCCGCTGTGTGAATACAAATCAGAACCAGGGCTTGGCCTAACTAGCCAAGTGGTTATGGTACTGGGCTGTAACCCCAAGATCAAGAGTTCAAATCTCACAATGGCAAACTATGAAACAATGTAACTTCATCTGAATAGGAACAGATGGAAACGTGTTTGTACTCGAAAGAGTTACAAATCAGGACCAGTCATAATCAGGTCACTTGCACAGGGCATTGTTAAACATAGATCTTCTCACTTCCCGAAGACTGGCCACTGCTTCTTCAAAAACGAAAACAAAACTATTTCTCCATTGGGTTAAACCACAATGCAATCCAGCGCTTGCCAATGGATAGAGAAATACTGCTAAAGTCGTCAAACTGACAGTTGGGAAGTACTTGCTGAAACAACTCGCCCGGTTAATGACAGCATGCTAGGAAGTTTGTGCGAAGTGGGGCTCCTGTATAAAAGTGCGAGACAGTGAGTGGACTTACCAAAAGAGTATTCTCAATATGTTGGCCACGAGCAACACCAGGCAAACGTAGATGGAGAATCCTTCTGCGTTCTGCGTGCGTTTAATGTCCCTGTACTGGGGGACGTAGGGCACGACTCCGCCAAACACCATTGCCCCCGCTGCGATCCAAGAAGCCAGCTCGCTGACAGGTAGGGCGAACTGCTTGAGGAAGCTCAGACCCTCTTCCATTTTCGCACCCCCCCAGAAAAAACAAAATTAAATCCAGCGAGAGGCGGCCAGGAGGAACGGGTGGCCCTCTCTTCAGTCACCGAACCCCGCGATCTTCAGCCGTCTGGTGCATCGCCGTGCAGAGGCTCCTCGTGGCTGCTTGAAACTGCTGTGTAATTGTGGGGGCCGGAGTGTGAGCGGCGGAGAACCCGACACGTCCTGAGCTGCTCTGCTGATGTCACTGAAACATCCGGATCTCCTCCATGCCACGCCGGCAACTGAAATGAAAACAAAAAGATCGCTGGGGAGGGGAGGGAGGGAGGGAGGGAGAGGGAAGGGGAGGGGGGAGAATGTTTTTAAAAAAAATGCACAGTAATATTTTTTCTAAAAAAATAACTGCACCATTTAATCCCACCGCGAGGGGAAGGGCACGTCCAAAGAAACTTCCCTTTTTTTTAAAAAACAAAAAAATTTGATGGCAAGTGGTCCCACGTGATGCACCGAAAGTTGCACCAAAGTTTCAAGGCGATTTCACTTCATTAAAGTCTGGGGCTCAAATGGCAAGTTGCATTTCGACATCTGAGCCAGGGAAACGATTTGAGAAGATGTTAAAACTTATCAGCCCTTCCCTTCCGTGAAGTCCTAAAACACCAGTGTCTGCCACAAAAGTATATAGACTGCGAGATATGACCATTATAGGAAATCATAAAGTCCTGATATTGTACAGTACTTATCTCTCTCCCTGCCGTGCAATGCCCTATCATTATCTTTTACTGATACACGATGAAAACATTGCAACTTTATAGCCAACACTGATTCAGTAAGACAGGCAGCATTAGTGAAACGGCTCAGAGATTCTAAAATGTAAACAGTACAGCAATTTCCAAGGATTCATTTCCGCCCCCCCCCCCGCCCCCCCACATCTGGTGAACTTCCATCTTAAGCAGGGCTAATATCCGAATTCGAAGCATGATCGTTATCCCCGATTTTGTATTTAACAAACATGCTGCCCCCACACCACTCAAAGGTGACGTTTCTGAGCTGCAGATTCAATGCACAGTCGCTGAATCCATCATAACTGGGGCAACAGTAGGGACATTACCTCCTCTCTGCGGGAGAGCAAACAGAAAACCGGGCAGGGTTTCAGATTCCAATTCAGCAACTCTTGCCGAATGCGTGTGTGTGTGGACCTTGGATGAGGATAGGATTAGACTCTGTAACACAAGTCAGGAGTGTGATGGAATACTCTCCACTTGCCTGGCTGAGTGCAGCTCCAACAACACTCAAGAAATTTGATACCATCCAGGACAAAGCAGCCAGCCCACTTGATTGGCACCCCATCCATAAACATTCACTCCTTCCACCACCTACGCACAGTAGCAGCAGCGTGTATCATCTACAAGATGCACTGCAGGAACTCTCCAAGGTTCATTCAACAGCACCTTCCAAACCCACAACCATCTAGAAGGACAGGGGCAGCAGACACGTGGGAACACCACCACCTGGAAGTTCCCCTCCAAGTCACTCACCATCCTGAATTGGAAATATATCGCTGTTCCTTCACTGCTGCTGGGTCAAAATCTTGGAACTCCCTCCCTAACAGCATTTTAGCTGTACCTACACCACATGGACTGCAGCGGTTCAGGCAGCAGCTCACCACCACCTTCTCAAGGGCAATTAGGGATGGGCAACAAATGCTGGCCTAGCCAGTGGTTCCCACATCCCATGAACAAATAAAAAAAATCCCTTACAGCTGGACAAATCCACTGGCACGCATTGGGACTGTTTCCAGTGAAGGAATTAACGTCAGGAAGATACAAAGGGAGAAAAGTATAGCAACCTTCAAAACAAATCTCGGAGGAGAAGAACTTATATGATTGTAAGTTTACTCATTTCCAACACAATGTTCTGGCTGTGTAATTTTATATTGAAAACATTTGTCACTTCAATGCTCTTTGTACATATTTTCTCATGCGTCCAATCTGCTTTTAGGCAAGCAATGAGTTGGCAAAATCAATTACTTCCACAACAGGCCTACAGATAGATCAATTGTACCAGTTTATGCAAGGGACTAGGTTCTGATTTAATGACTAATTCTCCTCACAATCAAAACATTGGTTTAAATGAACTGATAACCGTAATCCCTGATCTTTATTTTCATATTTAAGGGCATTCTGTAAAAGGGAAGAGGGCCAGACAAAGTGCTGTACAAATGCTGTCCAGGAGTGCACCAAGTATAAAAAGCAGGGTGCCAAGGTAAGCTAGTTAAGGCATCAAATGAGTTTAGCACTGTTAATCAATTTTTATACTTGTAATTGTTCAATTTGTTTTTTTTGAAGGCAGATGCGATGTGTCAGGTACCCAAGTTTGCATTATTAAATATAGCTGTCATATGCCAGCGGCAGAATTGTTGACTCACTTTTAATGATAGCTAATCCAAAAGACAAAATTTTATACAATGCCAAAATCATTAAAGTTCAATCAGGATCAGCTGCCTTCATGCGATCAATCTCACTTACATCTCAAATGTACCTTTGGTACAGGGCTGGTGTACCCTGCTTTGTGCACATGTTTTATATATACTATCAGACATTTCACGCACAGCAAACAATAGCTGAGGAGCATTATACAATCCATAACGTACTTTATCCAAAATTCTGCCGCCTTTATCCTAACTCACACCAAGTCCCGTTTCCCCATTGCCACTGTGCTCACTGACCTATACTGGCTCCCTGTCTGGCAAGGCCACTAATTTAAACTTCTCATCCTTGTGTTCAAATCACTCCAGGGCTAGCCCCTCCCTCTCTCCAATCTCCAGCCCTGCAACTCTTCCAAAGTCTGTGTTCCTCCAATCCTGGCCTCTTGTGCATCAACAATTTTTATCACTATCACTGGTTGTTGTGCCTTCAGCTGCCTGGGCCCTAAACTCAGCAATTCCCTCCCTGAACTCTCCAACTTGTTATCTCTCTCCTCCTTGAAGATGTGTCTTAAAAATTATTTATGTGACTGAGGTTTTGGCCACTTGTCCTAATACCTCATGTGGCTTGTGGTCAAATTTTGTTTGATAATGCCCCTGTCAAGCACCATGGGACATTTTACCACATTAATGGCACTATATGAAGGCAAGATGTTGTTGCCAGTGGGCTTATCTTTTCACCTTAATTGTAATGAAAGTTTAGTGAAAAAAATGTTTTTACTTTAATAGAGGAGAAAATATTCTCCATTCAACACACAAGAATATAAACAAAACACAATGTAATTTGCTGTATTAGAATTATGAAAACTCAGCATCAAATTTTGCTTGATAATTGTTCCTGTGAAGCCCTTCAGGTGTTTTATTAAGTTAATAACACTATTGTTATAGTGTTCTGCTGTTAAAAATGCAGCTGTGGTAACTTAGTCTATCATATCAAGGCCATGAGGTGCAGCTGCTGTGCCTTCGTGGAACATTTGAAGGCCAGTTGCTCTCAAACAGGATTGCAAGTCAGTTAATGATTAGACAAGTATATAATATTTTTAAGTGATTCCTGAAACGAATTAGAAGATATTTTCCATTGGCAAAAAAAGTTTCTCTCTCTTCCACTCAACGCACCTCCCCCCTCCTCTTTCCCTCTCTCCTGAGCTGTAGCCTCTTCTCTCTCTCTCCTCAGCCCTAGCCTTTTCCCTCTCTCCTGAGCCCTAGCCTCTTCCCTCTTCTGTCCCCGCTCAACACAATGTCCCCCCTCGCCCATTATCCTCCAGCCCTTCCCAGGATCCTCCTCCACCCTCCCAATACCCAGGGCTGAATTTTCAATGTGGCTGTGGGACTGGAGGTGAGGAGACCGAAAATGAAAGACAGAAATCCCGTTGGGGGTAGCTCCGCGCTCTGATCCCGCCTCCACCACAGTATGGAAGAATCAAACTTACAGCAGGAATGGTCGCCTGCTCGGCCTTACGGGCTTCATCCCAGGCAGCCTCCCGAGGCCCACACGATTCTCAAACCGGCGCATGGGATGCCCATTGTGTCAGGAGGTCGTCCATGAAACTGTGATGGCCTCCCAATGCCAGGGCAGGGCAGGCAGACATCAGAGTCACAGAGCCTCCACTACGAAAATCGGCTGCAAATGTGACAGTGTCTGTTAGTGTGGGGGGGGGGGGTGGGGGGGGGGGCTTTCCTTCTGATCTCTGAAGGTCCTCACCCATCTACCCTCTTCTTTACGCGAATAATGACCAGTGAAATGGATGGAGGTGCTCTCGCCCCTCCATACATATTTCAGCAACTTCCACCTCTGACAGCGGAACAACCAATTTGGCAGTGCCAGAGAATATCCCATTGGCCCTCTAGACACAGGAGGCTTTCCAGCATCCTTAATTGGATGGGGTCCCGCAGGCAGCCGTTCACTTGACCGCTTCTTTCAAATCACCCTCTGGGTCCCTCTGCTGGTATTTGTCGGCCCATTTCATCCTGATGACATGATGCGGACCCCAGAATGAAAATGCAGCCCTCAGTCTCCCCCCATCCCCCCTCCTCCTTTCTCGCTTCCACCCCTGCCGGGATCCCCACTTTGCTCTGTCCTCGCCCCCAAGCCCCTCCCAAGACACTGCCCTCTCTTTGCCCATTTACCTTCTGTCTCCCCACCACCCCGTTCCCGCTCCCTCTCCACCTCCTTCCTCACATCCTTTTCCCTTTCTCTCCTCTCCGTCTATCCTTCAATCTATCTCTTCCTACTCACCCTTCCGCGCCTCTCTAACTCACCCTTTGCCTTTATTCCCCTCCCTCGCACTTTCTCTTCCTCCACCTCTATTTCTCCCTCTCTCCCCTCACATCTCTCTCCCTTTATCACTCTCCCCGTCTCTAACCTTCACTCTCCCTCCTCTATGTATCCTCTTCTCTCACACTCACCCTTTCCCCTCTCTATTTCCTCTCACACTCATGCATTCCCCCTCTCTCTCTCTTTTTCTCTCACACTCGCCCTTTCCCCCATCTCTCTTTCACACTCATCCTTTCCCCCTCAACTTTTCTCTCTCACTCATCCTTTCTCCTCTCTCACACTCATGCTTTCCCTTCTATCTATTTCTCTCTATCACACACACCCTTTCACCTCTCTATTTCTCTCTGTCACACTGACCATTCCCCCTCTCTATTTCTCTCTCCCACACTCACCCTTTCTCTTCTCTATTTCTCTCACATTCACCGTCCCCTTCTCTCAATTTCTCTCTCCCATAGTCACCCTTTCCCTTCTCTATTTCTCTCTCCCACACTCATCCTTTCCCTTTTTTCTGTCACACTCACTCTTTCCCCTCTCTCTCACACTCACCCTTTCCCCCTCTTTCTATTTCCCTCTCACGCTCACCCTTTTTCTCTATTTCTTTCACCCTTTCCCCTCTCTCTATTCCTCACTCACCCTTTCCGCTCTCTCTTCGTCTCTCACACACTCACCCTTTCCCCTCTCTATTCCTCTCTCTCTCACACACACTCATCCTTTCCGCTCTTTTTCTTTCTCACACTCATGCCTTCCCCTCTCTATTTCTCCACATTCACCCTTTCCCCCCTCTATTTCTCTCACACATACTCATCCTTGTCCCTATCTACTTCTCTCTCACACACCTTTCCATCCTCAATCTTTCTCTCTTTCAGACTCACCCTTTCCCCTCTTTCACACTCATGCTTTCCCCTCTATCTATTTCTCTATATCACTTACCCCCTTTCCCTCCTCTATTTCTCTCTCTTACTCACCCTTTCCCTTCTCTATTTCTCTCTCTCACACTCACCCTTTCCCCTCTCTCTATACCTCTCTCTCTCTGACACTCACCCTTCCCCTCTCTCTATTCCTCTCTGACACTCACCCTTTCCCCATCTCTCTCGCTCTCACTCACCCTTTCCCCTCTCTATATTCCGTTCTCTCTCTCTCACTCACCCTTTCCCCTCTCTCTGTTCCTCTCACTCACTTACCCTTTCCCTTCGCTCTATTCCTCTCTCTCACATACGCTCACCCTTTCCCTCTATCTCTTTATTTCTTTCTCACTCATGCTTTCTCCCCTCTCCCCCCTCTACTCCTCTCTCCCCCCTCTACTCCTCTCTCCCCCCTACTCTCTCCTCCCTCTACTCCTCTCTCCCCTCTACTCCTCTACTCCTCTACTCCTCTCTCCCTTTCTCTCCTCTACTCCTCTCTCCCTTTCTCCCCTCTACTCCTCTCTCCCTTTCTCCCCTCTACTCCTCTCTCCCTTTCTCCCCTCTACTCCTCTCTCCCTTTCTCCCCTCTACGCCTCTCTCCCTTTCTCCCCTCTACGCCTCTCTCCCTTTCTCCCCTCTACGCCTCTCTCCCTTTCTCCCCTCTACGCCTCTCTCCCTTTCTCCCCTCTACGCCTCTCTCCCTTTCTCCCCTCTACGCCTCTCTCCCTTTCTCCCCTCTACGCCTCTCTCCCTTTCTCCCCTCTACGCCTCTCTCCCTTTCTCCCCTCTACGCCTCTCTCCCTTTCTCCCCTCTACGCCTCTCTCCCTTTCTCCCCTCTACGCCTCTCTCCCTTTCTCCCCTCTACGCCTCTCTCCCTTTCTCCCCTCTACGCCTCTCTCCCTTTCTCCCCTCTACGCCTCTCTCCCTTTCTCCCCTCTACTCCTCTCTCCCTTTCTCCCCTCTACTCCTCTCTCCCTTTCTCCCCTCTACTCCTCTCTCCCTTTCTCCCCTCTACTCCTCTCTCCCTTTCTCCCCTCTACTCCTCTCTCCCTTTCTCCCCTCTACTCCTCTCTCCCTTTCTCCCCTCTACTCCTCTCTCCCTTTCTCCCCTCTACTCCTCTCTCCCTTTCTCCCCTCTACTCCTCTCTCCCTTTCTCCCCTCTACTCCTCTCTCCCTTTCTCCCCTCTACTCCTCTCTCTCCCCCCTCTACTCCTCTCTCACACTCACCCATTCCCCTCCCTCTATTCCTCGCTCTCGTACTCACATTTTCCTCGCTCTCGTACTTACATTTTCCTCGCTCTCGTACTCACATTTTCCTCGCTCTCGTACTCACATTTTCCTCGCTCTCGTACTCACATTTTCCTCGCTCTCGTACTCACATTTTCCTCGCTCTCGTACTCACATTTTCCTCGCTCTCGTACTCACATTTTCCTCGCTCTCGTACTCACATTTTCCTCGCTCTCTATTCCTGTCTCTCTCACACTCATCCTTTCCCCTCTCTCTAATCCTCTCTCTCACACTCACCCATTCCACTCTCTCTCTCACACTCACCCTTTCCCCTCTATCTATTCCTCTCTCTCACACACTCACCCTTTCCCCTCTATCTATTCCTCTCTCTCTCACACACTCATCCTTTTTCCCTCTATTTCTTTCACACTCACCCTTTCCCCTCTCTCTCTCACACTCACCCTTTCCCCTCTCTCTCTCACACTCACCCTTTCCCCTCTCTCTCTCACACTCACCCTTTCCCCTCTCTCTCTCACACTCACCCTTTCCCCTCTCTCTCTCACACTCACCCTTTCCCCTCTCTCTCTCACACTCACCCTTTCCCCTCTCTCTCTCACACTCACCCTTTCCCCTCTCTCTCTCACACTCACCCTTTCCCCTCTCTCTCTCACACTCACCCTTTCCCCTCTCTCTCTCACACTCACCCTTTCCCCTCTCTCTCTCACACTCACCCTTTCCCCTCTCTCTCTCACACTCACCCTTTCCCCTCTCTCTCTCACACTCACCCTTTCCCTCTCTCTCTCACACTCACCCTTTCCCCTCTCTCTCACACTCACCCTTTCCCCTCTCTCTCACACTCACCCTTTCCCCCCTCTCTCTCACACTCACCCTTTCCCCCCTCTCTCTCACACTCACCCTTTCCCCCCTCTCTCTCACACTCACCCTTTCCCCCCTCTCTCTCACACTCACCCTTTCCCCCCTCTCTCTCACACTCACCCTTTCCCCCCTCTCTCTCACACTCACCCTTTCCCCCCTCTCTCTCACACTCACCCTTTTCCCCCTCTCTCTCCCACCCACCCCCTTTCCCCCCTCTCTCTCACACTCACCCTTTCCCCCCTCTCTCTCACACTCACCCTTTCCCCCTCTCTCTCACCCACCCCCTTTCCCCTCTCTCTCACACTCACCCTTTCCCCTCTCTCTCACACTCACCCTTTCCCCTCTCTCTCACACTCACCCTTTCCCCTCTCTCTCACACTCACCCTTTCCCCTCTCTCTCACACTCACCCTTTCCCCTCTCTCTCACACTCACCCTTTCCCCTCTCTCTCACACTCACCCTTTCCCCTCTCTCTCACACTCACCCTTTCCCCTCTCTCTCACACTCACCCTTTCCCCTCTCTCTCACACTCACCCTTTCCCCTCTCTCTCACACTCACCCTTTCCCCTCTCTCTCACACTCACCCTTTCCCCTCTCTCTCACACTCACCCTTTCCCCTCTCTCTCACACTCACCCTTTCCCCTCTCTCTCACACTCACCCTTTCCCCTCTCTCACACACTCACCCTTTCCTCTCTCTCTCACACACTCACCCTTTCCCCTCTCTCCCTCTCTCTCACACTCACCCTTTCCCCTCTCTCTCTCTCACACTCACCCTTTCCCCTCTCTCTCTCTCACACTCACCCTTTCCCCTCTCTCTCTCTCACACTCACCCTTTCCCCTCTCTCTCTCTCACACTCACCCTTTCCCCTCTCTCTCTCTCACACTCACCCTTTCCCCTCTCTCTCTCACACTCACCCTTTCCCCTCTCTCTCTCACACTCACCCTTTCCCCTCTCTCTCACACTCACCCTTTCCCCTCTCTCTCTCACACACTCACCCTTTCCCCTCTCTCTCACACTCACCCTTTCCCCTCTCTCTCACACTCACCCTTTCCCCTCTCTCTCACACTCACCCTTTCCCCTCTCTCTCACACTCACCCTTTCCCCTCTCTCTCACACTCACCCTTTCCCCTCTCTCTCACACTCACCCTTTCCCCTCTCTCTCACACTCACCCTTTCCCCTCTCTCTCACACTCACCCTTTCCCCTCTCTCTCACACTCACCCTTTCCCCTCTCTCTCACACTCACCCTTTCCCCTCTCTCTCACACTCACCCTTTCCCCTCTCTCTCACACTCACCCTTTCCCCTCTCTCTCACACTCACCCTTTCCCCTCTCTCTCACACTCACCCTTTCCCCTCTCTCTCACACTCACCCTTTCCCCTCTCTCTCACACTCACCCTTTCCCCTCTCTCTCACACTCACCCTTTCCCCTCTCTCACACACTCACCCTTTCCCCTCTCTCTCTCACACACTCACCCTTTCCCCTCTCTCCCTCTCTCTCACACTCACCCTTTCCCCTCTCTCTCTCACACTCACCCTTTCCCCTCTCTCTCTCACACTCACCCTTTCCCCTCTCTCTCTCACCCTTTCCCCTCTCTCTCTCACACACTCACCCTTTCCCCACTCTCTCTCTCTCACACACTCACCCTTTCCCCTCTCTCTCTCACACTCACCCTTTCCCCTCTCTCTCTCTCACACACTCACCCTTTCCCCTCTCTCTCTCACACTCACCCTTTCCTCTCTCTCTCACACTCACCCTTTCCCGTCTCTCTATTCTTCTCTCACACTCACCCTTTCCCGTCTCTCTATTCTTCTCTCACACTCACCCTTTCCCGTCTCTCTATTCTTCTCTCACACTCACCCTTTCCCGTCTCTCTGTTCCTCTCTCTCACTCACCCTTTGCCGTCTCTCTGTTCCTCTCTCTCTCACCCTTTCCCGTCTCTCTCTTTCTCTCTCTCACTCACCCTTTCCCGTCTTTCTCTTTCTCTCTCTCACTCACATTTTCCCGTCTCTCTCTTTCTCTCTCTCACTCACCTTTTCCCCTCTCTCTCTTTCTCTCTCTCACTCGCCCTTTCCCCTCTCTCTCTTTCTCTCTCTGACTCGCCCTTTCCCCTCTCTCTCTTTCTCTCTCTCACTCACGCTTTCCCCTCTCTCTCTTTCTCTCTCACTCACCCTTTCCTCTCTATCTCTTTCTCTCTCACTCACCCTTTCCCCCTCTCTCTTTCTCTCTCACTCACCCTTTCCCCTCTCTCACTCTCTCTCTCTCTCACCCTTTCTCCTCTCGCTCTTTCTCTCTCTCTCACCCTTTCCCCTCTCTCTCTTTCTCTCTCTCTCACCCTTTCCCCTCTCTCTCTTTCTCTCTCTCTCACCCTTTCCCCTCTCTCTCTCTCTCTCTCACCCTTTCCCCTCTCTCTCTTTCTCTCTCTCACTCACCCTTTCCCCTCTCTCTCTTTCTCTCTCCCACTCACCCTTTCCCCTCTCTTTCTCTCTCTCACTCACCCTTTCCCCTCTCTCTCTTTCTCTCTCACACTCACCCTTTTCTCTCTCTTTCTCTCTCACACTCACCCTTTTCTCTCTCTTTCTCTCTCACACTCACCCTTTTCTCTCTCTTTCTCTCTCACACTCACCCTTTCCTCTCTCTCTCTTTCTCTCTCACACTCACCCTTTCCCCTCTCTCTCTTTCTCTCTCACACTCACCCTTACCCCTCTCTCTCTTTCTCTCTCACACTCACCCTTTCCCCTCTCTCTCTCTCACACTCACCCTTTCCCCTCTCTCTCTCTCTCCCTCACACTCACCCTTTCCCCTCTCTCTCTCTCCCTCACACTCACCATTTCCCCTCTCTCTCTCTCTCTTTCTCTTTCACACTCACCCTTTCCCCTCTCTCTTTCTCTTTCACACTCACCCTTTCCCCTCTCTCTTTCTCTTTCACACTCACCCTTTCCCCTCTCTCTTTCTCTTTCACACTCACCCTTTCCCCTCTCTCTTTCTCTTTCACACTCACCCTTTCCCCTCTCTCTTTCTCTTTCACACTCACCCTTTCCCCTCTCTCTTTCTATTTCACACTCACCCTTTCCCCTCTCTCTCTCTTTCTCTCTCACACTCACCCTTTCCCCTCTCTCTCTCTTTCTCTCTCACACTCACCCTTTCCCCTCTCTCTCTCTTTCTCTCTCATACTCACCCTTTCCCCTCTCTCTTTCTTTCTCTCTCACACACTCACCCTTTCCCCTCTCTCTTTCTCTCTCTCACTCACCCTTTCCCCTCTCTCTCTCTCTCTCTCACTCACCCTTTCCTCTCTATCTCTTTCTCTCTCTCACTCACCCTTTCCCCCTCTCTCTTTCTCTCTCACTCACCCTTTCCCCTCTCTCACTCTCTCTCTCTCTCACCCTTTCCCCTCTCTCTCTTTCTCTCTCTCTCTCACCCTTTCCCCTCTCTCTCTTTCTCTCTCTCTCACCCTTTCCCCTCTCTCTCTTTCTCTCTCACACTCACCCTTTCCCCTCTCTCTCTTTCTCTCTCACACTCACCCTTTCCCCTCTCTCTCTTTCTCTCTCTCACTCACCCTTTCCCCTCTCTCTCTTTCTCTCTCTCACTCACCCTTTCCCCCCCTCTCTCTTTCTCTCTCTCACCTTTTGCCCTCTCTCTCTTTCTCTCTCACACACCCTTTCCCCTCTCTCTCTTTCTCTCTCTCACTCACCTTTTCCCCTCTCTCTCACCTTTTCCCCTCTCTCACTCACCTTTTCCCCTCTCTCTCTTTCTCTCTCTCACTCACCCTTTCCCCTCTCTCTCTTTCTCTCTCTCACTCACCCTTTCCCCTCTCTCTCTTTCTCTCTCACACTCCTTTCCTCTCTCTCTCTTTCTCTCTCACACTCCTTTCCTCTCTCTCTTTATCTCTCACACTCCTTTCCTCTCTCTCTTTCTCTCTCACACTCCTTTCCTCTCTCTCTCTTTCTCTCTCTCTCTTTCTCTCTCTCACTCACCCTTTCCCCTCTCTCTCTTTCTCTCTCTCACTCACCCTTTCCCCTCTCTCTCTTTCTCTCTCTCACTCACCCTTTCCCCTCTCTCTCTTTCTCTCTCTCACTCACCCTTTCCCCCTCTCTCTCTTTCTCTCTCTCACTCACCCTTTCCCCTCTCTCTCTTTCTCTCTCACTCACCCTTTCCCCTCTCTCTCTTTCTCTCTCTCACTCACCCTTTCCCCTCTCTCTCTTTCTCTCTCTCACTCACCCTTTCCCCTCTCTCTCTTTCTCTCTCTCACTCACCCTTTCCCCTCTCTCTCTTTCTCTCTCTCACTCACCCTTTCCCCTCTCTCTCTTTCTCTCTCTCACTCACCCTTTCCCCTCTCTCTCTTTCTCTCTCTCACTCACCCTTTCCCCTCTCTCTCTTTCTCTCTCTCACTCACCCTTTCCCCTCTCTCTCTTTCTCTCTCTCACTCACCCTTTCCCCTCTCTCTCTTTCTCTCTCTCACTCACCCTTTCCCCTCTCTCTCTTTCTCTCTCTCACTCACCCTTTCCCCTCTCTCTCTTTCTCTCTCTCACTCACCCTTTCCCCTCTCTCTCTTTCTCTCTCTCACTCACCCTTTCCCCTCTCTCTCTTTCTCTCTCTCACTCACCCTTTCCCCTCTCTCTCTTTCTCTCTCTCACTCACCCTTTCCCCTCTCTCTCTTTCTCTCTCTCACTCACCCTTTCCCCTCTCTCTCTTTCTCTCTCTCACTCACCCTTTCCCCTCTCTCTCTTTCTCTCTCTCACTCACCCTTTCCCCTCTCTCTCTTTCTCTCTCTCACTCACCCTTTCCCCTCTCTCTCTTTCTCTCTCTCACTCACCCTTTCCCCTCTCTCTCTTTCTCTCTCTCACTCACCCTTTCCCCTCTCTCTCTTTCTCTCTCTCACTCACCCTTTCCCCTCTCTCTCTTTCTCTCTCTCACTCACCCTTTCCCCTCTCTCTCTTTCTCTCTCTCACTCACCCTTTCCCCTCTCTCTCTTTCTCTCTCTCACTCACCCTTTCCCCTCTCTCTCTTTCTCTCTCTCACTCACCCTTTCCCCTCTCTCTCTTTCTCTCTCTCACTCACCCTTTCCCCTCTCTCTTTCTCTCTCTCACTCACCCTTTCCCCTCTCTCTCTTTCTCTCTCTCACTCACCCTTTCCCCTCTCTCTCTTTCTCTCTCTCACTCACCCTTTTCTCTCTCTCTCTCTCTCACACTCACCCTTTCCTCTCTCTCTCTCTCTCACTCACCCTTTCCTCTCTCTGTCTCTCTCACACTCACCATTTCCCCTCTCTCTCTTTCTCTCTCACACTCACCCTTTCCCCTCTCTCTCTCTCTTTCTCTTTCACACTCACCATTTCCCCTCTCTCTCTCTTTCTCTCTCACACTCACCCTTTCCCCTCTCTCTCTCTTTCTCTCTCACACTCACCCTTTCCCCTCTCTCTCTCTTTCTCTCTCACACTCACCCTTCCCCTCTCTCTCTCTTTCACACTCACCCTTCACCTCTCTCTTTCTCTCTCTCACTCACCCTTTCCTTTCTCTCTTTCTCTTTCACACTCACCCTTTCCTCTCTCTCTCACACTCACTCTTTCCCCCCTCTCTCACACACTCACCCTTTCCCGTCTCTCTATTCTTCTCTCACACTCACCCTTTCCCGTCTCTCTATTCTTCTCTCACACTCACCCTTTCCCGTCTCTCTATTCTTCTCTCACACTCACCCTTTCCCGTCTCTCTGTTCCTCTCTCTCACTCACCCTTTGCCGTCTCTCTGTTCCTCTCTCTCTCACCCTTTCCCGTCTCTCTCTTTCTCTCTCTCACTCACCCTTTCCCGTCTTTCTCTTTCTCTCTCTCACTCACATTTTCCCGTCTCTCTCTTTCTCTCTCTCACTCACCTTTTCCCCTCTCTCTCTTTCTCTCTCTCACTCGCCCTTTCCCCTCTCTCTCTTTCTCTCTCTGACTCGCCCTTTCCCCTCTCTCTCTTTCTCTCTCTCACTCACGCTTTCCCCTCTCTCTCTTTCTCTCTCACTCACATTTTCCTCTCTATCTCTTTCTCTCTCACTCACCCTTTCCCCCTCTCTCTTTCTCTCTCACTCACCCTTTCCCCTCTCTCACTCTCTCTCTCTCTCACCCTTTCTCCTCTCTCTCTTTCTCTCTCTCTCACCCTTTCCCCTCTCTCTCTTTCTCTCTCTCTCACCCTTTCCCCTCTCTCTCTTTCTCTCTCTCTCACCCTTTCCCTCTCTCTCTCTCTCTCTCACCCTTTCCCCTCTCTCTCTTTCTCTCTCTCACTCACCCTTTCCCCTCTCTCTCTTTCTCTCTCCCACTCACCCTTTCCCCTCTCTTTCTCTCTCTCACTCACCCTTTCCCCTCTCTCTCTTTCTCTCTCACACTCACCCTTTTCTCTCTCTTTCTCTCTCACACTCACCCTTTTCTCTCTCTTTCTCTCTCACACTCACCCTTTTCTCTCTCTTTCTCTCTCACACTCACCCTTTCCTCTCTCTCTCTTTCTCTCTCACACTCACCCTTTCCCCTCTCTCTCTTTCTCTCTCACACTCACCCTTTCCCCTCTCTCTCTTTCTCTCTCACACTCACCCTTTCCCCTCTCTCTCTCTCACACTCACCCTTTCCCCTCTCTCTCTCTCTCCCTCACACTCACCTCTCTCTCTCTCCCTCACACTCACCTCTCTCTCTCTCCCTCACACTCACCATTTCCCCTCTCTTCTCTCTCTCTTTCTCTTTCACACTCACCCTTTCCCCTCTCTCTTTCTCTTTCACACTCACCCTTTCCCCTCTCTCTCTCTCTTTCACACTCACCCTTTCCCCTCTCTCTTTCTCTTTCACACTCACCCTTTCCCCTCTCTCTTTCTATTTCACACTCACCCTTTCCCCTCTCTCTCTCTTTCTCTCTCACACTCACCCTTTCCCCTCTCTCTCTCTTTCTCTCTCACACTCACCCTTTCCCCTCTCTCTCTCTTTCTCTCTCATACTCACCCTTTCCCCTCTCTCTCTCTTTCTCTCTCACACACTCACCCTTTCCCCTCTCTCTTTCTCTCTCTCACTCACCCTTTCCCCTCTCTCTCTCTCTCTCTCACTCACCCTTTCCTCTCTATCTCTTTCTCTCTCTCACTCACCCTTTCCCCCTCTCTCTTTCTCTCTCACTCACCCTTTCCCCTCTCTCACTCTCTCTCTCTCTCACCCTTTCCCCTCTCTCTCTTTCTCTCTCTCTCTCACCCTTTCCCCTCTCTCTCTTTCTCTCTCTCTCTCACCCTTTCCCCTCTCTCTCTTTCTCTCTCTCTCACCCTTTCCCCTCTCTCTCTTTCTCTCTCACACTCACCCTTTCCCCTCTCTCTCTTTCTCTCTCTCACTCACCCTTTCCCCTCTCTCTCTTTCTCTCTCTCACTCACCCTTTCCCCTCTCTCTCTTTCTCTCTCTCACTCACCCTTTCCCCCCCTCTCTCTTTCTCTCTCTCACCTTTTGCCCTCCTCTCTCTTTCTCTCTCACACACCCTTTCCCCTCTCTCTCTTTCTCTCTCTCACTCACCTTTTCCCCTCTCTCTCACCTTTTCCCCTCTCTCACTCACCTTTTCCCCTCTCTCTCTTTCTCTCTCTCACTCACCTTTTCCCCTCTCTTTCTCTCTCTCACTCACCCTTTCCCCTCTCTCTCTTTCTCTCTCACACTCCTTTCCTCTCTCTCTCTTTCTCTCTCACACTCCTTTCCTCTCTCTCTTTCTCTCTCACACTCCTTTCCTCTCTCTCTCTTTCTCTCTCTCTCTTTCTCTCTCTCACTCACCCTTTCCCCTCTCTCTCTTTCTCTCTCTCACTCACCCTTTCCCCTCTCTCTCTTTCTCTCTCTCACTCACCCTTTCCCCTCTCTCTCTTTCTCTCTCTCACTCACCCTTTCCCCTCTCTCTCTTTCTCTCTCTCACTCACCCTTTCCCCTCTCTCTCTTTCTCTCTCTCACTCACCCTTTCCCCTCTCTCTCTTTCTCTCTCTCACTCACCCTTTCCCCCTCTCTCTCTTTCTCTCTCTCACTCACCCTTTCCCCTCTCTCTCTTTCTCTCTCTCACTCACCCTTTCCCCTCTCTCTCTTCTCTCTCTCACTCACCCTTTCCCCTCTCTCTCTTTCTCTCTCTCACTCACCCTTTCCCCTCTCTCTCTTTCTCTCTCTCACTCACCCTTTCCCCTCTCTCTCTTTCTCTCTCTCACTCACCCTTTCCCCTCTCTCTCTTTCTCTCTCTCACTCACCCTTTCCCCTCTCTCTCTTTCTCTCTCTCACTCACCCTTTCCCCTCTCTCTCTTTCTCTCTCTCACTCACCCTTTCCCCTCTCTCTCTTTCTCTCTCTCACTCACCCTTTCCCCTCTCTCTCTTTCTCTCTCTCACTCACCCTTTCCCCTCTCTCTCTTTCTCTCTCTCACTCACCCTTTCCCCTCTCTCTCTTTCTCTCTCTCACTCACCCTTTCCCCTCTCTCTCTTTCTCTCTCTCACTCACCCTTTCCCCTCTCTCTCTTTCTCTCTCTCACTCACCCTTTCCCCTCTCTCTCTTTCTCTCTCTCACTCACCCTTTCCCCTCTCTCTCTTTCTCTCTCTCACTCACCCTTTCCCCTCTCTCTCTTTCTCTCTCTCACTCACCCTTTCCCCCTCTCTCTCTTCTCTCTCTCACTCACCCTTTCCCCTCTCTCTCTTTCTCTCTCTCACTCACCCTTTCCCCTCTCTCTCTTTCTCTCTCTCACTCACCCTTTCCCCTCTCTCTCTTTCTCTCTCTCACTCACCCTTTCCCCTCTCTCTTTCTCTCTCTCACTCACCCTTTCCCCTCTCTCTCTTTCTCTCTCTCACTCACCCTTTCCCCTCTCTCTCTTTCTCTCTCTCACTCACCCTTTTCTCTCTCTCTCTCTCTCACACTCACCCTTTCCTCTCTCTCTCTCTCACTCACCCTTTCCTCTCTCTGTCTCTCTCACACTCACCATTTCCCCTCTCTCTCTTTCTCTCTCACACTCACCCTTTCCCCTCTCTCTCTCTCTTTCTCTTTCACACTCACCATTTCCCCTCTCTCTCTCTTTCTCTCTCACACTCACCCTTTCCCCTCTCTCTCTCTTTCTCTCTCACACTCACCCTTTCCCCTCTCTCTCTCTTTCTCTCTCACACTCACCCTTCCCCTCTCTCTCTCTTTCACACTCACCCTTCACCTCTCTCTTTCTCTCTCTCACTCACCCTTTCCTTTCTCTCTTTCTCTTTCACACTCACCCTTTCCTCTCTCTCTCACACTCACTCTTTCCCCCCTCTCTCACACACTCACCCTTTCCCGTCTCTCTATTCTTCTCTCACACTCACCCTTTCCCGTCTCTCTATTCTTCTCTCACACTCACCCTTTCCCGTCTCTCTATTCTTCTCTCACACTCACCCTTTCCCGTCTCTCTGTTCCTCTCTCTCACTCACCCTTTGCCGTCTCTCTGTTCCTCTCTCTCTCACCCTTTCCCGTCTCTCTCTTTCTCTCTCTCACTCACCCTTTCCCGTCTTTCTCTTTCTCTCTCTCACTCACATTTTCCCGTCTCTCTCTTTCTCTCTCTCACTCACCTTTTCCCCTCTCTCTCTTTCTCTCTCTCACTCGCCCTTTCCCCTCTCTCTCTTTCTCTCTCTGACTCACCCTTTCCCCTCTCTCTCTTTCTCTCTCACACTCACCCTTTCCCCTCTCTCTCTTTCTCTCTCACACTCACCCTTTCCCCTCTCTCTCTCTCACACTCACCCTTTCCCCTCTCTCTCTCTCTCCCTCACACTCACCCTTTCCCCTCTCTCTCTCTCCCTCACACTCACCATTTCCCCTCTCTCTCTCTCTCTTTCTCTTTCACACTCACCCTTTCCCCTCTCTCTTTCTCTTTCACACTCACCCTTTCCCCTCTCTCTTTCTCTTTCACACTCACCCTCTCCCCTCTCTCTTTCTCTTTCACACTCACCCTTTCCCCTCTCTCTTTCTCTTTCACACTCACCCTTTCCCCTCTCTCTTTCTCTTTCACACTCACCCTTTCCCCTCTCTCTTTCTCTTTCACACTCACCCCTTTCCCCTCTCTCTCTCTTTCTCTCTCACACTCACCCTTTCCCCTCTCTCTCTCTTTCTCTCTCACACTCACCCTTTCCCCTCTCTCTCTCTTTCTCTCTCATACTCACCCTTTCCCCTCTCTCTTTCTTTCTCTCTCACACACTCACCCTTTCCCCTCTCTCTTTCTCTCTCTCACTCACCCTTTCCCCTCTCTCTCTCTCTCTCTCACTCACCCTTTCCTCTCTATCTCTTTCTCTCTCTCACTCACCCTTTCCCCCTCTCTCTTTCTCTCTCACTCACCCTTTCCCCTCTCTCACTCTCTCTCTCTCTCTCACCCTTTCCCCTCTCTCTCTTTCTCTCTCTCTCTCACCCTTTCCCCTCTCTCTCTTTCTCTCTCTCTCACCCTTTCCCCTCTCTCTCTCTCTCTCTCACCCTTTCCCCTCTCTCTCTTTCTCTCTCTCTCACCCTTTCCCCTCTCTCTCTTTCTCTCTCTCTCACCCTTTCCCCTCTCTCTCTTTCTCTCTCACACTCACCCTTTCCCCTCTCTCTCTTTCTCTCTCACACTCACCCTTTCCCCTCTCTCTCTTTCTCTCTCTCACTCACCCTTTCCCCTCTCTCTCTTTCTCTCTCTCACTCACCCTTTCCCCCCCTCTCTCTTTCTCTCTCTCACCTTTTGCCCTCTCTCTCTTTCTCTCTCACACACCCTTTCCCCTCTCTCTCTTTCTCTCTCTCACTCACCTTTTCCCCTCTCTCACTCACCTTTTCCCCTCTCTCACTCACCTTTTCCCCTCTCTCTCTTTCTCTCTCTCACTCACCTTTTCCCCTCTCTCTCTTTCTCTCTCTCACTCACCCTTTCCCCTCTCTCTCTTTCTCTCTCACACTCCTTTCCTCTCTCTCTCTTTCTCTCTCACACTCCTTTCCTCTCTCTCTCTTTCTCTCTCACACTCCTTTCCTCTCTCTCTTTCTCTCTCACACTCCTTTCCTCTCTCTCTTTCTCTCTCACACTCCTTTCCTCTCTCTCTCTTTCTCTCTCTCTCTTTCTCTCTCTCTCTTTCTCTCTCTCTTTCTCTCTCTCTCTTTCTCTCTCTCTCTTTCTCTCTCTCTCTTTCTCTCACACTCCTTTCCCCTCTCTCTCTTTCTCTCTCTCACTCACCCTTTCCCCTCTCTCTCTTTCTCTCTCTCACTCACCCTTTCCCCTCTCTCTCTTTCTCTCTCTCACTCACCCTTTCCCCTCTCTCTCTTTCTCTCTCTCACTCACCCTTTCCCCTCTCTCTCTTTCTCTCTCTCACTCACCCTTTCCCCTCTCTCTCTTTCTCTCTCTCACTCACCCTTTCCCCTCTCTCTCTTTCTCTCTCTCACTCACCCTTTCCCCTCTCTCTCTTTCTCTCTCTCACTCACCCTTTCCCCTCTCTCTCTTTCTCTCTCTCACTCACCCTTTCCCCTCTCTCTCTTTCTCTCTCTCACTCACCCTTTCCCCTCTCTCTCTTTCTCTCTCTCACTCACCCTTTCCCCTCTCTCTCTTTCTCTCTCTCACTCACCCTTTCCCCTCTCTCTCTTTCTCTCTCTCACTCACCCTTTCCCCTCTCTCTCTTTCTCTCTCTCACTCACCCTTTCCCCTCTCTCTCTTTCTCTCTCTCACTCACCCTTTCCCCTCTCTCTCTTTCTCTCTCTCACTCACCCTTTCCCCTCTCTCTCTTTCTCTCTCTCACTCACCCTTTCCCCTCTCTCTCTTTCTCTCTCTCACTCACCCTTTCCCCTCTCTCTCTTTCTCTCTCTCACTCACCCTTTCCCCTCTCTCTCTTTCTCTCTCTCACTCACCCTTTCCCCTCTCTCTCTTTCTCTCTCTCACTCACCCTTTCCCCTCTCTCTCTTTCTCTCTCTCACTCACCCTTTCCCCTCTCTCTCTTTCTCTCTCTCACTCACCCTTTCCCCTCTCTCTCTTTCTCTCTCTCACTCACCCTTTCCCCTCTCTCTCTTTCTCTCTCTCACTCACCCTTTCCCCTCTCTCTCTTTCTCTCTCTCACTCACCCTTTCCCCTCTCTCTCTTTCTCTCTCTCACTCACCCTTTCCCCTCTCTCTCTTTCTCTCTCTCACTCACCCTTTCCCCTCTCTCTCTTTCTCTCTCTCACTCACCCTTTCCCCTCTCTCTCTTTCTCTCTCTCACTCACCCTTTCCCCTCTCTCTCTTTCTCTCTCTCACTCACCCTTTCCCCTCTCTCTCTTTCTCTCTCTCACTCACCCTTTCCCCTCTCTCTCTTTCTCTCTCTCACTCACCCTTTCCCCTCTCTCTCTTTCTCTCTCTCACTCACCCTTTCCCCTCTCTCTTTCTCTCTCTCACTCACCCTTTCCCCTCTCTCTCTTTCTCTCTCTCACTCACCCTTTCCCCTCTCTCTCTTTCTCTCTCTCACTCACCCTTTCCCCTCTCTCTCTTTCTCTCTCTCACTCACCCTTTTCTCTCTCTCTCTCTCTCTCACTCACCCTTTCCTCTCTCTGTCTCTCTCACACTCACCATTTCCCCTCTCTCTTTCTCTTTCACACTCACCCTTTCCCCTCTCTCTCTCTTTCTCTCTCACACTCACCCTTCCCCTCTCTCTCTCTTTCACACTCACCCTTCCCCTCTCTCTTTCTCTCTCTCACTCACCCTTTCCTTTCTCTCTTTCTCTTTCACACTCACCCTTTCCTCTCTCTCTTTTTCTCTCTCACCCTTTCCTCTCTCTCTTTCTCTCACACTCACCCTTTCCTTTCTCTCTTTCTCTTTCACACTCACCCTTTCCTCTCTCTCTTTTTCTCTCTCACCCTTTCCTCTCTCTCTTTCTCTCACACTCACCCTTTCCTTTCTCTCTTTCTCTTTCACACTCACCCTTTCCTCTCTCTCTTTTTCTCTCTCACCCTTTCCTCTCTCTCTTTCTCTCTCACACTCACCCTTCCCCTCTCTCTTTCTCTCTCTCACTCACCCTTTCCTTTCTCTCTTTTTCTCTCTCACCCTTTCCCCTCTCTCTTTCTCTCTCACACTCACCCTTCCCCTCTCTCTCTTTCTCTCTCTCACTCACCCTTTCCCCTCTCTCTCTCTTTCTCTCTCTCACTCACCCTTTCCCCTCTCTCCAATTCTCTCTCACACTCATCCGTTCCCCCCTCTCTCTCTCTGTTTCTCTCTTTCACACTCACCCTTTCCCATTTCCGCTCCTTCAACCGACGCCAGGCCGGCCCTCCTACTGCGCATGCGCCCTCAGATCCTGCACAGATGCCGTTGGGTCTTAGCGCCCGCAGAATGTTTGAGAGAGAGGCTGCGGACTGAGGGAGAGCGGGTGGCCGGACCTGCTTATGAGCTCCGCATGTATCTCTGTGATGATTGCGTCTATATGGAGATAAAATTAGTCTAAAACAAAGGAAAACATTTTATTAAAGACTTTTCTCCTTTCACTCAATTAACTTAGGTGGATTTAATTCTTCTACAAAACTTTTAGCAATCAGTTCAGAAACTTAGTGAATAGCAGATCCTTATTGTAAGCTGCAGTAGCTTACAACCATCAGTGGTGAAACAGGAACGCTCACTGCTGCTCACTTTGTTGAGAGCTGTCCAAAACAAATTCTGGAAATTTTGAACAAAAACTTGTTCTAACCTGGTATTTGATCCTGTGTATGTGATGCACTTCACAGAGGATTAGCGAGATCTATGAGCAGGGCAAGAAACGGCAAAGCTCCTCTAGCAATCATACCGGGAATCGGCACTGAGACATAGAGAGTCTAAAGGAGGAAGTGTAGATTAGATTTAAATCAAGTACAGGAAGTGAAATAAAGACTGAGAAAGACAGATAGGATAAAGACATACAAATAAAAGAATCAGACAGAATAAAGTAAAAAATTAAATACTTTTTAAATTTTTCAACGCTAATTAACCTTTGAAGGAATGAGACTCCACATTTGCTAAATTAAATTTTCAGGGCCAGCGTGGTTGTTTGATAGCAATTATCCCTTACCACACCATCAAATAAAATCACTTTTCCCTGGATATGCTGGCCTTTTTCCTTGTATCTTCAGTGGGGAATAAGTGGGCGGGTACTAAAGTAATTTCAGTGCCAAGTCTATTGATGAATCATGTTACAGGGCACACTGTGGCAGAGCAGGGGTATCCCTGATAACTTTCAGATTGTCTCATTTTGCTGCATATGTGCGGATGCCAGAAGTTGCTGTCAGAATTTTCTCTATTATAATGGTGAGTGTTGTTATCCTCATTGTTATTATCTATGTAAAATCCAGACCATTTTATTCCAGCAAAGCAATATAGTCACCTATTGTTCTTGTTAAAAGCAAAAGTTAGGAATTCTTCATTTTTCCCCCCTGGAAATAGTAGGGGCTAGATTTTCCCCTGTGCTAGCAAGACCATCAGATCTACACATTTGTCCCTAGTCATGAACTAAGATTGTCAACCCTGCAAGATTGTCCTGTAGTCTTTAGGAATTAAAGAATCTTCTCTAAGACACTGCTACAAACAACTGAGTTGAAAATCATAGGAACCATTCAAAAGAAATTGAGTGAGATTATTTTCAGTTTCTTTGGGGACTTTCACTTATGATTTATAAAAAATAAAGGAAACAGAAAAGAAAGACTTGCATTTATATAGCACTTTTCATTATCAGATGTCTCAGAGTGCTTTGCAACTAATGAAATACATTTTGAAATGTAATGTCAGAAACACAACAGTCAATTTGCACACAGCAAACTCCCATAGTCAGCCATGTGATAATGACCAGATAATCTGGGTTTGTGATGTTGATTGAAGGGTAAGATAAATATTGACCAGGACATCAGAGATAAAACCCCCAATCTTCTTTGAAATAGTGTCAGGGGATCTTTATATTCCACCTGAATAGGCATATGGAGCCTCAGTTTAACATCTCATCTGAAAGACAGCACCTCCAGAAGTACAGCAATCCCTCAACACTGCACTGGAATATCAGTCTTGACTTTGTGCTCAAGCTCTGGAGTGGGACTTGAATTTAGAACTGTGTGATTTATAGAGGCAAGAGTGCTACCAACTCAGCCACAGATGACAGTCAGGATAAAAAATTCTGTTTGACTTACAATCAAGAATCATCCAATTGGGAAACAAGAGTCTGATAACTTTCTAATTGGCCATGGATTGTGATGCATCACAAGAATGGAAAGGTCTGGATGTAAGTGGTCTCCTATGTTCCTGGAAAGTCACTGCCCCCATGTTATCTCTTCTGGTTCCCATAAGTTTATAGTCACACTTTTAGTCTCAAAATGTTGGAGCTTCGCCGATGTATTTCTTTCACATTTCCATGTGGCTGCTGGATTGACACATTGGTGCTTGACACCTGACTGCAGTTCAGCTGTAAACTGTGCCACCTTGTATGTACATCCGCATAACAATTAGTTTCTAGGTTTTGACAAATAATACAATAACAACAAGCTTCAGAACAGTTCTTCCACAGACCAGACAAGCATCCGCAGGCTATTGTTCCTAGCTGAGGTTATCTGCAAAATAAGATCATTTTCTGTGCTCCACTTATGTTAATTATAGTGAGTTTAGTGTTTAAACAGAACATTGACTAAAGTACAATAATAGTTGCTTCTAATAAGGTATTGGCTTTGGCAAGTGTGCCTGGTTCTTCAAATCAAATTAGGTTTATCTACTGACATGGCTTCCCCTCTGGCAGGGAGCTCCCTGACTTGGGATGGTCAAAGAGCACCCCTTCCACTTGCCCCCAGCAGAGGCAATAATGGTTGTGGGATGGGGGTGGCTGGTTTGGGGTGTGGGTTGCAGGAGAAGGTGGGGAGTGGGGGGTCAAAATGGGTTAATTTTAAGGAGCGCCTTAAACAGAGGGAGAAGTTGAGGGAGGGAATTCCAGAGCTTAGCACCTAAAAACCAGTGTGAATACAATGGCTGAATGGCCTCTTTCTGTGCTGTAAGCATCTTTGAGTCTATGAAGCTTTAGTTGGGGTGCTCATCACAGGACTCCCCACTAACCCCTGTTATTTCCGTCTTGAGTTGCCAAATCCTTTGCCACAGTGTTACAATTTTGATTGTATGGTTACATTCAAAACGCTTGCCAATTATTCCTCTAAACAATTTAGATCCATTTCATCTATTAGATCCATATCAATTACTAAGTTTAGAGCAAAATGAACATTGAGCAAATATCTCAACACAACGCACATTAATGTAAAAAGAATATGTCCAGACACTTCGCAGTGCCATATCAGGATTCGTTTTGCACAGAAAATGGGTTTCAGTGAAACACTTCCACTCAACAGTTGAAATTTAAATCGGAACAATTAAGATTCAAAACGATGGGATCCAGGTTTTCCCCTCTGCCCCACCGCCCCCCCCCCCCCCCCCCCGCCACTCTAAAGCGTTTGTACTAGATGTATCAACGCTTATACCTTAAATGTTACGATGTCTGATTGACCAACCGTCAAATTTCAGTCTCCAATTGCTTGTTTTCAACAAACATGAATCTTCTGTTTTATGGAACAAGGTTTTAACCATTTCAACAGAAACTTGTTCTTTGTGGTTAACAGGTAAAAGCTTCACCCGTAAGGGAATTAATTCAAACAAAGCTTCAGAGTCTCTTTAAAGCATTTTCTGTGTCCTTCCCTGGAACGTTGTTCATTTGAGAGTTGGGAAAACAGGAGTTGGTGGGGGAGCCGGATTTTGACCATCCAGACAGTGTCCAACCCCGAAAATCTGCAGTGAGCAGCCCTGCAGTAAAATCACAGCGGCATTAAAAAGAACCATTTCCTTTGAACATTTTTGTTTACTAGAAAATTAGTAAATTGTATTAATTAGTAAATTAGAACAATCTTGCAGATTGACAAACGTCAAATAAACAGCTTTAAATGACTGAAAGCAAAATCGATAAGATTGCCCAAGTCCCTGATCTCCCAGTCTCTTCCCCACTGACTAAAGTTATTCTGGTTGAGGCGTCAATTATGTAAAGGCATTAGCACAGTAAAGGATGTTTTTGTTAAGGGACTAAACCAGTTTACAAAGTATGTGTTCAGGTCCCTACCCTCCCCTGAAAGTTCAAAGCACGGTTATGCTGCATGTAGGACAGAAAGTATTAAATAAAAACCAGTAACAATGATACAGGTCAAACAGTGGAACAACATTTGACAGGACACCTTCCGTCTGTGTTTGTGTCTGTGTCTCTCCGTAAACACTTCCGGAATTTGACTTAAAACCCCAACAATCCTGATTGCGCTAAGAATTACACTGAAAACCAATTTAAGATCGTCAGTCAGGATTGCAGGGTGGCTCACTTACACACACTAGAAGCCATATATATTCACACACACTAGAAGCCACATATATTCATACACACAGCCCTGTCCTTTGCAAACATAAGGAAGACATCCACACTTTGTACCATTTTCAATGCAACAAAAGCTTAGGGAGGTCAATCCCTGGTCCATTCGCCTTGACCAATGCCTTGACCAATGACACTTTCTGTGTGCAAGGCAAAAATATGGGAGTTTGATGATCTAGGTAATCTCTATTGATGTTAGATACAGGTAGGATAAAAAAAGGACACAAGAAGCATACAAGAGATTTTATTTTGGTAAAAAAAATGGCACATAACCATTTGTTTCAATTAGCCTGCTCTGTTGAGGCGTCCTCTCTCCCATAACTGCATTAGCAGGTGGCAGCTCCTTCTTGCCTTCCAGCTTCCACAGCTTGCCTGCTATCAATTGATCTTTCATTCAAAAATCACAGCATGCATCTCACACTGATACCATGTGGGTTGGCACCCAGAAATTATCCAGACATTGGGGTCCCAACCTAAAAATGAAAACCTGCCCTAAATGTCTCTCATCATTTTTCACTTGCAAACCCAGTAAAGTCCAGCAGTTTGTTCAATCCTTGTCCTGTAAAAATTAAAATCTACACTTACAATCTGATCCCTTCCCAGTCCCAGATTACCAAGGTCAGTTGTAGCACCCCCAATTACTACCTGGTAGATGTCAAACCCAGCGTGGACTAAGAAGTGTTCCTTGCATCTTCTGGTCTGTACGATTTACTATTATATGAAGCAATGTACTTGCCCACCACTTCAACAAAGAATCTTTGCAAAGTTCAATTTAAAAAATTGGGATTACAGAAATCAAAACATGCTTTTTGAACTTCAGTATGGATTGACTTGAAGCCTAAAGAAAACGGAAATTCTGTAAAATTAGTTCCTAAAATGCAATTATATCATTTAAAAATTAAACTCTCGTCTGTCAATTTAAGAATTGTCAGTTTTGCCACACTGAATCAATTTCATGGAATATATATTCTTAAATGTTCAGCTAGATTACATTCAACTGTCTGCTCCTTTAAAGCATTTAAGACCATAAGACGTAGGAGCAGTAGGCCATTCGACCCATCAAGTGTGCTCCGCCATTCAATGAGATCATGGCTGATCTGATAATCCTCAACTCCACTTCCCTGCCTTTTCCTCAAAATCCCTTGATTCCCTTCCTGATTAATGTCTATCTTCGCCTTGAATGTACTTAATGACCCAGCCTCTGCAGCAAAGAATTCCACAGATTCACTACCCTCAGAGAAGAAATTCCTCATCTCCATCTTAAATGGGTGACCCCTTGCTCTTACATTATGCACTCTGGTTGGAGAACGTAAGGAGATCATCACGAACACATGAAACATTATTTTGGGCAGGGGAAAGGAAGATGTCAGACTGGAAATTATTTAATTTACAGTGTGAGACATAATTAGCCAATTTGTCACAAAGGGCTTAATATCAAGCTTAGGCACATCATTCGAGGAAGCATACAAGTTTTACATCACCAAATTAATAAATTGGCATCTTTTTCTTACTGAATCCAACTGGATTTTTTTTTAGTGTTGCTATACAATGCCTAGATAGGTAACAAGAGGCAATGTCTGAACCCGGAGATTAGATTAGGAAATGTAATAGGGAGGTACTGACTCATTATTTCACCTCCATCTGTTTCCATCTTTAAACTCTTTGCCCAGACTTGCTCCTGTGGAGGTGCTATGAAAATACAAGTTGTTCTTCTATACCACGTTAACTTTCATGTCTCTTGGGAGTCTGGTGAATTATTACACCTGCTGCTCTAACTAATTTGCAGACTTCAGTTACGCTGAACTTGTTCTGTACACAACTAGTGACACTTAGACAACAGCTAAACTGAGAACCATTACCTAAGTTACAAGACACCATTGTAGATCAGAACTATCAGGCAATAGGATAGATAATTGTAATGGACATTCCTTGAGATGTGCAGTGCATTTTTAAGTAAAGGTATTAATTAGCAGTCTCACATTTGACTGCTAAATTATATTTTGGTTCCAGTAGTGTTATTGCTATTGCTTTCATTTTCTATGAAGAAACTAAAGAAGTTTTTGTCTAAATAGACATGGAATTATCTATTAATACTTAATGTGATTAGCACAGAAAGTTCACCCACTTAACGTCAGAGGAAAATTCAGTGCTATTTGTTTCTAAGTGGTGACCATGAAGTTAAGCAAGCTTGCTTCTCGGTGATATATACATAATACATCAATAAGTAAGTGACATGAGATGGTATTACTTTTATATTAAGACACGTTTATAGTTTTAGCCTTTGAAAAGGCATAATGGCATCAAAAAAAATTGTAAACAGGATTTGAGGCTCACAGATGCAAGAATCAATTCACTTAATCAAGAAATTGTACCCGTGTTTACATTTCAAAGACAATAATCGCTTTGATCAAATCTAAGCAACTGTTTGCCAAGTTAACTGGTAAGCAAGTAGCTTATAGTGTGCTCAGGTCATACGAGAATAAATCTGAACTGTTCTCATGTCATCCTTTTTTTTATAAAAAGACAACACACATTAATGTTATTAAATGCATAGTAACAAACCAACTATAAGAGTTTGAAGACTGTGGAGCCTGAGCCCAAATCCACAACACAGACAAACAAGCACATAATTGTGTGTGTTTGGGGGCAGGGGAGGAAACAACAATAAATATTATGTAAAAGTTAGATATGTGGCCAAGAATAAATGCAGTAAACATTGATGCCTGTCAACATTTAAAATAATTACATTTTATATTTTCTTCCCAATGCTGGCTGAAAATTTAGCCCAGTACATAGTTGGTTAAAAAAATACAGTACATAACCACTGTTAAAAAGAAAACAGTAGCTTACATCTTTCCAATCAAAATGACAACAAAAACTATTTTAAATGGATTTCCATCAGCATCACGATCAGAGAACCCAAATCCAATGATGTGTTATTCTTCAGTTTTTATTTGGATGTCAACAAAGCATGAACTAAAGTGATTCAAATATTCAAAGTATTGTATCAAAAATTACCAGACTCAGTGCACAGTTACAGAAGAGTCCTTTTTATAAAAATAATAAATGGTTAAAAAAAAAAACAATTTCTATTTAGCTCAACAGAAAATATGGATTTAAGAAAAAACAAGACTTTGCAATCATGTATAGTTTATAAATCGTATGGTAGATAAAATAAGGACATCCAATGCAAACATAGAATCATAGATGCGCAATCTGAAGGTTGGTGGTTTATGTACACTGGTGATAGCTTTCAAGATGGAGCTTATAGAAAACTGTTCAGCTGATCATACACGACACCTCAATATCTATACTTAGTGGAGTAGTCCTTTGGAGATACTACAAGACCCCTTCCCTTGCGGGCTCCTCTGTAAACTGTCTCAACAATGTCTATCATCTCCTGTTTGTCTTCCATAGGCCAATTAATTTTATTGTTGTTGCCGGTGCCTAAATCAATCATGATGTGCTTATTTCTGGAAAGAAAAGAAACATTATGCAAGGAAACATTAAAGCACACGAAAACTTTCTGCTGTTCACCATTTTTGACTGGAAAACAAATGCTTGATAATGTAATTTCTTTGAATTCTCCAATAATTAAAACTTCATAGATGAGTGCTGACAACCCTTTGCTGTCGCTGGATCAAAATCCTGGAACTCCCTCCCTAATAGCACTGTGGATGTACCTACATCACACAGGACTGCAGGGATTCAAGGAAGTGGCTCACCATCACCTTAACGGCAATTAGGGATGGGCAATAAATGCATAAACAAATTTTTAAAAGTGAAAAATTCTTGGGGAGGTGGAGTAAAAAAGTCAGCAAGTGAAACAAAATTACAAAAAACTTATATTAATACCCTTTCCCAATAATTAGTCTGTTCAAAATTGGTAAAGAGGGGTCAATTTATTTTAACTTGTTCAACAAGTCAGTGCATATGTTTTAAAATTCAATCTATTGATCATTAATAGAACGACAGTAATGTTTAGGAAAGAGTGAAAGACCACTTTAGCTAACAATGCAGTAATGCTGCTTAGCTCTAAATATAAACAACTAACTTGGAACAGGAAGAAATGAATGGAGAAATAAATCCATACTAGTTCACAGAATGTCTCTGAAGCGAACATGGCATTGTGTCAAAAAGAATCAGACACAATATCCCTTCATACGGAATATTGACCAGCTCAGCCATATAATTTAAGCATTTAACCAATGCTACATGCTTCTTTCATAGAGAATGGAAAGCAAAATCAGAGGTCCAGCCACTCCACCCTACAAGCAGCATTAGCAGAAGCCAGGGAGCTAGTTTCATGCCTGCCCTCGACTGGCTTTGTTTTCAAAGTCCGAAGTAAAGGCGCAAAATAATCAAAAATATATATTTGGTTTAGAATCAGTATATACTGTGCATTCACCATACACATTATATACTAATGGATTTGGTGGAGAGGCTTTACATCATGTGAGGTAAAACTGGAGTTACATTACAATTTTTAAAGATTGCTGCTGACCTATAATATTTTCTTTCTCAACAAACTGAAGTGCCCTTAAGGGTCACAATGGCTGATTTAGTAGAAATTCCCCAATGTATTTTGGTGCTGAAGAGCCCATTTGTAACTTTTGAGTGGTGTGTCCAGAATTCAAGGTAACAGATTAAACATGCTGCAAGATGGCTTTAGTACAACACCACTCAGTAGCAAGAATTGAGCACTACAGTGTACAATTTCAATCTTATTACAGTCAAAAGTAACTGGCAAGGAAGTAATTTTATTAATCATAAAATTTTATTAATCATAAAATTACATGACAAGAGGCCTTTTACCCCATCGTGCCTGTGCTGGATCTCTGCAAGAGTAACTCAGCTAGTCCCTGTTCCATGGCCCTGCAATATTTTTATCTTCTGATAATTATCAAATTTTCTTTTCATAGCCATAACTAGATCTGCCTTCACCACACACACAGGCACAGTTCCAGATCCTAACCATTCGCTGTGTGAAAAGGATTTTCCTCATATTGCAGTTGGTTCTTTCACCAATCAAATTAACTTGTCTTCTGGTTCTCGACCCTTCCACTAAAGGGAAGAGTTTCTCGCTATCCACTTTGTCCAGGCCCCTCATGATTTTGACTACCTCTTCTCTCAACCTTCTCTTCCTTACAGAGAATAGCCCCAGCTTCTCTAATCTAATCCACATAACTGAAGTCCCTCATCCTTGAATCGTATAACAAAGAGTGAAATCAACATAGGTGATTAAAAAAAATTGTGGTTTAGACTGTCAGATGAAGCTATACAAACCAGACAGTTTGTTAATGAAGACGCTGAGAATTCTTCTTCAGTTAACACCATCCGGAATTGGATAATTATCTACCCTCCCACATTCTTTGCCAAAGGACAAGATGAACTGCTCACAGCCAACATCCTTCAGTATTCGAACCAGGTTGAAGTGGAGCAAGCAATTTAGTATGGTACAACATCCTGTGATAGATCACAGCATGTTCACCTTAGACTGCAGTTTCCCTGTCAGTTTCTTTCCTAATCTTTAATCTTAGATCAATATGCTCTAAAGTACTGGCATTCTGTTAAGGCAAAGGACACTTACACCTTTTGCAACAACTGGCCTTAGTGAACACCTGAATTGTTTACAATTAATCTGAATGAAGCACTAACCTGAGAGTGCTGACTGTAACTGATGGTCTGGTCTTACGGAATTAACATGTTCTCTTTCCCTGGGGTAATCCCCTAAACGGCAAGAAACTTTTCAAAGCTGCCACGAGGTTCCTTTTAGGATTCAGCTCGCAAACCGGTGAAAATAGTGATCAAGATATCCCTGAAGTTATCTTGCATCTAAACTGGCACAGACCGACAGGAATTAGCAATGCAGCGGCACAAATTGATTTACTGGGGAAATCACTCCCACCCAAGGTGAAATATCACAAATGTCTAACTGGTCACATGTCTGAAATCTATCAACCAGTAAGTAGCAGGATCTGGAGAAAGTATGTGCATAGAGTTAGGTCAGCTAATTGCTACCAAGCACTCACTCATGTACCTCATGCATTACTCAGATTAAGTACAAACAATGTAGGCGGCCACTGGAAGACTGATTGTTGCAAAATGGGAGGAACCTTCAGATCCTGCAGAAATAGCAAAGGAAATGGAAATCCTATACTGAGGTGGCAGGGGGTACACATTAGCCAGGGCATACAACAGATCTTCAGTGCTAAGGACAACAAAAGTATCCAGTGCATCCAAAACTGTAACCATACTGTAATGACCAATCTCAGATTGGTTTCTTCCATACTGATTTGCAGTTGGCTGCAAGTTATTCATGATGTTCAACAACAAAGTAAGCTTGTCAAACTGTAAATGAGTATGCCGAGAAATATCCACACACTCAAAACAGTGAAGTAACCTTTGTGTAAGTTTAGTGTCCAGGGGTGGCAAAGTGCCTCAAGGGTACCTTTTAAACTCAGCTTGACGTTACACTGAAGTTACATCATGCACAGTGTCAAAAAAAGGTGGTAGGAAACTGCTTTCGCTGGGAGTATTCATTTAGGAAGTGCATTACTCTGCTATACATCAAAGACTATTGAGGAGTTAAACAATGATAATATAGTATTATAGTGACATGGCAACTTATGACGAATGAAGCAGGTAACACTACCTCCTATGCATTTTGTAGAACTTAGATCTTATCCATTCAATTACTAAAAATACAAAATCGTAACAAAATTTTATAAGAGTTGTTATTTCTTCCTGTTACAATAATTGTCGAAGAACTGTGATTACACATACCTGAAGAAAAACATAACTGTGCACGGATCGTACAACTCGTACATTTTGTTGAAGTCTGGTACCTCTGTGATATCCACAAGATAAATAACAGCAAAGTTTTTCACCTTATAAAAAAAATGGTTTGATTATTATAGGAATAAACTGTAGCCAAGAACTAAAAACTGGACTCCTTAAAAGGTCATAAAATTAAGAATTAAGAATTTCATACATCTAAGAAGTTTATAAAGGGGCCATAAACAACACGCATATTAGGAATCATGGTATAATAGTACTTTTTCTTAAAAAAGAGACCTATGTATTTATACACAAAATATTTTATTTTACATTCTCTAACATTTAAATTTTACATATCTTTGAATGTTGCAGTATGGGAGGTGGGGATGGTGGCATAGCAGTAATGTCACTGGATTAATAATCCAGAGGTCCAGGCTAATACTCTGGGGACATGGGTTCAAATCCCACCATAGCAGCTGGTGGGATTTAAATTCAACTAATAAACCTGGAATTGAAAGCTAGTCTCAGTAATGGTGACCATGAAACTATCATCCACTATCGCAAAAACCCATCTGGTTCACTACTGCTACCCTTACCTGGTCTGGCCTACATCTGACTCCAGGCCCACAGCAATGTGGTTGACTCTTAACTGCCCTCTGAAATGGCCTAGCAAGCTACTCAGTTCAAGGGCAATTAGGAATGGGCAACAAATACTGACCCTGCCAACGACGTCTACATCCAAAGAATGAAGGAAAAAAAGGTAGTAAAGAAATGATAGTTTGATAATAGTTTCAACAAAACTAGTGCTCAAAGGCAGTATATGGTGATGTAATGATCAGAAATGGCGCATTAATGCTCAGGGCCACCCTATTTAGTGCCTGATATGAGCCTGAATAAGTGGAGGAATGCCAAATGGAGATTATAGCATTTCCCTGATGGATTGAGAGAAAACAGAGTAAAGTATTATCGAAGATGCACCACCCTTGGCCTGGAGCAAAGGGGAGCACTGTGAAAGGTCTGGGTGTAGACCCCACCGCCCCCATTCATTGAGTCCAGACAAAGTGAAGAGATGGATAATTTACTTACCTTGAAAAAAAAACTGATTCATAAATAAACTTGTCAAACTGTGCACATGGTAAAGGACTTACAGATTGAACCCATTTATATATTTCAGACATTCCACTTTAACTGAGTATATCTTTACTAAACCTTGCTGCAATTCACTGATGCTTTGAAAGGCTTACTTTTTCAGCAATACTGTACAACACCTCATCCATCTTCATACAAGTTGGATCCCAGTCATGACCAAAGCGAATGACGACAACACGATCCTCCTCTGACAAAATGGCCTGGTCCACTTGCCAGCCATTGTGGAGATGTGGCAACATGTACGACATCTTGACAAAGAGTTGTATAACTTCTAACGCCTGTTATCACTGCAAACAAATAAAGGAGTTAAATAACTTCTGAACTAGAAAGGAATTTCATCTTGTGCATAAAGGCTCTGTATTGATAGAGCTATTAGACGGAATAAAGAAATCAATTCTAAAGACATGGGCAGACTAAATAAAGAGGAAGCAACTTTAAAGAGCAGAATCATGACTGTTATTGCTAGTAGTCATGTAATTAACAACTTATATTTATATAGGCTTTAACTTAATAAAATGGTCCAAGGTGCTTCACATGAGTGCTATAAAGAAAATATTGATACTGAACCACATATGGAGACATTCAGGAATATGACCAAAAGCTTGTTCAAAGGGGTAAGTTCTAAGGAGTGTCTTAAAGGATGAAAGAGGTGGAGAGGTTTAAAGATCTTCTGATTTGAGGCCTGAAGGTAGATGCAGACTGAGCACTGATTATGTTACCAGTGAGGAGGTGTTCTCAATAGCACTTATGACAACTCTTTCCATCCCTTTGCTAATGATTGAGAGCAAGGCGATAGGTCAGCAACTGCTTGGGCTGGATTGGTCCTGCCTTTTGTGGACAAAACATACATAGGGAACATTCCACATTGCTGGATGGGTGCCAGTATTGTAGTTGTTCTGGAACAGCTTGGCTGGGAGTGTGGCTAAAGCACCAGCAATACAGCCAAAAATGTTGTCACGGCCCATGGCATTTCTTAATGTCATATGGAATGAGTCAAATTGGCTTAAGACTTGAACCTGTGACGCTGCAAACCTCAAGGAGATTCAGCACTTCTGGCTGAAGATGTTTGCAAATGCTTCAGCCTTGTCTTATTGCTCATGTGTTGGCATCTACCATTGTTGAGAATGGGAATGTTCTTGGAATTCTACTGAATACAAAAGCTATCTTGAACAACTATTTTCCATTTCCTTGCCAAGCTCCCTGTTCTCAGAATATTAACTTCAATATCATCTTCAAATCCCTTCTTGACCTCACCTGTACAATCTTCAGCAGACACAATACCCCATTACACACCTGCTCTCTAAGCCTGCTGTGTATCTCCCTTTTCTCCCCACTCACCAAGTGAAGAGGGCATTCAATCAACACACCTCTGCAATCTGGCACAGCCTTCCTAAACCCTTCCACCCTTGTTATCCTTCTCCCCAGTCTTCAAAAGGATATCCATTGCATCTGTGGGGAGACAGTGGCACAGTGGTAATGTCACTGGAGTAAGCAATCCAGAGGTAATCCAGCGGTGGGGGGGGGGCACAGATTCAAAATCCACAGCAATTGGTGGAACTTCAATTCAATTAAAGAAATTTGGAATGGGAAGCTAGTCTCCTGTTGGTGACCATGACAACCATCAATGATTATGGCAAAAATCAACTGGATTCACTGATGTCCTTTGGGGAACAAGACCTGCCATCTTTACCCTGTCTGTGATTCTTAACTGCCCCCTGAAATAGTAAACTGCATGGTTGTACTAAGTCCACCAGCATTGGGAGCACATGGACTGCAGCGGCTCGAGGCGCTGGCTCACCACTACCTTCTCAAGGGCAATTAGGAATGGGCAACAAATGTTGGCCTTGCCATTGCTGCCTACATCCCATGAAAGTTTTTTTTTAAAAAAAGTTCTCTAATTCAGTTATCTCAACTTCTTTTCTAATCCTAGTTCATTATCCATTGTTCCTTCTGTAAAGCAACTTGGAACTTTTGAGAAAGAGATGACGTAAAAGAAAAAAAAACTTGGGCATTTATACAAGCACTTTTCACAACTTCATCACATGTCAATGCACTTCACAGGCAAGTAAAAGCTGTTGAAGTGGTTACTGTTGTAACATGGGAAAACATAGCAGCCAATTTCCAGAAACAGCACTGAGGTAAGTGACCAGATAATTTATTTTCGATGTTGGTTGAGGATAAGCTACATCACTGGCATCTACCCAGCTATGTGGAAAATTCCCCAGGTATGTCCTGTACACAAAAATCAGGACAAATCCAACCCTGCCAATTACCCCCACATCAGCCTACTCTCCATCATCAGGAAAGTAATGGAAGGGGTCACCAACAGTGCTATCAAGACACACTTGGTTAGCAATAACCTGCTCACTGATGCCCAGTTTGGGTTCCACCAATGCCACTCAGCTCCGGATCTCATTATAGCCTTGGTTCAGACATGGACAAAAGAGCTGAACTCTAGAGGTGAGGTGAGAGTGGACTGTCCTTGACATCAAGGCAGCATTTGACTGAGTGTGGCATCAAGGAGCCCTAGCAAAACTGGAGTCAATGAGAATCAGGGGGAAAACGCTCCACTAGTTGGAGTCATACATAGCACAAAGGAAGATGATTGTGGTTGTTGGAGGTCAGTCTTCTCAGTTCCAGGACATCACTGCAGGAGTTCCTCAGGATAGTGTCTTAGGCCCAACCATCTTCAGTTGTTTCATCAATGATCTTCTTTCCATCATAAGGTCAGAAGTGGGGATATTTGCTGATGATTGCAAAATATTCAGCATCATACGTGACTCTTCAGATACTGAAGCAATGCCCATATGCAGCAAGACCTAGACAACATTCAGCCTTGGGCCTATTAGTGGCAAATAACATTCACACCACACAAGCGCCAAGCATTGACCATCTCCAATGGCAGAAAATCTAACTACCCACTCTTGAAATTCAGTGGCATTACCATCACTGAATCCCCCACTATCAACATCGTGGGGGTTACCATTGACCAGAAACTGAACTGGAGAAGCCATATAAATAAATATATCATCGCTCCTTCGCTGTTGCTGGGTCAAAATCCTGGAACTCCCTCCGTAACAGCACTGCGGGTGTATCTACACTACATGGACTGCAGTGATTCAAGGAGACAGCCAACCACCAACCAGGACCATCAATGCCAATTAGGGCTGGGCAATAAATGCTGGCCTAGCCAGCGATGGCAACATCGCATAAATACATTTTAAAAACAGCATTGAGGTGAGTGACCAGATAATTTATTTTAGATGCTGGTTGAGGATAAATGCTGGTTAGGGACACAGAAATCCTCTGCTCTTCAAATGGTGCCATGGGGCATTTTACATGACTGGCTTCAGTTTAATAGCTCATGAAAAGACAGCACCACCGACAGTGCAGTACCCCCTCCTTACTGCACCAAAGTGTCTTTCTGGGGTGGGACTCAAACCCACGACCTTGACTTGAAAAGCCTCAGTAGTATCACTAAAAAGGGAGGGGGGGGTGGTGGTTGGCAGTCACTGCAACTGTCTGGTGCTCTCCCGTGGTTTTAACTGTGTTTTCTGGAGGCGCATAGAGTGTCCAATACCTTCCATCACGGGCTGAGCACTAAGACTGGAATGGACAGTCGACTCAGGTGATAGCATCAGCTTGATAAATGCTTCCTTCGTTTCATGGTTCCAATTAGTTACAAACCTCTTTAAAAAGGTGGTGGTGGTCTGGGTGGCCAATTCTGTTTGATGACACTAGGGGCGGGGGGGGGGGGGGGGGGGGGGGGTGGGGGGTGTTGCTGCTGCGTCTTCTTATTCCAAAAGATGATCCACTGAGTCAAGGCTGATACTGAAGTATATAAATTGTTGTTTGAGATCTCAGTGCCCCTGAGCCACTGAATAAGCTCATGTTTTGTTGGGAATTGCCTCCAGGCTTTAAAGCATGCTGCTTAGAGTAGATAAAAGAGTGGGGGGGGGAGCTCTTCAACAAGCAATCATTGTAAAAAGGTTAAGTGTTGAAGTATTTAATAGTATGTGTAGGGGGGTGGGGGGATGGGCAGAGACAGGGAGCAGTAAACATGCTGCAAATGCATCACCGTAAGAAGGGAGATAAGCTGCTGCAGGTACTCGAATAAAGAGGAGGTCGTGTTTTCTGCCGGGCTCACCTGGCTCCTCTCGGACCCGGAATGGCCGGGGGTTCACGCCGTCCCTGCGGCTCCTTGACGCAGACCGAGCACCGGCAACAGCGCTCTCTCTCTCTCTCTCTCTCTCTCCCTCCAGCCGCCGCCGCCGCCCCCTGGCTCCCGCTCCAGGGGCTCCGGCAACCAAGATGGCGGCCACAGGTCAGCGGCGCAGGCGCGGGATCTGCAGCCAGCCGGGGTTGGGGGTTGGTGGAAGTGAAATCTCGCGATGCCTCACTGAGGCCCTCTGCTGGCGCGGTGACAGGTTTGCATCGTTGGCGCTTCTTCCACCTCAACCTCAGGCTGTTGCCAACACTCCTGGATTGGCCTGGAGCCTCCAGGCATTGAAGATCAGTCTCCAGGGGCGCTGCTGTGTGCAACCCTGGAGAAAAATCATAGTGACGTCAAAGAATATTGTTTTTTTTTAACTTTTGTTTGAACATTTTTCTCTACCGGACATTGAAAATTGGGGGGTGGGGGGGTAAATAGGGTTGTTTGGCTGACTGACAAGCATCATCCAGATTGGTTAATGAGTCAAAAAAAGAAAATGCTGGAAAAACTCAGCAGGTTTGGCAGCATCTCTAAAGAGAAAAACAGATTTAACGTTCGGAGTCCGTGTGACCCGATAGAGGCACCCCTTCCCCTTCCCCTTCTCAAGGAAAATTAGGGATGGGCAACAGGTGTGGGCTTTGTCAGTGACAGTCACATCCAATGAAAGGATTAAATACGTTCCTCAATAACTGCAGACTCTTTCCCTCTACACCCCCCGGGCAGAATTTTCAGTTTGGTGGGTGGGTGGGCGCAATTGGTGGCTCTCGGAGCGGCCGGAGAAATGGACCGCTGACCACGATCGCCCCCCCCCCGACTGCGATTTCACGCTGGTTGGCCAACTAACGGCCAGCGTGAAACGCGCGGTGAACAGCTCAGCGCTGCTGGGGTGGGGCGGGAGGAGGGTGGGATCTGATGTAAGCGCAGAGTGGCGGGGGGGAGCGTGGAATGAAAGCTCCCGGAAGGCAGAGAGCGCTGCCTCAGGGAGCTGAAGACTTTCAAAACTACTAAATAAAGGTTCTAAAATCAGAACAAAAATGCCCATTCATCACAAACAGTCACCTGAACGTAACGTTGTAAAAATTCTGTTCCACGGATTTTTACTTTTTAAATTTAATGGCGGAAGCCTCATCCCGCCCTTGGACGAGGTTTCATGCAAAATGCAAAGTCCGCCTGACCCGTCCGCCAACCGTGAGGTTGGACGGACGGACCTCGAAAAGATAGGCACAATCGCAACTCTAATGGGCTTAATGCCCTTTCCATTGTCGGCGGGCACACTTCCGAATTTTGCAATGCGCCTGCCGACCGAAATATCACGGCCAGTGCGGGATGACGCTGGGCTGCTCGCCCGACATCGTCGTGTGCTATTTCACGTCACGTGCTATTTCACGTCACGTGCTATTTCACGCTCGAGCGGGTCAGGTGCGCACCCACCCACCGACCTGGACACTCTGCCCTTTCTTATCACTGCTACAGGACAGCTGCACTCTAAATCCCTGCTGGCTCTCAATCCCCGCGTGAATTTTATTAAGCTTTATGCTTTGGTTTGATTGCTGCATTTATATTCATTTTAACTTAAAAATCCAACAGTTCGAGTAAAAAAATGATCTGCTGCCACATCGGCAGACATTGGGACAGACAGCCAAATGTTTGGTCAAAGAAGTAGGGTTTGAGGCATGCCTTAAATGAACAGAGAGAATCAGCGAACTTCATGTTGTTTCGTCATAGCAACAAAAACAAAACACCACAGGGGCTCTTTTAAATCTTGGCAATTAATTTATTTGCATTGTCTACGGTTCACCCATTTCCAGAACTTCCTCAACCGCAGCACAAAAACAAAATCTTGCAGATGCTGGCTACCTGAAATAGAAACAGGAAATGGGTGGAAATATAAACAAAAAAATGATGGAAAAACTCAGCGGGTCTGGCAGCTTCTGTAGAGAGAGAAACAGAGTTAACATTTTGAGTCCATATGACCCACAACCCATGTAGTGTAGGTAAGCCCACAGTGCTGTTAGGAAGGGAATTCCAGGATTTTGACTCTGCGACAATGAAGGAACAGCAATATATTCCAAGTCAGGATGGTGGTGGTGGTGTTCCCATGCATCTGTTGCCCTTGTCCTTCTAGATAGTAGAGGTCAGTGATTTGGAAGGTGCTGTCCAAGGAACCTTGGTGAGTTGCTACAGTGCATCTTGTAGATAGTGCACACTGCTGCCACTGTACGTCGGTGGTGTAGGGAGTGAATGTTGAAGGTGGTGGATGGGGTGCTGATCAAGTGGACTGCTTTGTCCTGGAAGGCGTTGAGTTTCTTCAGTGTTGTTGGAGCTGCACTCACCCAGGAAAGTGGAGAGTATTCCGCCACACTCCTGATTTGTACCTTGTAGTTGGTAGAAAGAGTTACTGTAGATACTTGTGTAAAAGTCAAGCTTGTGTAAAAGTTGACCCGACTTTTGGCGGGAAAAAATTGAACTTTTCATGTGCCTCATGTAAAACTCGACACCAGTTCCTCAAGGGTCAAACTGTATGGTGATTATTAACTACTTCATGATCATTATTATGGTTCATTAATTGAAAGGTACAAGGGAGCCTTCAGATTTTCCCTCCACCAAGTTTAGCAGCAATCTCCTAACAAGGCTAATGTGTACCACATGATCTATCACAATGTCTTCAAGAAAGAACAGCTCAATTGAAAACGAAAATTGGCGTCTTTGCCGAGGGGACAATTAATTGTGCAGCAGCAGCTCTTAATGTTTTCAGAGCAAATAATTAGAGACTGGAGATAGATACCGAATAAACTAAACAAGATGCTGCTGAGTTTAAATGTATCAGCAGAGGAAGAGCGGGCAAGTGGCTTCACCTGGAGAAAATCGTGGCAGAATGGGTGAACGATCATCAGCAGATGGTCATGTTATCATCCGGGGAGCCATCCAGCTTAATGTCCTCAGAGGAGCAAGGGGAAATGGTATTCCAGAATTCAAGGCCAGTGCCAGGTGGTGCACAAGATTCATGGGCAGGCACGATTTTATACCCTGTCAGAGAACAAGAAGTTCACAACATCTGCCACCTGAGCTTGATGATAAAGCCATCAAATCCCATTGTTTTGTCATCTGACATCGAGAGAGGAATGCAGACCAATTGACCTGCATTGGAAATCTGGTCAAAGCACCCGATGAGCTTTGACATGGCAGCAAACAAGACCATCACCAAGATTGGCGAACGAACCGTCCTCATAAAGACAACTGGCCGCAATAAGGTGTAGTTCACTGTGGTTCCACCTTGTGTGGCAGATGGTGCAAAGTTAAAGCCAATGCTGCTTGATTCAAAACTCTCCCCGAAGGGAAATTTCAGAAAGACGTGTTCACGAGAGAAGCTAGGTGGATGAAGGCGGTGCAAGAAATAGATCAAAGAAGTGTGGAATTTGACACCAGGAGGACTAGGCGGAGGGAAAGGTTTGGGACATGTTCAAATCCCACCTTGTTGACGATGTAGTCCGTGATATGAGATCAACCAACACCAATATGGCAGGTATTCCCGGCTGTCTCGAGTGCTGCTCAGCTCTTGGGTGTGCCTATCACTAAATCTCTCAAAGTGCGGAATTCCCTGCCTCTGAATGATGGAGAGCGATGAGCATTTGGCCAGGGATAAATGGAACAAGAGAGCTTGAGAGGAATGAGGAGGATTGATTCATTCCCAATCACAGGTAATGACTCTGGTGGCTTTGATCAGTACAATTTCTGTTCTGTGGCCGGGAGGAACCTGATTTGAGAGATTCGACCATGGATCTGTAGGAAAATTGAGCATGAGTTTGGGGAGGTTGGTGATCAGATGGTAGTTTCCAAGGACAATGTGGTCAACTGGAGTTGTTTTTTGAGGAGGGGTGTGTTGATGGCATCTTTAAAAGGGAAGAGAACTGTAGTCAAGGAGAGGGGACCATTTACAATAGGAGATGAGATGTCAAAAGGAAGTTAATTGGCCAGTAATTGGGAATGTGGTTGAGAGATACTTAGGGGTAAACTGCACAGAGAAAATACTTTTCCACTAGTGGTTGGCATTATAATTTTTATTTGACTCCATACTTTTAGCATCTCTCATCCATATTTCGGCAATCCTTTAGCCTTATCTTCTCTGTCTAGATTTTGTCATCTCATCGGTAAATCAACCCCACCTAATTTGGAACCTGCATTTCTTTTAAACCTTTTGTACCTCATATTTTTGTCTACATTATTATCACTACTATCCTCTTCCTTTCCTCCGCCACAAAAACATAGGATTGCATAGCACAGAAGGAGGTCATTTGGCCCATTCTACCTGTGCTGGCTCTATGTAAGACCCAGGCAATTAATCCCACTCCCCCCTGCCTTTTTCTCGTAGCTCTGCAACTTTCTCCTTTTCAAGTACAGATCCAATTCCCTTTTGGAAAGTTACCACTGAATCTGCTTCCAGCGCCCTTTCGGGCAGCGCAATCTAAATCATCATCACTTCAAGAAAATTCTCATTTCCCCCAACTGGATTTTCTTGCCTAGAATCCTGCTAATAAAATAAACCCCTCATTCCTTTTAGGTGTCAAAGCCTCATTCTCTGTGTGTTTTTTGTTTGTTTCAATGATCCTCGGTCTTCTTCCATGTGTGAACCATTCATAATTTCAGCCGTCGTGTTGATAAACTTGAATTTAGCAATAAATTTCATGAAATATTTAGTGAGAACATTAGATGGCGCTGTGTACCAAGAAATGACACATCCAACAACATAACACACATGCACACACACACACACACACACATGCACAGAGTTGACGTAGTTGTGTGTGTGAGTTGTTTAATATTCTCCCTTTCTTTTCTCAATTATTCACACAAATGTTTGAATGCAACTGGTAGCTATACCGAACACAAAGATACTGAATATTAACAGCACCTGATAGATATGGAAACAGAAAATCCTGGAGCTGCACAGCGGGTTGGATGTGCAAAGATGGGAGAATTCTCAGTTCTGCAGACCCGAGCTGAAAAATAGCGGTCTGCAGTTCTGAGTTTTGTTGGGGTGGGGGGCGGGGGTCAAGCCAGCTTAGGAGTCGGGCCCTCCAGCCCTGAAACGAGTGTAGGGGCTGCTGGGTGCTGCGGTGGGCTCTGTACTCTGGCACTTTGTTGAATTCAATAAGAAAAATAATTACAATGAAAAACAGCCCTCATCCCTCACCCACCTCCACACCACACTCACCATGCCCCCATGCCAACCCATGCCAACCCATACCCCCACCGCCCCATAGACTCTCATACCCCCTTGGCCAACTCAAGCCAACCCATACCCGCACAATTCCCATAGACACTCATACCCCCTTAGCCAACTCATGCCAACCCATACCTGCACAATTCCCATAGACACTCATACCCCCTTGGCCAACTCATGCCAACCCATACCCCCACCGTCCCATAGACCCTCATACCCCCTTGGCCAACTCAAGCCAACCCATACCCGCACAATTCCCATAGAACCTCATACAACTCATGCCAGCTCATACCCCTACCCACCACCTTTTGCCTTTACTCTCTCCGTGCCAATTCACCTCGCATCCACCAAGAGAAAGCCTCGGGAGCCATGCTGGCATAAAATTAAGCTCTGCGTCTATTGATGACATCACTATTTTAAACAAAAAAAACACTCATTTAAAAAAATTCAATACATAGAAATAAAAACAGAAAATTCTGGAAAAGCTCAGCAGTTCTGGCAGCATCTGTGAAGAGAGAAATAGGGTTAACATTTTGAGATCGTATGACTTGAAACGTTAACTCTGTTTCTCTCTCCATGGATGCTATCAGGTACGGTGAGCTTTTCCAGAATTCCAGTTTATATTTCAGATTTCCAGCATCAGAAGCATTTTGCTTTTATTTTATTCAATACCCATAGAAGTTTCTGCAACTAACCTCTTATGAAATAAACATTTCTATTCTATAACCACTTGGAACTGTCAATCAAATTGCCCACTACCATGCACCCCACTATGATAATGTTAGTTTGTAAAATCAGTCATTGGAGCACAAATCCTATAATGATAACCCTCAGGCTTATATCAACAGACACTTAAATATTAGGCTCTGATTTATTTTAAACTCCAGACTGTTTTTTAAAGTTGAAGCCCAACAGAGTTAAACCCATTGACAGCTTTGACAGTTCTGATAAGTTTTGACAGTTCTTTGACATCTTTGATAGTTTTAACAATTCCAATGGGTATCTCACTTCTCCCAAATGTATCCTGGGACCATATCCAAAGTGGTACCTTAAGTGTTCAAAGAGGTACCCTGGCTATCCAAATGAATCCACCATGTTCAGACCAGCTCTTGCCTGGTCTAATCTGCACACTACAGGTTTCACACTGCTGACCTACCAAATTCCCACGTCAGTGGGAGACAGCTGATGATTTAAATGGCCAGCTGCCTCGGTAAACCACATTTGCATGAACTCCAGCCTGACTCCAGTCCTGCCCTCGTGAAAGTAGGGAATGTCGTGTTTGGGGGACAGGACTTAGGATTTCTGGGCTTGTCCTCCACTTTTGTCACAAGCGAGAGCCTCTCTGACATGGGGAAAATCTGGGCTTGAGAAATAGAAATGATAGAACAGCATTTCGTCATGAACCCTTTGTCAGAGCTGGAAACTGTCATCATATAGAACCTGTATCAACAGTTTCCTTTATGGAAGTTTTCAATTGAACTGAAGGAAGAATGTTGCCCTAGAGGGAATGCAACAAAGGTTCACTAGGCTGGTTCCGGGGGTGAAAGAAGTCCAATGAGGAAATACTGAGTAGACCAGGCCTAAATTCCCTGGTGTTTAGAAGAATGAGAGGTGATCTAATTGAAACCTGTAACATTTTTATGGGGTTTGACAGGATAGACATTGTGAAAATGTTTGCCCCTGGCTGGGGAATCTTGGGCATGGGGAGACATTCCCAAAATAAAAGCTGACCATTTAGGGCTGAGATGTGGAGAATTTTTTTTCAGTGAAAAGCTTGTGAATCTTTGGTACTCTGAACCCCAGAGGGCTGTGAATGCTCGGTGTTTGAGGGTATTCATGGCCTTTTGGGTACCAGGGGAATTGAGGGATATGGGGAGAGTGCGGAAGGGTGGGTAGAAGATCAAACATGATCTCGTTGAAAGGCAGAGCAGGCTTGAAAGGCCAAAATGACCTACTCTAGCTCCTGTTTCTTACATGAAGTGCTTCCCCAAGGGAACGAGGTTGATGGATGCTCTTCTCACTCACTTCCTTTCAAAAGGGGCAGAAATGTCCATGCTTGCCACCGACCCACGTCTCAGTTGGAGGATGGGGCAGGACTTGGAGAATGAAAAAACAAGGGAAACTGACTAAAATAGGGAGGGAATATTTTTTATTCAAATTCGATTAACCAATAACACAATGAAGGTCAGCTCCAAAGTATAAATTCAAACTATCCTTCAATGCGTGTGAATGCTCCCTAGGGGATCTCTAGGACATCTCCAGGTGTTGCAGTAAAGGTTGAATGATGTATCAGGCTTTAGTGATAGGAGGAAGACAGCCATCACCTTCCAGTGTCTTTTACTCTCCTTCCCCTGGTAACCAATCCAAAACTAATGCTTCCCAAGGTGTTAACGCAGTCAGGAGACTAGAGCCTGAATCTTCTGGTCGGCGTGCGGGGGTGGGCCCTGCTCACTGACGCGTAAAATGACGCACGGTGACATCAGGTGTGCGTCCCAACATCTCCGTGCGTCATTCCAATCTTCACCGGAGTCAGCTGCAGGCCCGCCAAACTGTCAAAGGCCCATTAAAGTCACTTAAGCAGCAATTGAAATAATTAAACTGAGCTGCCCGTCCGACCTTAAGGTTGGCGGCCGGATGAAGAGCCCAGGCAGCCTTCGCATTTATCATGGAACCTCATTCACGGCCGGGATGGGGTTTCATGAAGGCTTTATAAATGCAGTAAGAATGTTTATTAAAATTCATTGACATGTCCCAGGTCACGTGACACTGTCACATGAGGGGACATATCTGAATAATTTTATTTTTTTCTGTCTTTCAATGTTTCATTATGAAATTAATCTCCCTGAGGCAGCTCCGCGCCTGAGGCAGATTTCTGCGCTCTTTCTCACGCATGCTCGAAAGAGCGCAGGCCCCGACTCTCCCTCCTACCCCCCCTCCTGCACTAGGTGGCCCTCAGCGCTTCTGGGTGTGCATCACGCTGGATGGGCCTTAATTGGCCCGCCCACGTAAAATGGCGGCGCAGAGCCAATCGCGGGCGGCGATCAGCTCCCTGACCACTCCCACCCAGCCTGCCTGACAGGGAGGAAATTCTCCCCTAGGATTCAAACATGAGGCTTCCAGACTCCAATGCTCAAACATTGTCCTGACCAGAGGACTGCTACCCTGCAATATTGCTTGTCTTGTTTCAAGGAAGTAAAACAATCCTATTTAAAAAGGCTTCTAATCATTCAAATAGATTTTGTG